>NC_057933.1:35121558-35469058 GCF_018555375.3 Anguilla rostrata | reverse complement strand
ATAGATACAGTCTATAAGGTTTATACCTGTTTACTTCTGACACTAATCATGATGGGTATATGATTATACTTTTACCTTTGACAATTTATTCATGACTTCTACCCCCCCATTTACTGGATACAAGGTATTATGGTTTATTTACTTTAGTTTAGATAATCGCTAATCATGTTCTCTCTCTTTGTTTTCGGTGTGCGATTATGTGTGCTGATTGAGGAACTGGGTGTGTAGCTACTCTGCAAACGGGCTGACTGCACATTAACCAATGAGCAACAGATCTGCAACAATGTTGCTCCTTTAAAAACGTGCATGTCAGCTGCGTTTCTTCTCTTCTTTCTTCCACCGGTGAAGCTGTGCGAATTGGGACACGCAACGTGGCGGCCTGTGTTTCTATCAATACTGTTTTACTTTGTTAATGTTTTAATATTAACAATCATGTTTATGCAGTCAGAATTTCTTGTCCGGTCGTATTTTTAGAAGATGGTATTTGAGTAGATCGCTATTATAGGCGTGCGTGTGTGTTCCCAGCTCGCACAGATTTTGTGGCACCACCGATTATTTGTTTGTTGTTGTCTCTTGCATTCTCCCTCCCCGTGCACTTGATAATTAGAATCCCAGCTTTGTCCGCTATATTATAACATCATTGTTCGAAGAGGGGGGAGGGCTGTACTCATTGTATTTTACTCTTATACTTTTCTTGTTTCTTTAAAATCTTGTATGGTAATTATAGGTATATATACAGATCTATGACCAGGGCCCTGATGATGGTATATTTAAGCAGACCGGCTACTGTTGGATAGTCACGTGTGTATTGGTTTGCCGTGAACCCCACTGCTTTTGCATTCTTACTATTGTATTACTATTGTGTATTTACATTACTGGATTTTATTGTGCAGTGCCTTCGAGTGTTGTGTATTTAAATTATTGTGTATTTAATTTATTCTGTTTCTGACTATTGGAGTAGCTGTTCTGCCTATTTATTCTATTTTGTAACAGTGGCCATGGTCTTATCTGTCTTTTAAAAGAAAACAAAGAAAATATATTTCAAATAAATTGGCTATTGTTTGGTCTACACTTTGGTTACTGAGGTCCCATTCCAGATTTTCTGTTTGATTTTACTTACCTTAGCACTCATTACATGTACTCCGTTTGTTATGAGTTAGTGATAATAGTAACTCGTATAAATGTAGGCTGAGAGACATACATACACATACATGCATGCAAACACACATTCTAGCTGAAAGAAACACATACGGGTTGAAGCATTTTTCCTTTACCGTGTATGAGAAATAAATGAAAGTGCATTTCATATTTTTAAAAGTAAGCGTTTTCAATGGGCTATTGTACATGACAAACCTACTAATTGTTTGTATGTCGGTAGAGGAAATATAGGGATAGGATACACATGGCGTTGCAATGTATAGCCACGCCTAGGTAAAAAGTATTGAACAGTAAAAACAGCAGAGCGGTGTATTTGATATTTTCTATTTTTAAGGAAATGGATATACATACTGTGAAGAAGTCTTTATCTTGCGACTGATTAACATTACCTACCAGTAGCAATGCTGATTATTGAGTTTAATTTGACAGCCATCTGTACTGTTATACACACTGTCTGTCCTCTGGTTAGCAAGGTGGCTAACGTTAAACTCGGCCATATTCAGGAGAAACAATGCTTGTAGTATCTACTGCATATCTGGCAGCAGCATGGTAGTTTGAGGCTCATTTGATACCTTGGACCCTTGATGACTTACAGCCATTTAGTCAACAAATGTCTTCCATACTGTATCGGCATAATTTACAGCTGAATCTAGTCCCACCCACCAATTCCCATACAGATACATTCAAATGTAAAGAGTCGTGGCATGCAAATGATATGCAACCACATACAAAACATGACTCTTTTATTTAACATTATGTTAATTTTTCTACTGTATAAGTGAATTTTCCTGTTTCTAGCTTTTCCCCAAACAGTTCACTGCAGCAAAAGTAAACAAGCAAATGGTGGCACAGGAGGTCGTCTGGTCTCCCCCACCTCGGTCCAGCCCCTCTTTCGTCATTGCCTCCACTCTGCCCATGTGTCGTCACCTCCTGCTCCTCATCACTGCCACCCGGCCCCACCCATCATCTGAGCCACATCATAAACCCTATAAAACTGACTGACATGTTGGTCACCAGTCGGCACCCTGAGCCGACCAGAGGAGGATGGGTTTCCCCCTTGAGCCTGGTTCCTTCCGAGGTTTCTTCCCATCTGCCACAGGGAGTTTTTCCTTGCGACTGTTGCCTTAGGCTTGCTCCTGTGGGGGTTTAGGCCAGGGTTGTCTGTAAAGCGTATTGTGACAACTGCTGTAAAATACGCTATACAAATAAATTTGATGATTAATTCTTGCTAATTTTCTGACCAATTATTTGTTGTTAACCATTAAAATCTTAATATTTTGCCATTTTGGGCTTGGCCCATTTTTTTTTAGAAACACAATCAAGCACCCAAGCACTCATGCATCAGCATTCCTGTTACCCGATCCAGAACTGTGCTGTGTGTTTCTTTTAGACCCTCTGCCTGTGGCCATTCATTGGTTGAGAGCCAAGTTCACAACTGTAGATGTGCATACGATAGAAGCAGCCCCAACTTAATATTTTAACCCTATGATGATAATGACAATGATAATAGATTTATTAATTAAATTAGTTAAATTATAATCTTGTATCACCCACAGACCTGGGTCAAATAAATATTTAAAGTATTTTAATTACTTTAAAATACTTATTTGGACATTATTTACATTTACAAATGCTTAAGTATTAGTATTAAAATTACTAAATGTATTTGAAAATACATTTAAGGAACATTTGCATGTATTTGCAATTACTTTAAAATATGTCTAGAAAACATTTAAAATACTTCATTTTCAAATACAAAGTGTTTGACTTAATGGAATTATTAAAAAATACTTCCACAAAATAAGGCCAGTGGTGCAACATGCGCCGTTGTACAAAGCTGTTGAAAGACATGAAAAACACTGGATATACGATAACCAGCTTTGAATGTTGAGCATTCTGTCTAATTAGAGGACAGTATTTTGATGAGAATTTCTTCAAGTGACTGCTGACGGCCCTAGTCCAATCATACCGATTTCTATTGTTAATTAGTAGTGAATATCCATGGCTGAATTATATTTTATCAGTGTCTAACCTTACTAAATGTAAAAGATGGAACTGCACATATGGCTGTTGAATTCTCTGACAATATAAAACGGAAATACAGTAAAAGGCCATAACTTTAAAAAGATTGCATGTGTACAAATAAACTGACAAGTAGCTTATCAAGAAGTCGGAGTTTGCCATTCCCCCCCATGAAAGACATGTACAGGCATTACTGTCTGTTAGAGGCAGCGCACGGGTTGTTTAAAATTGCCAACGTAGGCTACCTTGCCCATAATGCAAATTCAACCCATAGTCCCTAGTAGTTCCTCTGGAGTGCCCTCAGTATTGTAGGATATGCAGGGAGTAGATTTTGGCCTTTGGATTTTGGCCTCTGTTCAGACCTGTACTTTGTATCCAGATATATTCAGATTGTGTCTAGATTCAGCCGAGACAGATGTCAGTTCACACCTGGCATCAGAATGCATCTCCACATGCGTCTCGAGTGACCACTTGTGATCGGATCTCACTTCCTCGCTCAATATGCAAATAAACACGTACATCATGTCCGTTTGCAAAGACCAAATGCATTGTTGTTTTTAACTGGTGGGAGGCAAAATCTAAACAAATTGCCCAAGATGTTTGACGTACTTGTAATATGTCTCTATGCGCTTTTCAAAATTTTCAAACGTCATGGACAAAGCCAGCTTACGCGATTTGAGAATCAACCAAAATGATAGTTCTATCCGCTTCTGTTTTGCTCCAGAAAACTATGTCAGATAGGTCTATCAGCAAACGTATGGCTTAGCTATGCCCAGAAGTCCTCAATAATAATAGTATTTTCCAGGAAATTATGAAAAATTGTTGACAACGTTTCTTAGGTGCGTATTTTACTGCTACCACAGAGGGAATGCGTAATTGAATGCGATGATAAGAACATTTTCAGTTACGCTGACCTATAAAACGTTATTCCAAAAGCAAAACTAGACATTTTATACATCGTTAGGAAGCTTATACTCTCACCTACTGAATAAATGAATTGTCAATCAAGCCAGACTGTACTAAAAAGGGTGACAATGCCGTAAACAACATGTGTGGTATTACACACAGCTATTTTGGAAGGTACGCAGGCATCACAAATGCCTGTATATTTCACAAACAGATTGTCCAAGACAATATATGACTGCTCAGTCTCAAAAGGGACATCTCTATGCATAAAACCAATGGTAAGGTTGTATATTTATTCAATATTTAGATATTGACTGTAGAATGACATGGTATCATTTTAAAAAACTTGTTTATTTCGTTATTCAGTGTGGCTTCTTCTTGTTGTTTCGCACTTTAATATGACGCCATTGGCGGGCGAATGAGTATGTACTTCCGCTTACGCAGAGGATGTCAGTTGAGTAGGCAGTCCTTCAGTGTAGCCCAGGACACATTTGTGTACACACCTCGGTGGCTCTGAAGTGCAAAACACAAAAACAAAAAGAAAACGCAAAAACAAAAACTTTCGGCCCTGAGGTGCAGATGCAACATACAACAACAAAAAGGAGTGGTCCTGAGGTGCAGATGCAACATACAAAAATAAAAACGTGCAGCCCTGGAGTGCAAATACAACATACAAAAACAAAAAGGAGCAGCCCTGAGGTGCAGATGCAACATACAAAAACAAAAAGGAGTGGTCCAGAAGTGCAAAACACGAAAAGGTTTTGCACTTCTGGACCACTCCTTTTTGTTTGAATGCAATCTTTAGGTAGGCCAGTCCTTGACATAAATTAGTCTACACCTTAACTCAGCATCACCCAATCAAGGCAAACATCCTCAAGCCATGCTGGGTAAGGTATTTAAGATGGCCACAAGAAAAAGTTTTTTGTGTGTTGCGTTTGGTTTTGGAGCCTGGAAGAAGAAGAGTTTTCCTCTTTTTATTTTGGTGGTGGTTCCTTGGTTGTGTGTTTTTTTGCTGGTTTTATTTTTATCCTGTGGCTCTTAAACTGGGAGTGAGTAACACTTTGGCAAAGTCTGGCTTATCCGTCTCTCTCTCTCTCTTTTCTGGTATTTCTAGATTAGTTGTTTAATGTTTTGTATTATGTCTTCTGTTGTGTAATTTAGATGTTGTGTGCTACGATAAAGAATGTATGATTTCAATTCATTAAACTAATTGACTGCTTCTTATTGAATTCAAGTAGTTAGTCTTGAAACCTGATATACAACTTGTTTTGACTTGTTGGTTGATTCCACAAGTGCACTGTAGATTGACCTATCAATGAATTCGGCACTTTAATTGATAATTCTCATTTTCAATGATAATTATTAAATTAATTAACATAAAATATATTTTACATGTAGGTAAAGTGAGGAGTTCTAGCACATAATATCGCTTGTGTTCAGTATTCAGAGTGCTGAACATTTTAACAAGAGCATTGACTGTTGGAACCGCTGGATTCAGAAAATTAACATATTCATAATTAATCCTTGCTTGACCCACAGCATTATAACTCCCTTACATCACATTGAAGGCCACTCACAAAGGTTGTACAAAGAACTCTGGGATACCCCCTTCAGTATGAAGCAGGAAGCCTACATTGTTGCTGGCTCAGTCATTTCTGTTGTCTACCACAGAAATATTTCAAAATATTTTAAAAATGTATTTGTATTTTTTTTTTGTGTTTTTAAAAGGCTCTAAATACTATTTGAAAAAAGTATTTGGTTTCCCAGGAAAGTATTCATTGAAGGGAATGTATTTAAAAAATAATAGAAATATGTGACGGGTGCTGGAGAAAAGGTCCGGAAGTCGCAAATCTTGAAATCGCGCTAGGAGGCAAAAAAGGTTTTTTAAATTTTTTTTTACTGTTTTCCTTTTTTTCATATTACGAAAGTTAAAGTGTTGAAGAAGTCACTCAATAGAATAAACAACATTTTTAGGGTCACTAAATACTTATAATTTGTCAGCAAAGTCAGCTTGTTTTAGTGATTCTTACAGCCGGGTTTTGGAGGCGTGATGGGGGTGCAGTTTAATTAGCATGTTTGATTTTGTTGGCTATTGTCACTTTGTTTCGGTCAAGCCACCGCCCATAAATAAAGCCGTGTGGTAGTAGCCTATGTTTGTTTACTGTGTGAGGTTTCTAAAATGGCGGACGCTCAATCAGTAGGTGAGAGTATAAGCTTTCTAACGATGTATAACATGTCTAATTTTGCTTTTGGAATAGCGTTTTATAGGTTAGCGTAACCGAACATTTTCTTACCATGGCATTCGCTCTATATGGTAGCATTAAAAGACGTTGCACCTAACGAAACGATGTCAACGATATTTCGTAATTCCTTGGAAAATACCATTATTATTGAGAACTTCTGGGCATAGCTAAGCCATATGTTTGCTGATAGACCTATCTGACATCGTTTTCTGGAGCAAAACAGAAGCGGATATAACTGTCATTGATTTACTGTCTCTGCCTCCATCTACTGAACATAGATAAGATTTCATCATTGCTATGTAAGTATTACTGCTCAAAATATTTCGGTTATTACGTTATTTTAGAAATTGAGTGTCTTTAAATAGGTTAGTGGTATTATGTAATGTGGATATTTCACACTGTAATGTAAGCGTTAGTTAGTAGTGTAATGGTTTTTGTGACGCATACAACAGTGATGAGGAGAGTGTTGAAACATTGCCAAAACGTGGTGGACGGCTGAAAAATGTTTTTATATCGTCCCATTCCCATACAAGAAAACATAGGAGTGTACAGAGTATAGAAATAGGCTACATACAAGAGTTAATTATTACACATTTAGGTACTGAGCAGCATTGTGTGACTATATGTTTGCATTATGTTTAAAAATTATATCTATGTTTCATCTTAAACCTTCATAAGGGGCTCATATGCTTTACAATGGACAAAAAGCATTATATTCCTTTTTGGAGAGATTTTGGATTTGTTTCTGGACGCTTATCTAGTTTAGACCAGTGTTAATAATTTAGACATTGTGGGTAGATTTGGAGATGCTGGGTACACTGCTTAGTTTTTGCTTCATAGATCTTTAGTAGTTCTACATATCCACCCTTAGATTTTATGAACTTGTGGTCAAGAAATTTTTGATCCAGGACATGCATACTTTAACCCGCAATCTCCCAGTATTTCATTGCGAACTAAAAAAAGGAGCAAATTCATTTTAGATTTTTTGCCTTGACCATTGTATTTGTGGCACTTTATTTCTTACAAAATTATGAATATAATGTAATCTAAGCTAGTATCATAAATGGTACAAATGTATTGCTTCATTTAAGACATTTTTCGAGTCTCTGTGGTATTCACATCTGGAGTTATAAAGCTTTAAATAGGGGAGCCCCTAAATGGGCAAGGATTTACAGGTACTCTAGTGGGAGAGTGGTTGGGGTGGAGTTAACTAGCTATTGTTCCCACCCATTATCTCCCTGTGAGAAGTGTGAAAAGTTCAAGATCTTTCAAGGGGATTTTCTCTGCTACTTGATTTTAGGAGTACCAACATTCAAATAAGCATATCTTCTTCAACTATTTTCAGATTTCAATGTATGACACATCATTTGAAATCTTATAATCTGCACTTTCTTAATCTGTAAAAAACGGGAAAATGACCTTGCCCTACTTGCGGACCAAAACACCAGCACCTGTCACATATTTGGTTTTCCATTAAAATTAAAATTTAAATAAATCAAATACAAAATATTTCATGTATAAATGTATTTGAATATACTTCAAACATGTATTTAACTACATTTTCAAATACAAAGACAAATATGTATTTGTATTTGACCCAGGTCTGATCAGCTCCTTTGTAAACTTGCATTGGCTGCACTATCCTGAATGTGCTGAAGACAAAAATTAAACTAGGGTATAAATGTTATAAAATGTTAAGAAACCTTGGCCCTAATGTCTCAGACTCTTGTCACTGCCTGGCCAATTAATGTGGCTCTTTAACACTTGGATGGTTAGCGGGGTCAAGGTTTAAAGCTGCTGTTGTGGGAGAATTACTCCTGAAATGGTAGGGTGATAAACACAAACGGGATTGTCAGGTGCAGTTCATGGGTGCTCCTATGGGTTACAGAGCATTTACGTACATTGGGCCTACACATAGGGCAATGCTGCAATCGTTGACGAAGAAGGGAACTGGAATGTATACCGCCGGGCTGCAATGTGTTGCCAGCTGCAGTGTTTACATTGATGTTCTTCACTTCTGTACATCACGCTGGATAAGCATATTCCAAGCAATTGTGATGTACTGTAATGTAAATGTGGTGTGATACTGAGTCACAAAAGCCTTTCACCATTTACTACTCTGGTGCAATAAGAAACTTCACAGACAGTGTCCTACTTTAGTGATAGGACATCAAGGTTTAATGAACCCAAAAACGGGATTAATGAAAATAAATTATGTTTGCATTTATTTGTCAAAATCATAGTTAATCACAAATGTGTATTGAATCGTGGAGAGCAAACAGTCAAGTTCATTTTGGATAAGTAATTGGTTGACAGCTCTTTACGGCTCTAGTCATTATGTGGGTTCATGAAACCTCATCACCCATCTCTACAGTATAACCTCTTTTCCAAAATACTAACAGGTGGAACAGTAAATATGATATTGAGTGACATTGGCTCTCAACCAATGAATGGCCACAGGCAGAGGGTCTAAAAAAACACACAGCACAGTTCTGGATTGGGTAACAGGAATGCTGATGCAGGAGTGCTTGGGTGCTTGCCTTGTGTTTCTAAGGTCCCATAACTGGAAAGTCTTTGCTCTTAAAGAACATAGAACCTTAACTCATTGAATGAGGAAATTGTGTTGACAATTAGATTTCAGAAAAAAGTACAGTCAGCCTGCTGCAACAACAAAAATGAAGAAATAAAAAGATTTCCCCTTGTTGTTGAAGATTGTCAGTATTGTATGGGAAAATGCACAGTAGTCAAGCAATAACATTTCTCAGCTTCAAACTGTTCTCTCAAAAGAGCTCAGTCACATTGTAGATTATGGCTTGTAAGCCACAGAAGAAGGGGACCCCAAACTGATACCTGGTTCCCTGTGGACAAGTGAAGCCCTCAGCTACAGGAGGGAGCAGATTGCTTTCCCTTAAGATAATAAATAACGGAGAGGTTATTGCCTGAAATTTATCTTTTGATTACTTTTATGTGTGAACAGTAACATGGCCATTGCAAGTGTTTATGGATGTTCTCTCTCCACCAGGACAAACGCCTCAGGTGCAGTGGCTCTGTTACCCGGGTGAAAAGAAAAAGGGGTGGGAGCAAAAAATGGAAGAAATTCATTTCATCTTGTTGAATCCTTGAAAGATTACAAGACACTTCACTGTTTTAATTAAGCTAGCAGATAGGCCTATTGTTTGACAGTGTTAATGCAGGTTTTTTTCACTGCTCAATTTTAAATTATCTCCTTATTTTTTTACTGGCACTTCACAGATGACCATAAAAATCTTAAAAGGCTTGTTTTGAATTTCATAGGTGCCATGGAATCCTACAAGGTGAGTCCAGGAATTTACAAGGAGTAGGGGGTGCATCAGTTCTGGGATACTCTTCCACTTAAAGGTAGCTAATTAATCGGACATGGCGAAAGGTCCCCCCGATGGGAGGCCATATGCAAGGCAAAGGAGGAGAGAACCAGCTTTCATTGCTGCATTTGCTTAAAAACTTTTGTGGATGCAATAAATTAATTTGCTCAGAACAAAAGGAAATAAAACAATAAAAAGAGCCATTATACAGAGCCGGTACATACACAGTAAACTATAAAAGAAATAAAAAAATGTAATCAAATCAGACATCTACAAATGCAAATTTGCAATATACTTGCTTGCATGTTTGTCAGTTCTGGTACAGATGAATCTGACTAATCCCAAAGGTGAATATCGCAGAAATACATACCACTACTCTTGTAGTGCATTAACCCTTTTGTTGCAGTTGCCCAAGTGGCTTCAGTCTGATCCACATGGTTATACAAGTACATGCTGACACATAGCCCCTGAGACAAGTACACTGACAGTTCCAGAGAGAGAATGGTTTTTTTAGCTGATTTGTTAATGAAAGAGGGATGCTTTATTTTCAAGAGCTGGTATGTGTCCATTCAACTCACATCTTTTTCTAAAAAAAAGCATTGCTTTTACTTTTCACAGCATTCTAGTGAATAAATGGATTCACCTCTACAGTTATCACCCTCCCTCCCTCCCTCCCTCTCAAAAAATTCCAAAAATGCTTTATCTGCATGGCTTATGTTGCCAAACCACTGAAACTAATGTATACAATTGAAAGCAAAAACACGTATCTAGACATGCAGTGTACAGACAAAAATATTAAGCCTATCCAAATATGCTAATTAGTTGTCCTGGGGCTGGCAAATATTAGTTGTGTTTAGTATTTACTTCAGTTAGTCCTAGTACCAGTTGACTGAGGGGTCTCTTCTTTATATTCACCTCTTTGCATTTCAGGACTTGGTAACGATTGCAGTGGGGGTCACTCATTTTTAAAAGTTTAAAAATTTGATGGCTCTTCTCTGAATATCAGTTAGTAGTGGGTATTGGCCTAATTCTGCCCTTCATGCATTATTTTTATTTTATTTTTGTTTTGAGGGTATTTTTTATTTTTATTTTTTGTTTTCTTTTGGAGGGTGATTTTTTATGTGCGTGGGTTTTTTTGGGGTTTTTTGTTGTTCTCTCTCTCTCTCTCTCTTTCTCTCTCCCTCTCCCTCTCCCTCTCACACACACACATTCTAACGATTTAATTGGACCGGAGAAATGCCCTCCTTGTAAATGAAAAAGACTAAAAAATGCTATTCTTGCTAAGCAGCTGTTCAGCCTCACTGACATAAAGCATGTTTACTGCTCTAGTTTACCTTGAATGTCAGGGGAATTCTGTCACTTTGTTCCTGCATGCACATGTTCCATTAATGCCTACCTCAATAAAGACTTCTGTCACTGCTCCATCTTTTCATCTTACTTCCATCTCCTTGCTGCTGCTCTCTCCCCTTCCTGATAAGGCACTCTTGACAATGTATGCTGTAAATGCACTTGTGCTCTGTGCAGCGGAAAAACAAAATGGGTCTCTGCTGTGAGCCAGCAAGGCCGACATGCCTCACCACCACCTTCAAAGCCAAACCAGGCCGTTCAGAAGGGATTTTAATCAAGCTGGGAGCTAAGCCCTGAGATTATGGGCTAGGTGTAAAAGGAAATGCATGCGGCAGATCCTGCCAAAGACACTAAGTGCTGTGGATAGGTCACTGAGAGAGAGAGAACAAGAAAGATGTTATATCTCTGGGGCTATGTATTTTTGCCCATTTTTCTTCCTTCGCTAGCCTAAATGTCACTACCGTATTCTGTTGCATATTAGAGGTGCTGCTGTCATAACATTCAGCCTAGCCTGTAAAGATATGTTTTTCAACTCCACATTTTTTGCCCTAGCTTAGGGGAAAACTAAGCATTAGGGTCTTTCTCTGAATACACCTGCAGCCCTTTCCAGGACAAATGCTAATGTACAATCATCAGATTGACAAAATGAAAATGATTCACTACATGTATTACTTATGTGTTGTAAATGCAATAGTAGCTGAACAAAAATCTATTAAACTAACCATATTCCCCTATTTACATAAAATAAATTGTAATGCAGAATGGCATATTATTAATTGTATTTTACAACAGTCTTCCTTTTTATATCTGTTGCCCATAATAACAGCTTTGTTGTAAAGAGTTTCAAAATTTCTAAAAAACAAACAAAAACAAAGGTAGTCTTTTGTGTGGTATCCGGACCATACAGACATATTGGAAAGTATTTTATTCTCTCCTGTTTTAATTAAATCCATACACTGTGATTTGGGGGATCTCAAGCAGTGGCTCACATTGCAATAGGGTCTAGGAACAAAACGGTGCAAGATGAGAACCCCTGTTGCAGCCTCACTGAATATTACAAGGGGAGTTCCTTCTCTTTCCACGAAACATATTAGTTTTCTACAGAACATATGAGGCGTGTGCACACTACCAAAGCCAGTCTCCATTTAATTGTTTTCCTTTAAAAAAGAACTTCTGTTATTAAATGCCCAGAATAATGTCATAGCAAGTGCCTGACCTGTTGGGACCCAGGTTTTGTGTTGTGAAAGGGCCACCCACCAAAGTGGGGAGAAATGCAAACGTAGCAGTCCCAGAATACAAATGGCCCTGAATGAGAGCATTGGGGCAAGCACCAGACAACACCAGTTCCCCATGGAGGACTAATTGCACGGAGCTTACTGGACAGAGCAGGAACATAGTAGGAGGGAGAAGAAAAAAACATATTAAATAAAATAAATGTGTATATATATATATATGATCAAAAATGGAAAAAAAAATTCTTTGTAACACATTAATCAGTCAATCAGTCTAAATTCCAGTTTCTATATAAAATTTAAGATGGCCTATTCTTAACAACTGAGGCTCTGGGTTTTGAAAACAGAGAATTATCTGATGACACCTTAAATTCCACAGTGGGAAAGAGCAGACCATCAGCACTGCTGCTAGCTCCGATACCTATCTGGTCCTCCCATTAGTACAGATGCATTACCATGTACTCAGTCACGAACACGCATGTACAGTACATAGAACATTTTACATGGAATCACTTTATTTTCTATGACCTGTGTGCTTGTGTGGGTGAGTGCGTGCATGAGTGTGCGAGTGAGTGCATGTCTAAAATTAGTGTCATTTTAGTAAACGATTACAGCAGAAGTTCAGGCGTAGGGCAGGAAGGAAAGAAAACCAAAATAGATTTGGGAACCATGAAGGAGAGGGGTTAAAGAACTCGGCACCTGAATTCACCAGTCAACGAGGATCATTTTATTTCATTTGTAGTTGATCTCAGAGGCTGGGATTGCACCCTGCGGCAAGGTTAAACTGGATTTCTCCCTTAAAAATCCAGCTGTTTTACTAACTTTAATTTCATGAGTTAACTCGCTACTTGTTTCCATTAAAATGTTAAAAACTGCAATCTACGTTTACGTTTACTTGTAATTACACACATACAAATAAATATTAAATGCAAATTTCAGAGATTAAACTATGAAGGCGAAGCTATTTCCTGGAGCAATTAATCTTTGTACAGTGTTTATATAATAAGGTAATTTGATTACTCGCTATTATACATGCTGCAAAGCTCATGGATGCTTTTAGTTCTAATGTGGTTCTTACGCCACAGAAGATACAGTTGAGGCGAAAAGTTTACATACACCTAGATTAAAAATATTCAAACCCACACATTTCATGTTACCATGCATTTATTTTGGCAAGTCAATTAGGGCATTTACTTTGTTCACAAGAGAGGTAATTTTAAAACAATTGATTAGAGACAGATTTATTTCCATCTTTAATTCACTATATCAGAATTCCAGTAGGTCAAAAGTTTACATACACCAAGTTGACTGACTCTTTACACAGTTTGGAAGATTCCATAAATTGATATAATGACTTTTTAGAACGTTCTGATTGGCTAATTGTCATAATTATGAGTAAATTGGCAGTTAATTGGCACCTGTAGCTGTATTTAAGGACTTGCCTTTAGAGACACTGCCCTTTTGCCCTTGATACCATGAGAAAGTCCAAGCAACTCAGCCAAGACCTCATAAGAAAAACTGTGGACGTCCACAATTCTGGTTCCTCCTTAGGAGCAATTTCCAAACAACTGAAGGTACCACAAGCATCTGTACAAACAATTGTATGCAAATATAAAAAAAACTTGGGACCACACAGACACTGGAGGGGGCACAAATTAACACCAAGGGCTGAATGAACTGTGGTCCGAAAGGTTCAACTAAACCACAAACAACAACAAAGGAACTGGTGAAGGAGTTGGGGGCATCAGGTAACAAAGTATCTACATCCACCATTAAGAGAATCCTACATCGCCATGACCTGAAAGGCTGTTGCGGAATGAAGAAGCCCCTACCCCAAGACCGGCATAAAAAAAGGCAGAATGAAGTTTGCAGATGATCACCAGGATGAAGACCTAGCCTTTTGGAGGAGTGTTCTCTGGTCAGATGAAACTAAAATTGAACTGTTTGGCCATAATTATCAGTGCTATGTATGGAGGAAAAAGGGTGAGGCTTTTAATTTGAGGAGCACCATCCCAACTGTGAAGCATGGGGGTGGCAGCATCATGTTGTGGGGGTGTTTTGCTGGAAAAGGGACTGGTGCACTTCAGACAATTGATGGCATCATGAGAAAGGAGGATTATCTAGAAATACTGAAGCAACACCTCAAGACATCAGGTAGAAAGTTAAAACTTAGTCGCGACTGGGTCTTCCAGCAGGACAATGATCCTAAGCATACCTCCGAAGTTGTAACAAAATGGCTTAAAGACAAGAAAGTTAAGTATTGGAGTGGCTATCACAAGGCCCTGACCTCAAACCCATCAAGAATTTGTGGACTTAACTGAAAAAGCATGTCTGAGCAAGGCGGCCCACAAACCTGACTGAGTTACGCCAGTTCTGTCAGAAGGAATGGGCAAAAATTCTGGCAAAGTATTGTGAGAAGCTTATGGAAGGCTACCCCAAGCGTTTGATTCATTCAAGTTAAGCCATTACAAGACAATGCCACCAAATACTAACAAATTGTAAACTTCTGATCCACTGAAAATCTGATATAGTACATAAAACCTGAAATAAATCTGTCTCTTAGCCATTGTTTTGAAATGACCTTTTATGGAAATAAAGTAGATACCCTAATTGACTTAACAGAAGTAATGTATGGTAACATGAAATGTGTGATGTTCTGAAAAATTTAGTTTGAATGTCTTTAGTCTAGTTGTATGTAAACTTCTGGCCTCAACTGTACAGTGGGAAACAGTTGGAATATATAGGCGGGTGATGAATTAAAGGAAAAACCTGAATAAATGAGTGGAGAAACATAACAAATGCAGATGTTTCCATACAGGTGCACTGCATGATACAATTAAGCAATTAACATCCTAGCAAGCTCTGTGGCATGTATAAAAATGCTGAGCTTGATTACTGTAACATTTGTACAGTCAGGTTGCACCAATTTGCTTAAATCTTTTCACTGGCTGCCTGTCTAATTCAGAATTGACTATAAGATTTTGCTGTTAACGTATAAGGCTCTAAATGGTTTGGCTCCTGACTATCTTGCTGAGTTACTTATTCCTTACTCTCCTCCAAGGTTACTTTGTTCACAAGATGCTTGTTATGTGAAAATTCCATGTCTTTGTAAAATTACAATTAGTGGTAGAGCCTTCTCTCATAGAGCTCCTGTCTTATTGAACAATATCCCTAAGTATGTGCGGGCATCAGACACATACTCTGTCTTTAAGTGTAGGCTTAAAACTTACCTCTTTAGTCAGTCCTATAGTTAGCCATTCCAATAGTCCTATAATCCTATCAAATGGTCATGTATGATCATGGAGTCTATGAAATTAAACACAGATGTCTGGGCTTGGTAGGGACCTTAGCATTAAGTATCAAGCTTGCATAAATGTAAAGGACAC
This sequence comes from Anguilla rostrata, assembly GCF_018555375.3. Taxonomy (NCBI): domain Eukaryota; kingdom Metazoa; phylum Chordata; class Actinopteri; order Anguilliformes; family Anguillidae; genus Anguilla; species Anguilla rostrata. The sequence goes on along the minus strand of NC_057933.1, from coordinate 35,453,423 downwards.
ACTAGTTAGCATTGCCTCAAGTGTCAAGCTGGCCCTTAGAGTTGACACACTGGGTAGCTTAGTATCAAGTGTCTAGCTGACATTAACCCTGTCTTCTCTGTCTCTCTTTCCATGGGGTTCCCACCCCTTACCTCGCTCTGAGTCCAAAGACCGCTCCAACCTGTTTCCTCGGCCTGAATCCGTGGGATCGCTCCAGTCCTGTCCTTCTCTCCATGGTCATAGACTGCTTCAGCCCTTGATGCTGTCTGGAGCTCCAAATCCATCATCTGGCTCCTCTAAACAGCTCTATTCTAACTATACCATTTTGTCTTCTATTATTCCTGTTAGGTTTCACCTCAGCTGTAACCTGCTCAACCCATTTAATTTGCTGTCTACTACTTTACACCAGTCTGGCTAGTGGAGGATGGGCTAACCATCTATAGCAGGGTTCCTCTCTAGATTTTTTTCTCATCGTCATTTGAGGGTTTTATCCCCACTGGGAGTTCTTTTTACCTTTTGTACCTGCTATTTGGGGGTTCAGACCTGATGTTTTCTCTGTTTGCTATTTTTGCTCTATCTCTTGCTTTGCTACTCTGTAAAGTGTCTTTAGCCGCGTTTCCACCAAAATTACCCGGAACTTTCAGTCCCAGGAACTACTTTACCAGGAACTAAAAGGTTCCTTCAGCCAATGGTTGTCTGCGTTTCCACCGGGGTCTAAAGTACCGCGAAGATTAGGCAAATTAGCCCACTGACGTTGTCGTCGGTCCATCTGTCATATGATTTCTTCTGTAACCCCATACTACCACCGAAGTAGCCTACATTATTTTCTAATAACCGGGACAGCCCGGAGGGGTTTATTCCACTTATATACAACGGGTTACCAACAATGACTATATATGGTTACTTTTGTATTTATTGATTTTCATATATCCTCTCAAACACATTCATTAACAGCAGAAAACATGCACACGTTGTAAACAATTTGCTGTTTTATTACTTTCTCATCGTCAATTCCATATAGGCTAATCGCGAAATGACAAGAATAGAACGAAAACTCGGACTTGCGTGAAAATGTAAATTAGTAGTGGTACAGCCACCGTTTGCTTTCCTTCGAAGTTACTGCTAGCCGAGCAGCGAAGTGTGCCCTCCAGATGCGAACCATGCACCATAAATGAGTCCATAGTCTTCCTGGTCTTTTCGTGGAATTGAAAAATGGCAGTAAAATTGAGTAAAATTACGACAGTCTGAAAAAGCTAAAGCGAAGATTACTAGAATTAACCTGTTATTTTACCCGGATAAAAAGTGCGGAAGGTGATTTCCAGTTTGCTTGTACTGTATCACCAATGTTAATTATGCAGAACTACCGCATACCTCACATAACTGTATCAAACGTTTTGAGTCAATTACAACGGGCTAACAAAGAAAATCCGGAAGAAAATATTCAGCAACCGAATTAATCCGTTTGAATGTTTTGGTAGCCTACGCAATATGCTGTCCCAGCACGAATGCTTAGCATTTTATAAAACGAATACTAAAGCAAGAAAAGAACAGAAGAGCACACGTTATAATTCCAAGACGTTGACAGGTTATAACCAAAAGTAGGCTACTGCGCCGCATAACATACAAGTTTGATTTGAAGTTATTATGAAAATAAATTGGTTTGCCGCTGCATATTTTCAAACATGGCGGGTAATGGCGGAAAATAAATACAACACAAATGCTACAAGTACTCGACCAATCAGAAATGTTCAGCGCTGCAAGCTCCACCCAAAAGGTTCCTGTACTTTTGGAAAGTACTACCCCCCGAGCAGGAATGTTTTGGGGGGTAAAACAAAGCCCCCAGAACTAAATTTAGACCCTAGTTCCTGCGGTGGAAACGCACTGAGTTCCTCAAAAGGTTCCTAGTTCCGGGGTATAGTTCCTGCGGTGGAAACGCGGCTTTTGTGACAGTTCTCTGTAAAAAGCGCTATACAAATAACATTTCATTGAATTGAATTGAGTGAGCCAAGTTTACCTTGATTTTGAATTAAGATAGCAAGAGGAAAAAAATCTACGTGACTTTAAAAGAGGGTTCATTATTGTGGCATGGATGGCAGGAGCTTCAGTCACAAAAACTGCTCAGCTGGCTAATGTTTCAATAGGAAATGCGACTAAAGTCATGTCTGCATTTAGATCTATCGAAAAGATATCAGTAAATAGGGTCGATAATTGTGGTCGAAAGCACACATTTGAGGACTATGATGCTAGTACATTGGTGCAATATGTAAGGAAAAACAGAAGAGTAACTCTTCCTGGGAATGTATGTCAATGGAGGATGTGATCAGACTGAGTCAACAAGAACAGTCCGTCAACAACTACATAGAGAGGGATACAATAGTAGGGTTGTAGTGCATAAACCCCTTATTACAAAGACAAATGCACATTTGAGTTCAGTGGTGCAAAAACCATAGGCACTGGTCTACAGAGATGTGGCAAAAAGTTATATGGTCAGATGAGTCATCCTTCATCATATTCTCGGCAAGTGGGCATACCCCGAGGAATGGTACAAGCACAGGAACGGCGCAGGCCTGAATGTTTGACCCCTGCAGTGAGGGGGTCTGGTGGCTCTGTTATGCTGTGGAGGGCATTTTCCTGGCATGGTTTGGGTCCCCTTGTCAGTGGTCTCCAACCCTGGTCCTGGAGAGCTACAGAGTCTGCTGGTTTTTGTTTTCACCTTAAAATCAGCACCCAATTGAGACCCAAGACACCAGGTAAGTTGAGTTAACTGTGTAATCAACTGCTCTAATTGATTCATTAAATGCAGAGTCACTATGAAAACCAGCAGACCCTTTAGCTCTCCAGGACCAGGGTTGGAGACCACTGCCTTAGAGGGAAGGGTCACTGCAAATCAATACAAAGTTATTCTGAGTGATCAGCTTTATCCTATGATAAAACATTTCTATCCTGATGGGAGTAGTCTCTTCCAGGATGACAATGTCTCCACCCACAGGGCACAAGGGGTCACTGAATGGTTTTATGAGTATGAAAATGATGTGAATCATATGCTACGGCCTTCATTTTCACCAGATCTAAACCCAATTGAACACCTATGGGAGATTTTGGACTTGCATGTTAGACATCACCAAATAATCAAAACTCCAAATCTGTTCCATCCTTCCAGTAGAAACTTGTAGAATCTGTGCCAAGGTGCATTGAAGCTTTTCTGGCAGCTTATAGTGGCCCAACACCTTACTAACACACTTTATGTTGGTTTTTTGCTTTGTCACCCATGCATATATGTTTATATACAGTGCCATGGAAAAGTACTTGCCTTCTTACTGATTTCCTTTGTTATTACATATTTGCTGCACTGAATGGTTTCAGGTTTTTAGACAAAATGTTATTCTACTGAGAAAAAAAAAAACATTCAGAGACATTGGCTAAACCATACACTTACCAAAATCAACCGTTTGGAACATTATTAAGAAGAAAGCAATTATCACTCTGACAAGTCATTCAAGTCAAAATAAAAAAAATGTTATATGTAATGATCATTATCAGTCAAATAAATGAAAACATTTGAAACTATCTGATGCAGATCTTGAGGTGACAGAGATGACGTCCATAAGCGGGCATAAGTGTAAGAGCTCTCTCCAGAGCTATTGGCAACTGAAACTCAGGGGATGGAGAAGGTGATGCAGCGTCCTCCCCTCGGAGAGCAATATGTGTCCTCCACCTAAAAAAATGAGTGGACCTATGCAATGTGATCCCTGTGACGTTGGACAGTTTTTCAGAGATTGGCTGCAGGGAACTACTTTCTTGTAAATTATTCTTGTAATGAATAAAAATAATGAATAATGTTTTAATTGGATTGTGTCTATAATGTCCATATTATCATATTTGATGCCCGTTTTACAAAATCAATATCTCACTCCAGGCCACGGTATTTTTGATTATATCACAGCTAAGGGTGAAGCTGTTCATCGGGCCAAACATCACCTCTTAGTTGTGATATAATCACAATATACCACTGCTGTTCATATATATATATATATATATATATATATATATATATATGAAACCACCCAACAGGAGAATCCTGTTGTCACCAGAGACATTTTTCTGGTCTCCTCTAATTCCTCTCCCACAAAGACTGCACTTAATAAAAACCCATCTTAACAACCTCATTTATTTTAAAGAAAATGAACTCACTTTCAGTCCTGATTAATGATTTTAATCTAAATGAATCAAATTAAAAATTGTAAATTATATTTCCAAAACCCACAAAAAGGGGGAAAAAGAATAAAAAATGAACAGTTTTCCGTTAACAAGTGAACCTTCAAATATTAAAAAAGTGGGTGTGTGATACTAATGAAATGTGTCTGGATGTGTCAGCTGCTTTCTGAGAGAGAGAGAGTGTAACGGGGAATCAAACCTCTGACCTTTAGGTTACAAGAGCAAATCCTTACCTACTGCCACCGAACACACATCTTGACTGGCTTTATACATTTTCTTTAAATGGGGATATTGATGTTAACCTGACGAATCCCCGTCTTACTTAATAAACACAGAGATGAACAGAAGCTGGTGTCTGTGTGGGAATATTGCTGAGAGCCAATATTTGAATTTGTTCTGACTGAATCACAATTGGATTTTTTAGCTTCTGATATCACTGCAATTTAGATACAGATGGCAGGAGAACTGGGACAGAGAACCATTGACTTGTTTGTGCTTTTGTTGTAAGAGGGAAAAAGATTTGTTGAGACTTCAAAAGACTTGCTTATGGATAATGGAACCTGCCCTACTGTAGGTAAAATTACACATGACCAACTTTCTCTTTGGAAATCATAATGCAAATAACACAAATAACATAAACATGTCATTACATAAAATGCTATGAATTTTGCAATGCATATTATACATGGTTGTAGTACTTATCAAGGTAAAATAATTAACATCAACAATGAACACTTTTCAAAAATGAATAAAGGAACATTTTGTCTTCAGCATAAAGCTGAAGACAAAAGCCATAAAGACATCCCACGTACCTGTTTCTCCTCTATACATGTGGTACATAGACACACATTCATTGTGCCGAAGGGCATTGAAAGAAAGGAGGAGCCACTGCAATGGTTTTATGATAATTGAACCAGTTTTACTGGCTGGATTTGGACAGTGCTATTCTTCTGCCCAGAATTCAAGTAAAATAAGCAGGTGTTATCTTCTCACCGGCAGAGCCTCCCTATTGTTGATTCAACAGTACAAGAGGTCTCTTATCAGTGCTAGGGGTGAGTGATTGGCAGGCTGATATGTTTAGACAATGCCTGGTATGTTCAGCAGACTGATGGAGAATTAAACATACACAATGGAATAAATCTTTCTGTGCTTGCACCACACTGCGTTTTGTTTACATGTTTAAAGAAGCTCATTACCTTCTCAAATGGATCTACATCTTCATGTCTCACAGCTTCAAGGCGTGATTTTGTTTCCATTAAATACAGTACTTTACAGTGCCATAAAAAGTATTTGCCCCCTTTCTGATTTCCTCTATTATTGCATATTTGTCACACTGAATGATTTCAGATCTTGTAATGTAATATCTGACAAAGAGAAACTGAGTGAACACAAAACACATTTTTTAAATTATTATTTCATTTATTCAATTAAAAAAGTCATGGAACACCCATATCACCCATGTTAAAATGTAATTGCCTGCATATTTACTCAACCAATTAACAACCAATTAAACAAATTTAATTGATAGATTCATCTGAAAGAATACAGCCAGCCCTGTTGAATTTAAACCTCACTCATATTTAATCTCGTCGTCAGATTGAAATAGTCACCACGAAGTTTATACAAGTACACTATGCCACGATCAAAGGAAACTCCAGAAGTGATGAGAAAAAAAATGTTGAAATATATCAGTCTGTAAAGGCTTACAAAGCCATTTCTAAGGCTCTGGGGACTCCACCAAACCACACTGAGAATGGAGAACACTTGGTACAGTGCTGAATCTTTTAGCTGGCCTGCCAAAATGTCAAGAGAAATATCAATGCTCATCTCACATTTGTAAGAAAAAAAAAACACCTGGATAATCCCGAAACCTTTTGGGGTACAGATGAGGCAAAAGTGGAACTTTTCGCATTACACGATCCCAAAATACCTAGCATAAAGCAAATACAGCATCTCACAGTGAGAACATCAAACCAACAGTCAAACATGGTGGTGGTAGTGTTATGATGTGGGGATGCTTTGCTGCCTCGAGACCTGGACAACTTGCATTTATTGAAGAAACCATGAATTCTGCTCTGTATCATAAAATAAAATAATAAGTATAATATCTGGTCATTTGTGGGCTGAAGTTGAAGCATAACTGGATTATGCAGCAAGGACATGATCCAAAACATGAAAGTAAGCCCACATCTAAATGGATGAACAAAATTTAAGTTTTAGTGTGACCTAGTCAAGTCTTGACTTGAACCCAATAGAGATGCTGTGGCGTTACCTGAAACGAGCAGTTCATGCTTAAAACCAATTTGTCTGAATTAAAGCAGGACCGCAAAGAAGAGTGGGCTAAAATTCCTCCACAGCAATGTGAAAGACAAAGATATCAAATTATAGGAAGCATTTGATTGCAGTTAGTGCTGATAAAGGTAGTGTAACCAGTTATTCAGTTTAAGGGGCAATTACTTTTTCACATGGGTGATATGGATGTGTGATAACTTTCTTCAAATAATCATTTAAAAAATGTTTTGTGTTTACTCAGGTTCCCTTTGAATAATATTACATATTGTGTAAAGATCTGAAACCATCCTGTGTGACAAATCATAAAGGAAATCAGGAAGGGGGCATACACTTTTTCATGACACTGTACTTACACAAACAATCCAGCAAACAACAGCAAACAACTCCTCAGTCTTCATATGTAATATCATCATATCAGAAAGTTTGCTGATGAATCATGGACTGGTGTTGGTGGTGGGCGATGAACTGCAGATTAAAGTTCCCCTGAATGTGAACCATGCTACTGTAAACTGTATTATATTCCAACAAACCCATGTTTACAAACATCAGCCAATACAGAGGAACAAGTAGGAGAGTGCCGGAGAAGGAGAGAAAAGGAAAAAGCGACAGAGGTAGAGAAAGCATGCAGACAGCGCCATGCGATCAAAAGGAGGCGATTTATGCTTTCATTCCGACTGACGGCCGATTAAATTAAAACAGATCAGTGGTGCAGTCTGTGGGCAGGTGGCTGTCGGCTATGGTCGGCCTCAGAGCGATTAAATTGCTGCTGAGATGGAGGGCCTTTCTTTCCTGTAGCCGGGCTTACAGATCAAACAGTGACAAATGAGATGTTACTGCTCTTGTAAAGCAAGGCTACAATCTGTCAAAGTACAACACAATTTGTGACCTAACGTAGCACCCTTTCTTTCTCAGTTTTGACGTTTGAGCATGACCGGTCAGTGGTGTGGGTCAGTCTACCTATGACAACTATGGCTGTTTCCTACCACCCCAATACCCTGAACACTCCCAGCCCCTTCACAAACCTCTAATCCCAAACTGTCATGTCCAATGAATCTGTTGATGGGGAACACTGCAGCCTCCTTATTAACACAAATTGCATGTGCATGCAATAGCAGTGTGATGGAGAAAATTAATGAAATTACTCTGAGAGGTATAACTGTGAAAACTAGTTTTTAAACATATTTTTACATACACATTCAGCCACATCATTAAGCCTTTTTGGCCACACGTTCTTGAAATGACATTCTTTCCTTGAGATGATTTCTGTAACAGAACATGCTGAATGTGACTGACATGAGGCATGTATTTCAAAAATTGGGAAAGCAATGATTACTTTAGGGGAAATCTGGAAGCTTCAGCCAGGGGAATGCTACTTAGTGAGCTGTATGACTGAATTAACAAGGCTTCTCTCTGCCTCAACAATTCCTCTGCACTAACTGATCTAATTAAACCTGCATCACTCCTGTGCTTCAGAATGGTCACTGCCAGTGCCACATTCACACTGAACGCATTTCATACGTCCCCTCATGCTCTGTTCTGCACGCTATCTTCTGTCAAATCTGATAGGGAACATTGAACACACAGACGGCTAGTGATGGTTGACCATTGTAGAAATAACCACAGCTTGTATTTAACCTGCTTATTAGTAATAAACTGTCAAAACATATGTGGTAATATTTTTTTATCTAAAATTTTTTTATCTGGCCAACTCTGTCTCTTGGAATTTCATGAATAGGATTAGCAGCATCTTTGCATGGTCAACTAACGTGGTATTAAAGTGCAGCATCTCTGAAGCTGAAAGATGATGTTCACGTTTGCATTCCTCTGTGAATCGCATTTGGAATTTTCAAATGTCTTAGGTCAGGCAAGGTGTCATCATCATCTCTGCTCTCCAGGAACAGACTCTGAATGACATAGTGTGAAATGTGTATATTTCTGCAAATTTATTATTGGCAGAGTACATTATATTACATTAAAATCGCTTGGCAGATGTTTCTATCCAGAGCAATGTACAGTTGTTAGAACATCAATGTTCTTCTCAGAAAAACATAAATGCAGTATCACCAAGAAGACACAGAGGCCCAATCAATAAGCATACTACTAACCTAACAAACAACAATTTGTATGGTAACTAAAAAAACTACCAGATAGAAATCATCAAAGCCATGGTGCACTCTGAAGAGGGGTTTCTACTGTTCTGAATGCAGGGGAAGCTGATTCCACCGCCTGGAGACTAGAACACACAGTTGACCTGGAAGTGTAGGTACGCGCAAAGGGGAAGTGCCAGACATCCAGAGGTAGCAGAACAGAGGGGTCTGGTAGGTGTGTAGGGTCTGATGATCTTTTGAAAATATACTGGTGCTGTTCCTTTAGCTGCCTTGGCTAGCACCAAGGTTTGAATTTGATATGAGCTGATATAGGTAGCCAGAGGAAGGCGACGAACATGCAACAAGTGAAATAGCCACGTTTGGACCGGTTGTAGATCTGAGGAGCAGCAGCATTTGGGATGAGCTGCAGACGTCTGGTGACAAATGCAGGGAGACCAGCAAGGAGGGACTTGATCCAGGTGGGAGATGATCAGAGCCTGGACTGACAGCAGGGTTGAGTAGGTTGTAAGGAATGGGTTGATTCTCTTAATGCTGTGCAGGAATTATCTGCACATGGGACAGTTTGTTGTTGAGTACCATTCCAGCATTTCTAGCAGATGAAGAGGGTGACACTGCACCATCCAGGATGAATGATAAGTACAGCAGGGGGGGCGGGGGACTTATCTGGGAAGTAGAGCCTCTGAGTTTTGCAATGTGATGTTTTATCTAAGTTCATCTTACATCAATGATTTGTCATTTAGTCTGAGATGCCTTGTAAGCAAGCTGAGTTGCATACCGAGACCAATTCATTGGAGGAGGGAAAGGAGAGAGTTATGTGTCATTAGTACAGGAATGGGGGACACTTGAAGACAGTAGGGACACATCCAGAGGAGAGGGATAAGTTCACCAAAGGAGAGAATATACACTCACTGGCCTCTTCATTAGGTACACCTGTTCAACTGCAAACTGCACCCGTTAACACAACTATCTAATCAGTTTATCACGTGGCAGCAACTCAATGCATTTAGGCATTAGACATGGTCTAGACAATCTGCCGAAGTTCAAACCAAGCATCAGAATGGGGAAGGAATGTTATTTAAGTGACTTTGAACGGGGCATGGTTGTTGGTGCCAGACGGGCTGGTTTGAGTATTTCAGAAACTGCTGATCTACTGGGATTTGCACGCACAACCATTTCTAGGGTTTACAGAGAATGGTCCGAAAAATAGAAAATATCCAGTGAGCGGCAGTTCTCTGGGTGAAAATGCCTTGTTGATGGCAGAGGTCATTACTGATATAAATGTTACTCACATTGCCAGAGTCCCTTAGAAGCTTTTATAGAAATAGTTTGTAACTGTGGCAGCTGCAGCATCTGATTGTAGCTTGCAGTTGTGAGTGTGTTGTTCACCTTCCGAACATTCCATCAATGTCAATCCATGGAAAATTTCCAGATGTGAAATCGTAAATCTCAAAAATATACATATATTCACTGTAACACAAAAAGCACAGACAACTGGGTGAAGCTAGTTGGTAGGTCTAGTGGAGGAAATAGGTTTTAGGAAATAGAGGAAATAATAAGGAGAATGCTAAATTCACTTTCTCAGTGAACTCACATGCCCACTATAACTTTGTGTAGCACCCCATCTTTCAGCGAATCTCCACTGTATGAATATGATTTAAAAAAAGCCTCTAATTGAGATCTGCTTTTTAAGCCTTTTTATTAGTTCTGTCACAGTGTAAAAACCTTTTTCTCTGATCCGCCATAATTATAAATACATTTTACAGCACAATGATATGTTGTTCTGAGATATGGCTCACTCCAGGCTGCGCTCACTTTATACATATCAGCACAATCCACGTTATGCATGCCCCCCCTGACAGATACGCAGTTAGATTACATGCTAATGACTTGACCCATTGACACCAATGAGGGCTTATTTGAAAGGTTACAGTCTTGTTTAAGTCCTTCCATAGATTGATTGACTTTAAAGTAAACCTATAGCTGTTCAGATAAGCAAACGCCTGCTATACAAAATACTACCATACTAAAGAGAGGATGAGGTGGTCACATAAGCCAGCCATGTTCTAAATGGATGCTTGTCGGATAGAGTTAAAAATAGCTCCGGACCAAGCTTACAGTTTTAGCTTGAATACGAGTGGAGGCATTATTGATTACAGAAACATTTACATTGACAAATGAACCATACAAATGCGAGTATTGGATATACGGAAAGTGAATGCAATGAAAGTACATTACATATGGACATTTAAAACTTTTTTTCTGAATGATTTATTCAGTGATCTGAGTTACTGTTCTGAAAGCTGAAAGGGTGTACATTTTTTCATTCAAAAGTAAAAGAGACCAAGTAACCGCAGAAAGTTTAAAAAATAAGTTTTATGATGTGGGTTATTGTGTAATAAGTGATTGGGCAATGATGCTCCTTTTATTTTACTGCCATTTATTGCCCTGAGTACTGAAAAGGGAAGGAGTGCAGTTGTCGGCCAGACAGGTGTCTGTTGCAGGCGCTGAGCTCTAATTTACGATGTGATTGTTGCCCATTTTTAACAAAGAGTGGATATTTTCTTAATTCCCATTCTATGGGCGCCAGTGCCCATACTCCCAAGGGGCAAAAGGGAAAGGGTACAATTGTCAAGGTGGCATTGGAAATGGTGTCAGTACATTTTGAATAGGCTCAAAAACTGTGCTTTAATTTATCCCACCTTGGTGTCCACAAATCTTTTGAAAATCAATAACTGGGTCTTATCAGTACAGTTGGTCCTTTCATTGCACATTACATGCAGGAGAGGGGCATCCCTTCAGCTATTTAGGCTGCAAGCTACAATCTTTTCTTCTTTTCAGTGTTTCTGCCCACAGTGCTAACACTGCTGGAGCCTTTTCAATGCAGAGTGGTTTTGGGTTAACTTTGCTTATTTTTCATTGAAATTATTACCTACAATAAATGGTAATTTTACTTTGACAAGTCAAAATGTCCAAATCTGGCCATTTTCATGTTTAACCTTCTCTGGACTGAGGAAGCTAGCCATCAGCTTAACTTACCCTGTTCTGCCCTCCCCTTGCCTTGCTAGAAAACAGCTCCCTTTCACTAGAACATACCATCTGTGTTTGCTCTTTTCTTACACCACTTCTCACTGCAGTCCCTATCTGTTATCAACTTTAGTTGTTTCACTGTCTTACCACACCTCAAACAATCCATCATCTCTTCCATGATGAATTAGAAGCACATTCAGCCATATATTTACCAGCTAGATAGCCATCTAAAGTGAGTCACAGAATGAGATGTTCATATCATCCCAACTTGTTTATTTAATTAATTTAGGCTGAAAAAAGATTATTGTAATATTTATACAGAAACTAATTTGAATGGGCATTATTATTAAAATACATTTCCATTGCTGTTGTGAGATACCCCCTTGAGATTAAATTTTCAGGACATGGTCTGTCTGTCAGTATGGTATATGACAGTTTTGAAATAAAGTGACTAAAGGGACAGAGGGAGATGGGATGGGCAGTGGGGTACAATGTGCTCTGCACTGCCAGCTAAGGACTAGACCCTACTGACAAATGAGGACAGATCTATTTTCCCCGGCTGTGAGGAGTGTGTCAGGACAGGGACGTGTCAGGGTTACCAAAATCTATTGTATATCTGTCTCCAAATCAAACAAAATATTGGGTATTGTGTTTTCTTGGAGAAATTTTAAAATAGGTTGAAAAGCATCTTGTCAGGAATGTTGACAAAATCGGTATTTCTATCATAGCAGAATTGTAAGTGCTCAGCTTTGTAATAAGCTAAAAGAGGGCTAGCTAAGTATGCCCTGCGTGAACTGTGAAAGGGACCACTGCGATTGACAAGAAAAATCTGAATGGTAGAAAAAAATCAAGAATGAAGGGTTGTTTTAATTTTCTGGCCAGTGAAAAGCAATGTAAACCATTACAAACAGTAAACATAAAGACATCATTAAACATAATTACAAAGTTTTGCAAAACTAAAGTGAATAGTACAGTACACATGGAGGAAGATTGACATTATCTTTAAAAAAAGGAATAATAATGAGAAATTCAAATTATGCATAACGTTTCTGATGAATGTTATAACACAATCAAGGTCTAACTGTAAAACACAACATACAGTTTTAGCTTGGTGGTTGAACCCAGTTTTAACATCTTGGGCAGTTTGTGCAAACATGAGTGTAAACTCATTCACATTCTAGCTGAGGTGAGAATCATTTTCTTTAGTACGGTTGTCTTTAGTACTTGCTGCCAGGGGTGCCACCAGGGATTTTGGGCTCCATGAAAAGATCTCACATTGGGTACCACCACCTCAGAACATCCTTTCTCCTAAAATTTGCCCCTGTCAGTCATCCTTATATTCTTACATCGCCCCCTACCTGCCCCACACCCGCTCATGGCGCCCCTGCCTGTGTGCTGTGATGAAGTCCCAGTTGCAGGAATTTCAGGTCTTTCTCAGGCAATGCCAACCCCAGAAATTGGTACTGTACTATCTCAGGTCTCAAATTGTGCCCACAGAATAACAAAATTTGACTCCAGAATACGCCCAAGGTCTCCCCACATTGTTAGTCTGCTGCTTCAGTGACTTCTCTCTCTCCCTCTTTTGTCACTCTTCAGAACCTTGCCAAATCATTTTAGGGCAAGCTAACATTGATCCAGTGCTTGATAATGTAAATATTAATCAGGACGATAAAAGTGCAGAGTGGATTCTAAGTGAGGGGGAATTTTGGCACCAGGATTTTAGCCTGCCCATTTTATTGGTACCACAAATGGGTGTCTCTGGTTGTGGTATTTTTTTGTGTTGCTCCAATATTTGCAAGTCCAGGAAGCCCTTTGTGAGCCGTTTTCATCAATCCATCACATGAGGAGAAATTAGCTTGACTCATCATTGACAGACAGACAGTAATGGATATGTACAGACTCACAACCACAACACTCAGATTAGAGCCATTTGCACTGCGGCTGCCTGTAGAATGTAGGAAAAATTTAGTATATACAGGAATGTACATGAATAGGAACAGCTTTTGTTTCACATCAAGGAAAAACTAATAGGGAATACCAAACATGATTGTTGGAGATTATATGAATTGCCAGTTTATTAAACCAATTGTTTTCAGTGAAAATAGCATATAGGCTCCACCAACTGGCTCAAGTGTCAACAGCACATCATAAGGATATATTTGATGGTCCCAGGCAACGCCACTGTCGCTTTCTACAGAATGTACTTTTGTTTATGTGTGTGAAATGAAACGGTAAGAAAAAATGATTTCCTTGTATTATTTAAATTTGGGGACAACTATTAATGGATAACATCAGACAATAGGTAAAAGGTGAAAACTAGGAAAGACCAGCATAATCTTGCATTGCATTAGTACTTCTATCTCTCACAACATGGCAATATCCAGAAAAATGAAAGACTTGCTGAGAAAAGGGCAGTACTAACTTGCTCTTCATGCAAACTATCAGCTATATATTATTTTACTGATATTCTTCTACGAGTTTGTGTTTTAATCCTATATGTCTTCTGCGTACCAGGTTGCAAATGCTGCAGATTGCAACATATATATTTGTTAAATTAATATAATACATAATTAATATATTGGTACTGTACTAATCCCTAGTATTCAATGAATCACAATCCATGGAAAAATACATTTAAAATGAATACTGTTTTGTGTTTATACAGTATATATAGAGCACAATATTGCATTGCAAGTCAGGCGGAAAAAGTCACTTCTCGCAAAGAGCAAGGGGTTCCCTGGGGTCCTGGCTAAATTCCCAACCTTGGTCTCTAACATTCTTTCCCTCTCCATCTTAGCTAATGTGTGGTGAGAGTTCTGGTGCAAAATGGCTGCTGTGAATCACCCAGGTGGGTGCTACACATTGGTGGTGGCCGGGTGAGGTGACTTCCCACTCATCACTGTAAAGCACTTAGAGTGTTCAGAAAAGTGCTATATAAATGCAATGCTTCATTCATTCATTCATTTATAACAGCATTAGCCATCATTTATAACAGCATTAACTTGGCCTACTGAGCTAACATTAGTCTTTTTACTTATTTCTACTAGTACTGCTACCATGCTAGGCCTTTTCACGCCAGCTTAGTTTGTCTTCAAATTTTCCTTTCTAGTTATAATAATATATTGCAGACTTTCTTTTCTTTATAACGCATTGGGCTGTTATATCTGAGTGACCAAGCTCATTATTCTGTAAAAATCCTGAGGTACTATTAAAAGCCCTTGGCCCAGGGGCTGTTGGGTGGCTCACGAAGCTTAGACACTGGGTTCCGAAGGTTAGACCCCACTATTTTGCATTGATTGCTGGCAAGCCATTTGACTGGACATTCCTCCTTTCAGACAAAGGATGGTGTACTGATAGAATGGGCAAACAAAACACAATAGGGAATTCCAACTTGGGAAAAATGAAAAATCATAATTAAAAGTACTGGTACTGCAGTGTAACTCCAGCCAATGTTCATGAATATCACCTTTGCTTGGGCTATGTGAAGCTATCAGACTCACCATGCTTAATTTAGCATGCCAACTTACTGACCCTCTTTCATTCTCTTCACATTAGACTTTGAAGCTGTTTCAGAATGCTGCCAGCATCCAACATTCATCGAAATGCCTAATTTCATCTGCAACTATGCAGTGAAGAGACCTTGTTCTGCTTTAAAACCAGTAGCTGTTTTATTCTCTTTCAGTCTTTTCATAAAAAATGAATAATGCTATCACTTGTTACAGCTTAGGTGTCTCCACATAAGACAAGTATGCTTTTAAAGCCTATCTTTGGATGGTAGGACCGACATGAAATCCAAATCTTTTTTCTTTACTAATATCTGCAGATTTCATTTCTTTTAAATTTTATCCCAATTTTATACTTGATAAATTAACATGAATAATACAACGTTCTATTCAAAAATCTAACATGTCAACACTGAAAACATCACTGTTTTAAATTCAGTCAGTCTAAGGTGATTTCCTATCTGTTGGAAAAATATCATTGATCTTCACCAGAATCATGCTACAGCAAGCACACATGCTATTGCTCACATATAGGGAACACTGTGTCAATGCTCTCTGATGAGTCCTTTGATAGGAAATTAAGAATGTCACATTAAGCCAAATTTGAGTGACTGATCGATCACTTTCCCTGAGCCAGTGAATTGTGACACTGCTCCGAGCAGCATGGGTCCAGAGCTACATTGTGGGAAAATATGCCTCAATTAAAGGGAAAAGTGCCATCACTGAAAATTCCCCTGCCCCTCAATCGATGCACAAAGGTGGGGAGTGTGGGGTGTCTCAGAGGAGCTGACCCCATGTGTGAGATGGGACAGGCCTCCTGCTGTCCCTTTACCTACTGAAGTGCTTCTGGGGGATAGAAAACCACCTAAAGCCAACAGCATGTGAAATACGTTGTTGCCGGCTGCCTTCCAAACACACGCTCTTCCGGATTCACATTCAGTCTCCGGACCCCAGCAATCCCCATCAGGTTATTCACTTGCTTAAAGATGTAATTTATTTCTAGAGAGCAAGCACAAGGGAAGCAGTCTGTAAGTACTTTTCCTTTCTTTTTTACTCTTGGAGTGACTGGAATGCCATCTCAGTCTTGTTAGTTGTTCTGCAGTCTGTAAGTATTTGGAAGGTGACACAATTTGTGTGTGTGTGCATGTGTGTAAGCGTGAGCGCAAGTGTATGTGTGCATGTGTTTGTGTATACATCCGTGCGTGTGTGTGTGTGTGTGTGCGTGTACATGTGTGCGATGATTTGGAAAGTATGGGGTGGAAGTACATTGGCACATTTGTGAAGCGTTGCCTTCTGCCACTATGTGAAATGCATCTGACCTTTTCCTTTCTCCACACAATCTCCACAGCAATTACCAGTAGTTAATGCTCCAATTATGTGTGCTGTTTCAGGCTGTGCCAGAGGGGATATCCTAAATAGGATGGGGGGGGGGGGGGGGGTGATCATGTGCTTTAAGCCCCAAATACTGGGGTACGCAAAAAGTGAACAGAGTGTTGTGAAAGGTAAGCAGCAGTGGGACACAATGAATTAGTGTGCTTTGGACTCTAGACTTTGGATTTTAAATTTCACCTTCATGGTAATGGGCTGGATCTCTGGTAAAAACAAAACCAAATGTATCATAGAAAAAGTTTTATAGTAATTTAGTTTTACTGAAAAAAACCAAGGACAGTGGGTAGCACTGTCGCCTCACAGCGTTTGAATCTCTGATGTCCATGCGTGGGTTTCCTCTGGGTCCTCCAGTTTCCTCTCACAGTCCAAAGACATGCAGGTAGGCTAACTGGAGACTCTAAATTGCCCATACAGTAGATATGAGTGTGTGAGTGAATGGTGTGTGTGCCCTGTGATAGATTGGTGGCTTGTCCAGGGTGTATTCCTGCCCCTGGCCCAATGCACGCTGGGATAGGCTCCAGCACCCCCCAAGACCCTGCTCAGGATAAGTGGTTATAGATAATGGATGGGTGGATGGATGGATGGATGAACAAACCAACCAGCTGTCTAGATAGATTTGAAAAACATACTCGTTTTTGTTCCGTGTTACCTTAAGATTCTTAACTGAAGACTATAAAAACTGGTCTATGTCATTGCAGTGTGTAAACACTCTCTGGCATAAGTACATCTTAAAATATTTCTCTGGAACATTTCCTTTTGTGGTGCCTTTTCAGTTTTTAGTTCTGCCTTTGATTACAGCTACGTGTGAAGGGTGCAGGTAGCAGACTTGCAACTGAGACATAACCAATGTCTGTTCAGATACTTTTACAATACATTGTGATAAAAGAATTTAAAAAAGATAAATGCTTCAAAACACTAGCCTTTACTTTTAGGCTGAAAGGTCCAGACATGGTTGCACATGAGAGAACATGCCAGACAGATTCTTACAGAATATATTTCTCGTGTTTATAGTAACTGTAAAATCATACTCCTCATACAGTTCTCCTTAGTACATCTGCTTCTATTGCTATATACAGTTATACAGTAGTGTTCCACTAACAACTTATAGCACTGATATATTTTTAGAAGAAGGTATTCCTCATTACTGAGGCTGAAAAAAGATGCAATTCTATAATTGTGTCTGCACTACAGTGTATAGTAGAGAAAGATATGAGTTGTGATGTTTCTGAAAGAGATGATCTGGAGAGCTATCTGAGAAAATGGCAGCCAGAAGAGACTGCCAGTCATTTACAGCATTATAATGAGGCTGTCTCTGTATTCAAATGTCATTGTGACAACCTTGCACAGAAACTGTGGTGTATGCTATACGGACTATATCAGGGGTAAAATAAATGTCACTTTTCAAAATAAATAGACAACTACACTCAATCTTTTTACTGAAAAAAAGTATTTTCTCCACTGGATGGAGAATTGTCTGTTGATGTAGTCCATGCTACCCTTCCAGCAGTCAGTCTAGAGAGAGGAGACAACACTGTCTATGCTAACAAGGCAGGCCATTTAATCAAGACTAAGAAAACACCGGTTCTGCTTCTTTCTGAAATAATTATTTCACAGGCTGCAGGATCCTGGATAAAGTAACATTAGGCTGGCAAGCAATGGATGGGGGCAAGTTGGGCATATGATAGGGATGGTTTGGGTTCTGCACATTGATTCAAGGGCTGCCATCTTTAATCCTACCTCTGATTAAAGACAGAAACCTGAAAAATATAAGGAAACAGCTATATGAAATGTGCTTTAAGACAGAGCACAAAGATCAACATTATGGAGAAAGAAAGGGAATGTGCATAATCTCATTTCTCTGTCGAGGGTTCCAGTAAAGCCAGTAAAAGGAGAGCTGGGAATTGAGAGCAGGAAGGTGTAGTGATTGTTTAGTCTCAATTCCAGTCGCTCAATCTAGAAAATTTAGTAAACTTTTCTGACAGATGATTCCTGTAATCTGATTGGTGCTGAATTTGTTATGCAGATTTGGTTGGCTAGACTAGTTTATTGTTAAACATATCTGCCCCAGTAATGTTATGCGCACCCTTCCCCCTGACTTGTGCTTCCTCTTCTCTTTCCAAATGGATTTTCCCACTTATCACTTCAAGCATCAAGGGAATACATTCACTACTCTGAAAATATAGTTAACAAAGCAACCATTCAGTAGTTACAGCACAATAACTTACCACTTCAATTACATTGTATGTAGTTGCACATAGTGGTTACATAAAATTTATTGTGGAGGCGAGCGGGGGTAGAAATTATTCAAAAAATAAAAACGACTGTCTTGTGATATGCCTGATTATAAACTGAGTTACATTTACATATTCAGAATTACATTTATATATTCGGGAATTGAATTTATATATTCCGAGTTACATTTATACATTCAGGAATTATATTTATATATTCAGCATTACATTTATATATTTGCGAATTGAATTTATATATTCAGAGTTAAATTTATATATTCAGGAATTGTATTTGTATATTCGGAATTACATTTATATATTCAGGAATTATATTTATATATTCAGCTTTCTCTTTATATATTTCCTGTTTAGCCCCTCAAAAAAAAAAAAAATATATATATATATATATATATATATTTAATTCATATATTTGACTGTTGAATTAAAAAACTTATGAGAAATTACAATGCAAAGAAGACATTTAAAAATGTAGGATGTTAATTCAATCAACTGATGTCACCACACTCTAAAACATGACCCAATACCCATAAATACACTTCTTGTTTAGTTATTTCTCTGCTGTAAATGATCTGTTGCCTCTGCCAACTGCAACAAGTGGAATAGCCAGCAGTATTTTGCATTATAGTAGTAAACACAACTAGCTAGGTTTTTAAAAAAATGCATGCAGATAAATAGGCCTATATATTGCTTAGAGCCAGATCACATTTCAAATAGTGTAGCAAACTAAAACTTTATTGCTCAAAATAGGCTGCCCAAATAATATTGACCTTTAATGTTTAGAAGTGTAGTATTACAGCCAGTGTCTTGTATCATGTGCTTGATGGATACAGTAGCACATCCAAACAAAGTCCTGGAAAGGATGACCATTATTTGCCGGTGCATGGACCGTCCAAAAGAGGTGTCCCTCTTTTTTGTTGGCTTGGGTTACATTCATTGCAAAGTCACTGCTAATTACATTGACTTAAGTGGTGTTTTAAATTGCAAGTAGAGACTTTATTCCTGAGCTTAAATGACCCTGCATACCAGGCCCTAAGGCAGCAGACTTTTCTCTCCCTGTCTTAGTGTGTATATTTAACTTATTTGCCAATGCACCCCTAGACAATGTTCCAGCTTTACAATAAATCAGCATCTCCAATCAGTACCTCTATCACTGAGAAGTATTGATTGTCTATTGGTTTATTAGCAAAGCACATCCCTGAAGTTATGCCACATTTGAGTGTGAAGTAGTTTGTCAGGCTCAATACCAGCCTGACATGTGAGGCTAGGGAATGGTAGGATAGAGGTGGGATGAACATGGTCTGCTTGGGGTTTGTGACTCCCTGGTCCTTTGAAATAATCGTAGAGTTGTGTAATATTGCCACTGACAGGGGCATGATTTATGCTTCTTGTCAGGGGTAGTGCAGAGCAGGACTGAGACAAGGAGGGTGATGGAAGGGACAGTGCGAACGTGTGTGCACGTGGGAGAAGGAAAGATAGAAGGAGGGAGAGGTGGAGGTGAAACAGATGCTCAAGATTCCCACTAGACATATCCCCCTCTCCCTATATCTATCACTTCATATATTACTGCATGACCAGATCAATCCAGTCATATTATTATTATTATTATTATTATTATTATTATTATTACTATTTAGTTGTAGGAGCAGTATTACAATCAAAATCATAGGCATCATTGTAGGATGCTTGTTTTAACTGAGTTCAATTCTTTCTTACTATATTAGGAAATATCACACGTAACCCTTCATATATTTATACATGCCCCTTTATACATTCCCCTTGTGTCCTCAGTCACTGTTTAAATAAATTAACCTGTTCAAGCCAAGAGATGCAAATTGCATCAAAAAGCACACACTTTAATCTCCGTGAAAGTACGTAGGATCATTTTCTTTTTTTTTTTTTTGCTACGCAGGGTAGACTTGCAACTATCAAATATGGTATATCAATCGACATTAAAACCAGGGCTGCATTTGAAAACCACGCAAAGTTTTGCTATGTTTAAACTGTTTCGTCACCATGAGTAGTAGCTTCTGAAAACACACACAGACCACAAAAAATCTTCCTTGTAGTTTTAATCCTTCAGGAATGTGCTTTGAAAAATACATTAGCAAAGGCAGTTCAAGCCATATTTCATTCTATTGAGAAAGATGATGGTTCACGAGGTGAAAGTGAAAGTGCACTTTCTGGAGATGAGGATTTTTATTTCCATGCAATATTTCCATGCAATGGACCCAGACGACGTGAATCCGGCATGAATATCACTATTCTAATGGGTTACATGTCTTTACTGCTTGTGTAATAAAATATGAACTTTACTAGCTACTTATATATTCTACCACTATTTACAATTACAGCTGTTGGAATATATAAACATTGTTTTACAGGCAATATAAAACCTGCAGTTATTCTCAAACTGTGGTACATTGAGATTTCATATTACTTTCACTTTTGAAGCAGACTACCCACTGCTTCAATAGCCTGTAAACTAAGCGTTCAGTTTATGACAAAAAATGAGTACTTTGAATAGTTATTTATAAGGTTATATATCATGCTAATTTATTTGTATTTTATGATTAATTATTGTTAAACATAATTATTGTTTGAATTGGTTGAAGAATCATCAAAATAAAAGAAAATAGTTTTATTTTACCCTTTCAATTCTGTGAACATATTTTCACCAGGTGCTCTGCTATATATATATATATATATATATATATATATATATATATATATATATATATATATATACTCATTATAAATCAATGGAATGTTCCATTGACATGACTGTATGATATTGTTACTTCATACAACCTATCCTTGTAATGTAAGGTGATATTCCTGAGCTGACACTTTTGGCTTAGGTGATATAATCAAATTAATCCATTTTTTTTTTTTTTTTAGCAAGCAATAGTAATAATTTCTCAAACAATTGGGCCTATCAACTTCATATCATATCCAGGCCAAAAATTGACATTTCCTCATAGGGAAGTCTTGTGAAAAAATTAGAGGTTGCATGAGGGGTTCTCTATTAGAAAAGCCTGTTTAATCTGTAAAAAACAGAGGATCGTGAAAAAAATGTCAAAATCTCCCTAGGTCTCTATTCAAGTGCCAGTTCTTATTCATAGTGTGGGAGAAAACTTTGAAGCGATACAGTCTGATGTGGATCACCATGCAGTTTGAAGCTTTGGCCTTTCCGTGCAAATTGTATTGTTTTTTTTCAGCCTTGTTCTCTTTTTCTAGCAGTAGACATGTTTTTAATTACTATTACTACCACTTTTATCAGGAATGGTATTTTATCAGGGACATTATTGATGTGTTGCATTGTTTTAAATTAAAATATATGTTTTCACATTTTTATTTCATGATAAAGAAATCTGAAAGGAAGTCTCAAAATTACAGTAACAAAACATTTTCTGATAGCCTTTAGTTTTTATAGTGTCTATTTGTTTGGTAGTTGTGGTGGTGGTGGTAGTGTGTGTGTACATGTGTGTGCTTGTTTTTGGATGTGTGAGTGTGTGTGTGTGTGCATGCAAGTATTTGTGTACTCACAGAAGGAGGGGTACATATGCCCACTCTGCTAGCTTGGATAAGAGGGAGATTGGCTGCTGTGCTTCCATTCCGGAAAACTGTATCTCCCCTGAGAGACAGTT
Source organism: Anguilla rostrata (assembly GCF_018555375.3). Taxonomy (NCBI): domain Eukaryota; kingdom Metazoa; phylum Chordata; class Actinopteri; order Anguilliformes; family Anguillidae; genus Anguilla; species Anguilla rostrata. The sequence goes on along the minus strand of NC_057933.1, from coordinate 35,431,011 downwards.
TTACGGAATGGAAGCACAGCAGCTAGTCTCCCTACTTTGCAAGCCCCTGTTGTCAGAATCCAAATTCCAAGCTTCATTAGGACAACAAGAGCTACACATTGCTCAACAACTGGGGAGTTTTAATTGCTTACTTCAGGAATTTGTATAATCGTAAGTGTATCCCATCAATGCCAGAAGAATGTGCCCACACCTCCTTCTTTTTCTAATCCCCAATCCCCACATGGACAATGAATGAATTGTAAAGAGAAAATGTATTCTAACTCTAACACAGTATGGGTGGACTGGATGAACATGAGGTGGAGAAAATTCTTATATGTATGACAAAATGCATTGCATTAATGAATACAGGCTTCTAAACATTGGATTCAATTCTTGGGTCACACAATTATGCATTTAATTATTTCATACAAAAATTATTTAATAATACCAATGTTAGTGGTCACTGGTTTCAGATGACGCTTCTGCCACGAGAGATCTTCCCGGCAGCTTCAAATTTGCATATATTTTCTTTGTATTTCTACAGGAACTACTTTTGTTTGCAAAACCACCACCAGGTGGCAAATGTGAGCACTCAAAACCATATGTGGCAGTTAACACTTCAACTGTGGCACTCACGAGCAAAGTAGAACAGTGTTATCGCCGCTCTTATTTTAACGGGAAAAGAGAGGAAAGGAAAATACATCTTAAAGATAAGCGGAAAATAGGAACATGCTTGTTACCCATAACATTTTTGTGTGTATTTGAGTGACATTTATGTCTATAAACGGTTATTCAACGAACTTTGTGGTCAGACTGTGAAACTTAATAATAGTCAGATAATTTTGAGCAGAATCTAAAGTCATCCATGTTAGTTTCACATAGGATATAAGGTAGAGTTTGTATAAATGTAACGCATAATAAACGTAATTGAGAATTGTATGCACAATTCAGTCCTGTACCAAATGATTAATGGAAAAGAAACAGCATTACAAGCATTTATCACACACATTTATTATAAGCACACACCGGATTGGTCTGCTTTGGCTATTTGGTTTTGTGTGAATTGTTTTTAATTAGAATGTATTCAAGGCAAATTTCCCGTAGTCGTTTCTCTCCTGACAGCGTCTCGTTCCTCGTTTACCAAATACAATTATTGAAATTACTGAATCATTTAAATAAACCATATTGCTTAACATTTGAGTATTTGCTCATAGTTAAAGGGGAAATGAAGGAAACGAGCGTAGATAATGTCGGTTCATTGCTGCTGTCTCTACCTCGGCATTCCCGTGATTTGTTTTTTTTTTTAAGGCACTTTTGAGAGAGACCGGCAAAGATGTGCGCAGACCATCTTGCGTACATAAGAACTGGAGATGGTAGGAGGGGCCAGGTGGTGAAGTCTAGGAAGTTATGAGGAAACCGTCTCTACTGCGCATACTTCAGGGCAAAATCGCTTGCTGCTCATTGTAGTTAATGTAGACATCCAAGGTGATTTAACAACCAAAGAAAACCTCATCTGTCCATTTTTTTGTGATTATAAATTTCATTATGTGCAGCAGTTTCTGAAACAATGGTTGTGGTCCAGAAGTCTTGGGAAAATGTATCGTCAATTCATCCTCAGTAGCACTGTGTCCTACAGTAGCTTACAGTGTGAATATAGTTTATTCCACTGATAATGTTTGATGTTGGATCGTTCAGACACATTCGCACATCCACATTCCGTAACAACACACAGAGCTCTGCAACAGATACACTGATCATCTGAACAAAGTGTTGCGCCGAGTTGTGGAATTGCGAGGTGGACCAACTTGAATGTAGCCTTTTGTAATTTAATTGGAGCAAATTTCATCCACTATCTGTGGTCTGGTGTTGCTGTTTCAATATCATTAAAATCCTTTTTCCTCAAATATATTGGCTTATGCAAATTTATCGTCAATTTATCCTCGGTAGCATCCTACTGTAGCCTACAGTGTGAATGTAGTTTATTCCACTGATAATGTTTGATGTTTGATCGTTCAGTTGCTAAATAGCCTGCCAGAGGAGAGACAGTACATTTGCACATCCGCATTCCGCATCAACACCTGGCTATTGACAGGCAGTGGGGTTGTGAAAACAAGCCAAACTCCAGTAAACTGCCCTCAAATTTAAAGTCATCCTGTCAGACTTGGCCTATATTATAGAGTTTGTTTGTACCATATGTTCACCCAACTCCTAAAAAAAATGAAAACATTTTAATTAGTAGGCTAGCTGGGAAGTATTATTCGCACGGCACTAGTATTACCTGGGGACCTCATGTGATTACCCCCCCCCCCCCCCCCCCCCGAAGTCTGTATTTTACTCGAATTTACTGACATTATCCCCCAGATATGATTGAAAATGTCAAGGCTCTGCTCTGCGTAACGGTAAAATACAACCCCAAATGACCGAGATGCCAATTTGTACAGGACTAATATTATCACATGACCTCTGTTTTAGGCGAAATATGGTAGGTAATTTGCGGTGGAATTTTTACTTTACAAATTACGGACATGGCAGATTTGCACGGGATTAAGATCACAGACGACCTCCGCAATTATTACAAGTTACTAGGTAATGCTAAAGAAATGGTTAAAGAAAACATGTTTTCACGTGTGTAGTGATTTTAAAAAGGTAATACTTCCCTCATCGCCTATATAACAAAATGCTATATTTCAGAAATACAACTATTGGAATTGATCCAGCTGTGTACTTTATTTCAAGAAAATAGTTTCGCAACATAGACTATTGTTTTATAATATGCATGTTATTGTGGGAGGTAACAGAAGTAATAAAAACACAGCCTTTCAAATGTTTAACGACCACACATTTGTGTAAAAACCTATAGAAACTTTTTTTATGTTCTATTTGCTCGAAGATTTGTAAGAAAACAAGTGAAATCTCTGTTCACCTGGCAGGTTCCTTGTGTTTCGCAAATGAGTAATTAGAGGCGTAAATGGGACAGTCTGTCATCAAAGAAATTGATGAAGAGTGTAACATTAGGCCATCTATCAGTCATGGTCATTATCTAGGCTTCACCATGACCATGTCTGCAGTGTTGTATAAAGCATTTTAGTTTTACAAATGGGTGTTTTTTATTTTTATTTTTTAATTATGGTGAAAAGGAGACGTGTCTTTTCGATTCCCAGTTCTCAACCTGTTGCCAGTGTGAGATGATGCATACCCCTGAGGTCAAATCGATTTTTCAGAAAACAGAGTTTGACAGTTTATTTTTAATCCATAATAGCATAAATGCTACAGTATTATCAAATAATAATATATAAATCACTGACTTTCCAGAACATAATAAAATAGTTGTTTCCTTTAATAAAATGTTAAAAAATTAGCTGCTTCCCTCGGCAAGTAATCATTGGGGAATAAGGATCTGTGTAGTTTTTGGCCAATCCTTTTCCGTTTCAGGAAAAGAAATTAAAAAGCAAGAAATTAATGGGTATTCGATATTCATTTTGAAACATAGAATCGAAAAACGAGAATCAGTTGGTTATCGTGTTGCTGACTGATATTAAACATACAATTAAATAAACTGAACTAGCTCTTGATTTTAAAGTTTATAGTATTATGTTTGGTTTTTATTATAACAAAAAGGATATATATTTTTTTATAATTACCCAATTGACTTTGGTTTGTATTAAAGAAAACAGCTGTTATTTTCTGATGCTCAATTATTTGAATAGCATTTATGAAATTGTGAAAAATGAACTGTTTGTTTGCTGAAAAATCGCCAAAACGGGTTTGACATCCCTGTTTTATGTTGCAAACTGTTGTAATAATGAAAAAAAAAAGAGAGTTACCAGATCCATAAAAAATATTTGAATGGCTTCTATGCTGATACCAGCACAATATCAGCTGGTATTAGGGCTTTATTTTTCTAAAGTACTAATGTTAGTACAGAGCTAAACTAATTTTAAGATTCACCCCGAAATGCAACGCAGTGTGACGTCAAGTACAATGCAGGATAGTGGAAGGAAATATTACACTCTGCTGCCCTCTACTGTCAGAACCCTGCATCCATTTCCTTCTGGCCGGCAGAACTGCCGCGGCGGCAGCAAACGTGTCATCTGAAACCAGTGACCACTGTTACTCTGTCACTGACACAAATAATAATAATAATAATAATAATAGCCTGCAAGCATCAAGGGTGAACTGCAGAGCATTAAGTGCAATTTGTATCTTTCTAAAATGTCTGCAAAAATATAAATAAAGTTTTGCAACAATTTAGTTGTCTGCACACCAAAGGTCTCTAAATTGAACTGTGCAAATGTTATGAATTCTTGAACATGCTTTTGAGCCACTGGTCACTTGCTGCGATATTCTAATTGATTGCCGTTTCAACACATCCCTAACATACCTACCAAGTTGTACCATTGTTACCGTCTGGGAAATAGAAGCATCCCCCCCCCCCCCCCAAAAAAAAATCTGCAAACAGGGATGTTGGGGGCCAAGCACTAAGCATGAACAGCAGAGCATTGAGTACAATGAGTATCTTTCCAAAATGTCTGCAAAATATAAGCAAAGTTTTGTAACAATTTGGTTGCCTACATACCACAGTTGTGTTTCTAGCTGCACTACATGCTTGGGAGAGGGTGACAAGCAGTGAGAAAGGTTAAGTCCTTTCCAGCCTGGCACATGCACACCTGGCTCTCATGTTGGTGGAGCTCCAGGTCTTGGTTCTTCTTGATCATTCCACCATTCTCTGCTGCACATCCTTGCCTTTCTGTCCCTCCTGTTCTCACTCACAAGAGCTCATGTAATGTGAAATGCAAGTAAAGCATGCTACCCATAAAGTAAAAATACAGGCTATGGATTATAACTGATAGGCCTTATGGATGTTATCTGTTCATGTTTGCAAAAGTTAACCTAAACAAATAAATAACCCCTTATTAGCCTCTTAGCGCAAAGCCCCTAGTGGTTGGGATGCCGGTGTGCCGAGATTGCTGAACTCAGACATTCAGTGCTACTGCAACTAAAGTATGAGTTAAAAACAGAAATGCTTTGTTTTAGTTTCATTATTAGACCACAACTATGCCGAATACGGAGTTTCGCAACGCCACCATTGTCGCTCTGGTCGTTCATTTAACAAGCACCCCCTCCCTCCAGTCTCATCTGCAAATAAACCCCCCACCCATGACATAATGGACAATATTGTCTATCTGGGCATTCATAAAAGAATTCTTTCACCACTCAAAAATCGTATTCCGTCATAGTAACAAGATAAACCCGACAATAGCCGTAAGATACGCCAATGCAGCAGTGAAAACGCTGCTCACTGAATAACGAAATAAACAAGACAAAGTTTTCAAAAATTATTCCATGTCATTCTACAGTCAAAATCTGGGACTATATTTTGAATAAATATACAGCCATACCATTGGTTTACGCATAGAGATGTCCCTTTTTGGGACTGAGTGGTCATACATCGCCTTGGACAATCCGTTTGTGAAATATAGGCGCATTTGTGATGCCTGGTACCTTCCAAAATAGCTGTGCCTAATACCACACGTGTTATTTACGGCGTTGTCGCCCTTTTTAGTACCATCTGGCTTGATTGACAATTCAATTATTCAGTAGGCGAGAGTATAAGCTTTCTAACGATGTATAACATGTCTAATTTTGCTTTTGGAGTAGCGTTTTATATCTCAGCGTAACCAAAATTTTTCTCATCATCACATTCACTTCACTCTGTGGTAGCTGTAAAATACACTGCACCTGACTTAACGTTGTGAACGATTTTTCGTAATTGCTTGGAAAATACTATTATTATAGAGGACTTCTGAGCATAGCTAAGCCATATGTTTGCTGATAGAGCTAGCTGACATCATTTTCTGGAGTAAAACAGAAGCGGATAGAACAGTATCATTGATTTACTGTCTCTATCTCCATCTGCTGAACACAGATACGATTTCATCATTGCTATGTAAGTATTACTGCTCAAAATATTTCGGTTATTCACATTATTTTTTAAATTGAGTGTCTTTAAATAGGTTAGTGGTATTATATAATGTGGATGTTTCACACTGTAATGTAAGCATTAGTTAGTAGTGTAATAGGTTTTGTGAAGCTGAAGCATGCAACAGTGATGATGTGAGAGTTGGAACATTGCCAAAACGTGGTGGACAGTTGAAAATCGTTTTCATGTCGTCCCATCCCCATACAAGAAAACATACGAGAGTACAGATATAGAAATATATACAAGACTTAATTATTACAAATGTAGGTAGCCTACTGTACCGCATTGTGTGACAATTTTTGCATTATTTTTTAATCTGATAGCAATGTTTCATCTTAAAACTTCACGAGGGGCTCATTTATATGCTTTATAATGGACAAAAAACATTTTATTCAATTTTGGAGATATTTTGGATATGTTTCTGGACCCCTAGACATTTTAGACCACTGTACTGACTGAAAGCTTGTAATTCCCACTTGAAAGTGATGCAACAGTGAGTTTCTTGAGTCAAAACAGTTGATTTGTAGTGAAATACGTGAATATGTTGTGATTTACAGAAATGCATAATTTAGACAATTTGGATAGATTTGGAGACGCTGGGTACACCTGCTTAGTTTTTGCTTCATAAATTTATAGTTGTTCTACATATCCACCCTTAGATTTTATGACCTTGTGGTCAAGATGTTTTTGATCCAGCACATGTATAGTTTAGCCTGCTGTATATATGCCATCTCTCAGTATTTCATTGCAAACCAAAAAAGTGCAAATTCATTTTAGATTTCTTGTCTAGACAATTGCATTTGTGGCAATCTTCATTTAAGCCATTTTTCAAGTCTCTGTGGTGTTCACACCTGGAGTTATAAAGCTTTAAACAGGGTACCCCTAAATCGGCAAGGATTGGCCAGATTTGGCATGCGCGCTAGGGGTTTAGTGATTACAAAGATGATTCTTTTTTTTTTTTCCATTAGCCCCCACTGGTGTTGAATTCCCAATTTTTATATCATGTTAATCACAAAACATATTAATTGTGAGGGCAAAAACAATGAAACTGTAACAACATTTTAAAGGTACAGGTACAACCCAAAGATATAGGCATATGTGTGAATGAGAAACAAGTACAGGACATCCTATAGGACACAAACACATAATGAATGAAATTCCTTTGGAACTTTGAAATGTTTTAAATTTTAAAATGATGACAGTACCAGCAATAATTGGAATCCCATTAGAACATTTATTTTTCATACTTTCTGAATGATAAATATGTCAATATTTAAATGTTATTGGTATAAAAGATATTTGTATTTTAAACTAATATAGTAATACTTGTCCTCTAAACCAAATAATTTTGTTCTACAACCTTTATATCCAAATCATAACTTTCCCACTTGTATCGCCAACTTGTATTTTTTAGAAATAAGAGTAAGACATGCCCCTTTGTCTAATTTTGATAGCATTAGAAGTTTATGGAATGGGAAGTGTCTTGATTTGTTTAATGCTTAAATGTTTGCATTACTGATGATAAGTAGCTTGATAAGGCATAACTGTGTATGCTTCTTATGGTTTCCTTCCCATTCATTTTACCAATCAGTGTATATATACTGTATGAGCAAAACAGAGACTGCACCACAGTTATGGATAATCCATTAATTATGAAAATAACATCTCAGCATTCATTGGATACTATTCAAAATTCTGGACAGGACTGGTTGCCCATAATTATGGCCAGAATGCCTTAAAAAATTAACCTAAGTGAATGTGAAAGATGGGTTGTTGGAGTACATTGAGAGCTACTGTAACCAAGACAGTTACACTTAATATTTAACCAGAAATAATATTTTTTAAAGGAGGTTCCATCAATTAACCCCAATTTAAGCCTAATAATTATCCAATAATTTGTCCAATACATCACATCTCATATAGGTAATTCTGTTCACTTAACACTACAGCAAAAGTCTCTAGATGCACTTTCATAGTCAAAATCATCCCATTCAAACCTGTGCTATTCAATATTACATTCTTTTTTATTACATTGACACAAACTCATGGATGTTTGTCCCTAGCTTAGTTACCTGTAAAAAGTTTTAACTGTGGTGCAGCTGTTTGCTCTGATTCTGGTCCTGTCACAGGATGTAATTTTACAGTTGGGTGGCTTGCGGTACGAGGACATGTAGCAACTTTCCCTGGGTCAGGCAGAATACCAGTGGCTCAGTAAAAATGGGAAACATCAATTTCCTATATGTGGGTGTAGTTGTGCATTTGAGGAAGTGTGTACATGTATGCACATGTGTGTGTGTGTATGTGTGTGTCTGTGAAGCATTTGTGAATGTACTACATGTACATAAATATATAAATAGGAGTGAGGTGCTATGGCAGTGGCCCAGGCTACCTGTGCTCCCCCACAAGAGTAGGATTGCTTACTGGCCCAATCCCATTCCCTTCTCTTTCCTTCTTTTGTGCCTCCTCCCCTCTCCAGTCCTCTCTAGCCCTCCAATCCTGTCCTGTCATAAGCCTGCCATTAAAACAGCACAGAGACTGTAGTGTTTGAAGGAAAATGGTTATTTGAAGGGATTTGAAGCAATCATTTGCTAGTGGAGCCAAGGTTATGTTTCTAGTTATGTGGCAGGAACAGGATTTGTCACCATAGAGGGATGTGTTTTGAGACCCCTCCCCCATCCTCCAACCTGTTCAGTCCATTCTGAGATAGGAGAGCTGATATGATCCTGTGTGCAGTCAGTGGGTACCATTGGGGTATCCCCTTAGCTGTGTGATTTAAGTTTAGGGGGGCAGCCTGTATCATCTGGATTACAGAGATCTTCCCCACATCCCTTCTCCCTGCAGTGACAACTCTGATCCAAAGCAGATCTACCCCTACAGCAACCCCTCCACTAACTGACAGCCCATCTCCTACCCTCCAGTGCAAATACCCCCACCTCCACTCCCACTAGGAATTAATTCCTGAAAATGACAAGCCAAGTTATCTCACATTAGAATTCAGCCATTTGCCCAATTGATGCTGGCTGAGATGTACAGAAATACTCTGACAACAATGACGTCTGGAACCTTTATATTCCGTTCAGAAGACCAGAGCACTACCCTAAACTTTGTCTTTGGAATATGTTCGAACCGTATAAAGTAACAGCAAATGTATGCAAATTATTATTGCTAATAGCCATGCAGTAGAACTGTATTTGTGAGCAAGCCTTTATTGTATTTCTTTGAGAGTACATGATAAAAAAATAAGACAATTTATGAATAAATTTACCAAATGACCCTTATTCATATGTAGAGTGGGACCACTATATTAAATTCAAGCACTTTACAACAAATGGCACTGCCATTTTGATATATGTGTGTATGGGTGGCTAGGAGGAAGAACAAAAGGCTGCTATTTGTCTGGGAGCTCATGGGAAAACATGCCATATCAAACACTGTGAAACATCCTTCAGTCCTTTCTCAAACCAGCTCTCTCTTTATCAGTTATGTACCTGTCACCCTGAACCGGTGTATAGACAAATCTCACAACACATAGGTAAAAGTACACTGGAGAACAAGACCGGGACAAACTAATGCTCATCCTGTAATGTTTGTGGAATGAAACACACTATTCCACACCTTAACTACTATCTGCATTAAAAAAATCTTCCTAATGTCTGTACAGAATTGACCTTTTGCTAATTTCCATGTATGTCCTCTCACTCTACTAACACAACTCAACCTGGATAATCTCTTGTAGTTCACTTTGTTGATCCCCTTTATGAATTTAAAAGCCTGACTAAAATCACCCGAGTCTCCTTTTACTAAGATTGAAGAGATTAAGTATCTTAAGTCTTTCCTCATAGCTTTTATCTTTCACACCAGGAATCAATTTGGTTACTCTTCTTTGAACCTTTTCCAGAGCCTCTATATCTTTTTTGTAGTACGGTCCCCAGAACTGTACACAATACTCCAAGTTTGGTCTGACAAATTGTATTGTATTTGATAAGTATAACTTCCTTGGATTTATATTGAATATTTTTGGGTATATCTCATCCTGTTGGTCTTTTTAAAAACATTTTTTTTATTGCTACAGCACAGTGCCTAGAACCTGAAAGGCTTTGATCAACCAGAACTCCCAAGTCTTTTTCAAATTCAAATTTTGTCCCTCCCATAACGTAATCCTGCTGGAAGTTTACATTTGGCTATATTAAATTTAATTTGCCAGGTTTCCACCCACTTCTGGATTTTATTTAAATCTTCTTTGATTACTTTAGTAGATTACAAACTATTAGCTGGACCTCCCAGTTTTGTATCATCTGCAAACATGCTCACATACACTAGCTCACACTCACTCACTCACGCACTCACACAAATTCTGAACAGACATATTGGATATGACAAGTGGGGTATTTTTTCTCGTGGTTTGACTCCTACTGTGATGTTTTCATATAAATTGACCTGACTGGTGAGGTCTTCATTCAGCTCCTTTGCTGGTGGCTGGGTTCTTCTGGTTATATGTATATGAAAGTGACATTCAGAAAAGCAGAAAAGGTAGAAAAGAGGAAATAAGCTTGACCAACTGACCAACCGTAAAAACCAGACCAACATCTCATAGACTATTGGGCAGCCTTGAGTGGAGCCAGTGGCCAGGTGCCCTAGACTGCCACCAAGATCAATTTTGACTTTCCTCCTCTTACTTTTTTCATCATTCACGTGTACTAGGGAATAGCAAAAAAGTAATTAAATGAAAAGAAACAAGAAAACAGAGTGATGCTTCTCTTACCTTCCCGCATCATGCCCACTGTTAGACACTTCATAAAGCGGCAGGCCTGGCATGACTTGCGTCTACGCTTGGTGATCTCACATTCATTGGTGGCTGGGCAGCTGTACTCGATGTTTCCTGTGGCAAGGCATGTAGAGAGAAGGAAAAGAAAGTGTTTCATAATTGCTTGGGGAAGCTGGGTGGCAATATGATCTACATTGTGTCACTACCAGGTGACTTTTCATACTGTACAATCATTGATATTTTTCTGTGATATTTTTCATTGTGACATTCATTCTTGGGGCTAAAATGGAGACCATTCATATAACAAGAAATAAATGACAGAAAAATAATGTAAAATAAATGTAGTCGTTAGCTGGTTACGCAAATAATTAAATTGGCCTTCTGGTTGGATCTGGAAGTATTTCTAACTACTTCATCGGAAAAACACATAATATTTCTGTTTATTTTTCAACATTAAATGTAAATTTCTTTTGTGTTTTGGTGTGATTATGTTTTGGTGTGATTAACCGCATAATTTCCTTAATTCTTAAAGTAAGAATAGCATATTAGCTTGCTTTTTAAATAAAACAAAAAATTACAATAGCATGAAGCATGAACACATTTTAGCTTTTAAACTGTGTCACACATTAAGGAGTTAGACAACAGGAAAAATGTATACCCATGATGAGAATCTGAATATGTAGCACATGCTGCTTGTTTTTTCATGTGTTACTGTTCACTGCACTTAAAGAATAAAACCTGTCACCAAAATCAATTTCTCCAAGTAAGTAATTTTTGTTGGACACACTGGCCTGGATACAACAGCATTTGAATCAGCATGCATTCTAATTGAATGAAAATTAAAAGCACAGGTTAGTTTTTCTTCGTCAACAGAATTTAGTGAGTTTGGCAGTCACATAAATTATCATACTGATCATAGAGGCTGACAGAGAAAAATCCAGGAGAAACAGTGGCCCAGACTAACAGACAGTTCCCTTCCTGGTTCACTGCTTATCGGGCACCTAGAGGGTCATTGAGAGACAACCAGTCGTAGGATCGTGGTCCATATGGCGACTTGTGCGAGGGTCATATGTGATACCCTTGTGTGAACTCCAGCTGATCTTTCAGTTTATAATGTATTAGTGCAGGACTAAATGTTACTTTACCCAATAATGAATTCCTTCTCACATGATGACTAGGGTAGATGGTGAAACCAAACCTCTAGAGAATGGTTCTCTGTTGTTTGTTTTACAAAAACAAATATTAGCTAAGTATAATAAAAAAAGTGAACCAGTAGGCACATTCCTTTTTATTTTACAGGAATCCCATTGTTTATATTTGCCTTCATCAAGACCAACATCCATGCTCATAATTTTACAGCCTATACATCTTGTAGCTCACATATGCAGTATAACTGGATTTTAACTGGGGTAATGAAGGTTACAGTTCCCTAAGACACCAACTGGAAATGTCAGTCTTATATAACAAACATGTTTTAGGTTTATTCTATTTATCCTACTCTGAGAGTACCGTCATTCTTTATAAAGGTTCAGGAAACTGCAATCTGTGAATTATTTGCTGATGAGTTGTTTTAATACTTTTTTGTATCCACAAACAACCGAGAAACATTTTTAAATGATTCTTGCAAAAAAATAAAAAATAAAAAATAAAAAATAAAAAATACGTATAAACGCCAATGCAGAAATTGGCTTGCCCCTTGGCCAAACGAAAGTTTTTCAGTTGGGTTTTCAGTGGGGTTAACTGGGAGTTAGTTACATAAAACAAATATTAAGTACAAACAAAACTTTTCTACATGTAATATATAAATGATGCTCTTTCCACTTTTGTGCGTGTAAATGCCTAATCTATGCCCCTTCTCTGGATGTGGAGAAAGCCTTTTTTTCACAAAAACGAAGAGACCTACAAGAAATGGGTTTTTATTTCTGGAGCCCGCGGGCATTGCAATATTACAATACAATTAGTATTTTCAGTGCCTGGTAAGTGCCTGGTAAGCAGAATGTGATGAATTGGTAAGGACCATTAGCTAGTGACACTTAAATAGCGTTGAAGTTTAGACATGGGAATCAATTACTTTCTTTATTCGGGTGTAATGTCCAGAGTTTGAGACTGCAATAGAGTCTAATGTTAGTGTACAGTAGCTCAGCGTTACATCATTATTACATATTGAATGTTCTTCTGGATTAACTATACAATGGCAAAGCCTAGTTTGTGCTACTTTTGTCTGGTAGTGTAAGGTTACTGCTCTAACTGGCTCTAACCGAGCTAGTGATGAGGAATGGTTTACATATGACATGTCTTACGGGTATGAATGTTAATGGGTGCAGGATACATGCCCCCCCTGTCCTTGTTTGCTGAACAGGTCACAAAAATCTAAAAGTGTTTATTGCAACCTTTAAGCTTTGACTGAAGCAGGTGGGAAAGCCACTATTTCATTTTTATAGTGCCGTTCTTGAGGTTTCATGTGGCCAAATAGTAAAACTTCCAAAAGTCCTGTTGATTAATTACACTTTAAAAGCAGTTTTAAATTATATAATAAATTATATAAGTTATAATAATAATAATAATAATAATAATAATAATAATTATTATTATTATTATTATTATTATTATTATATGCACATTTGTTATGGAACACAGTACTCATACTGTGAAGCAGCTCAGCACACATGAAGGCTTTGAATTTACATGTCTCCTTCACCAGCAAAATTGGGTGCATGGGTGGCTTTTAGTGGGGGGCTTTGGTGCTCTCAAGCTGCATACGTTGACATTTGAGGGATGGACAGGATTGGTGGATCAAATACTTCACAAGTGAAGACCCCTGAAAACTGTTCAGGCTCATGCAATTAATGTAGAGCCCTTCTGGGACCTCCACACTGATGAAATATTTCAGAGTTAATCAGACTTTGTAAACACTGATTTATATTGACTTCTCTTCTGTGAACTGATGTTTCCTCATTAAAAAGCAGATTAGTGTGAGTGTGGGGAGACTCACGGCTGCTAATTCAACAGGAAACAGTATTTAAAGAATGCATGTCTATGAAACAGGGGTCCAATATTCATTAGTAAGGTAATCTCCACGATCCCTTTGGGTCTGCATATTGGGTGGAACTGACGTCTGCATGGGGAGAAATGTGTTCTGGACTGATGGTCAATTCACATGGGGGTATGATAAACTGGAGAGGGAATATTTTGTTAAAAAGTCTTAGTCAGCTTTGAGAAACAATTCACCTTTGACAGACTTATGTGACCTCTATGAATACATAGAGGTCACATAATACATCTTTTCAAAATAGGTACCAGAAAAGTGTGATGTCATTTCAAAGACATTAAGTTATGGAAAAGGTTTGGTTGGATATAGCAGACATTTAAACTGCACACTGGGTACATATTAATTTCCGGGAAATTTCTCATTATTTTAATTCCCTGAGCAGATATAAAGACGGGTGACAAATTAAAGGAAAAACCAGATTAAATAAGTAGAGAAACATAACAAATTCAGATGCTTACATACAGGTGCATTGCATGATACAATTAAGCAATTAACATCATATCATGCTCTGTGGCATGTATAAAAATACCTATCGTGGATTTTGAACCGACGTGTTAGACAGCGCTGTCCGCCACCATCATCAAAACACCAAATGAGAGAAGAATGGTCTTCTATCCTTCCAGTAGAAACTTGTAGAATCTATGCCAAGGCATATTGAAGTTGTTCTGGTGGCTCATGGTGGTCCAACACCTTACTGAGGCATTATATATATATATATATATATATATATATATATATTAGGGCTGTCAAATTAACGCATTAATTTCGATTAAGTAATTGATTATAAAATAACGCGTAAAAGAAAAACGCGAATTAACGCATATAATGTCTGAATGTTTATGTTAATTAATTGATGTACCGATGTTACTGTTAGTTGCTGCGTGTTCAATAACACTACCTATATTTCCAAAAAACCCAACCGTCGCATTTTGCCACACTGTCAGCCGTTATGGGGGTCAGACCAGAGACTGTAAAAAATATGGACAAAGCTACTGTGACGTCACCCATTGACTCTCCGTTGGTCTGTAAAACACGTTTTGAAGCTCAATGGCGGACGCGGCCATGTTCTCGATTTGGAGCCAAAACCATAGAGTTAAGCGGTCTTGTGATTTTTACAATGTGATTGACAGTCCGGTGCGGAAAAGCCCATCAACCTGAACGAACGATTGCAGAACGAACTTGCTGACTGTCTGCCGTTATGTTTTAAAATATATGATCAAATGTTTACGGAGTTTAATTTCCATCCGTGACTGTACTGTGTCATGTAATCACGTTATATGTATGACATTAATAATACAATTATGTTCAGTTATCTTCAATTTATGTTTCTCGGCAAAACGAATATGCTTAGCTAGCATATCAGCTTGCCAGTGAGCTAGGTAAGCTATCCGTGGTTAGCTCACGCATTAGCAATATGAACTACAGGGGAACATCGACTGCACTGATGGTCAATCAATCAGAGATGTGTAGACTACTGGTGATTTGACTAGGCTAATTTTCATATAACTGTCTGGTAGACCTGCTGTTAACCAAGCAAGTTATCGTCGTAGGTTTTCGCCACAGTCAGTTAATGAGCCATTAACTGCTACTACTCCATCGCCGTTTGTGGTGTTTACTTGCTGGGTGACGCTAGCTGACCGATCGTTCGCAAGTCACTTTTTACCGAATAAAAATTAACACTGTCAGCGGTGATTAACAAATCTACCAAGTATTTTGATAACTGATTTACAGGCGTGTAAATATGACAACGCACTTTGAAGAGCAAGTTTTCCACCTGTTGCATAAAGACAAAAATAATGTAAATTGAATTTCTAATTATTATTATTTTCTTGCTAGCTTCTAGCTTTGTCACATTCGTGCAGCATAGCCCAGATAGACATTTACGGAATGTACACGACTGACAAGCCGTCAAACACGTTTGACAGATGGAATATTTGCCGGTTAGCTAGCTAGTCAAATGGCTTGGTAGCCGAAGTTGCGAACTGTTTTAGCATAGGCTACTGGACTACCACATATAGCAAATAAGCGTTAGCTGATTACGCTTTCTGCCAAGTAATTGTTTGGTTAAGTGGGCTAAAGGAAATAGTAAAAATGACTCGGCTACCGCAAAACTTCAGAGGAGGATTATTTTATGGTCGTCTAGTGCAGCTGTAAATAGCACACGCTATAATGAAACCACTACAAAATGGGATGCCTGCATTTTCTGACTTCGCACAGGTGGACCGTGGTCGGAGCCGCAATGTCAAGGCCAAGAGACGCCACCTCCCACCCCAGTGACCACAGATTGTAGCCCCTACTGTAGCTCAGTCCTCCGCAGTAATCCGGAAGTGACGCAAGCTGTACCTCATTGGTCCAGAACAAATATTGGCACTGTGCCCAAATGACGCAATAAATCATGAAATCGACCCATGGACAGTTATAAGACGAATAAAATACACCTATTATGACTATTTGTTCTTGTGAGAAAAAATTATTGACTTTGTATTTTGATCGCATTTGTACCGTAGACTTACATGGAAACCGGATATGAAAACACCTATACTGGAGCCATCCGTAGTGGCGCTAGTGAGCAACCAGGAACTACAACACCAGGAAATGAGCTTCAAAAACGAAGTCTGGTTTTGGCCGCTTGGGTCAGACACTCTGACAAACTGGCCCTTCAGCTGGAGCAGTCGGTGTGGCTCTGAGCCTCTGAGAGCAGCGCTAATTTCTAAACGACAAGAGAGCACTCGGGGTCCACTGACCCCACCGGAGTGAATTTACGAACGCACCCCTCTGACACCGTGCATCGCACAATTCCAACCGGTCACTGCAACATTCTAAAACCGTTTAGTCTCGTTGCGAATCATTGATCTGAACTGGCCTTTAGTTGTGCATGTAAATAGTATGTTAAATAGTTAAAAAAGACTGTTATGGCCACATTGGTGCTTAAGTGATAAGCTTATGTTAACTAATTTAATAAAAACTGTTATGGCCACATTTTAGGCTAAGTGATAGGCTAATGTTCAAAGATAAAAAGACATATATTTGGAAAAATGATTGGAAATAAAACAATTTATTGCCCCCTTTTAATATGTCAATGCTTTACTCATGTGCCACAATAATGTAATGTTTTTGAGTTGAAATATCTTAATTTGGGGGCTTTTCCAAGCAAATGTTGATATATGCAATTAATTGCGATTAATTGGATTAATTAATCAGCATATCATGTAATTAATTTGATTTTTAATCAATGAACAAATTATAGCAAATTATAACCTTTGCAAATACGTAAGGAAGACCGCGAAACCGTCCAATCATATAACGCAACCGATTTAAGGTGGACCGGAAATTTAGAATCGGGAGCTGCGAATCGGGAGCCAACTTCAGTGCCGTTCATCCTCAGTGGTTTGGCGGCATGTTTGGGCATAGCTGTAATTTGTAGTGTCAGGTCTACCACATGCGTTTGCAAGTGTTTCAATAAATGTGCCACTGTCTAACAGTGTTTGGACAAGTTATCTGGCTCTGTCAGCCATTGCGTACCATTAAAAAATAAGGGCGAAGCACGTTCACCACAAAGCATACAGTAACTGAAATTAAAAGAGAAGTTCGTTCAGAAACAGCACGGCTCACATTAACAAACCTGGGCAAACCCCAGGAAGACCCATAATAAGCAGACCAAATATGTGCCTGTATTAAAATCGGAGAGCTAGCGACATTTCACTGTCTCACTTGTTATATTCACATCAAAATTCTTACAGAATATAATAATTTAATTTTCAGTCTCAATCCAATTAAAAATTAATTTGGATTGCACTGATTATGTCTTAATAAAGACCCAATGGGATGCCCAAATATATGCCTGTTCCGAATGATATATATATATCGGTTTCAATGTATATATATCAGAAATTATGTATATATATATATATATTGTTTTCAATGTATATATATCAGAAATGATGTATATATATATATATATCAGTTTTGATGTATAAATATCAAATATGATGTATATTTATCATTTTAAATGTATAAATATAAAAAACAATGTATATATATATCGGTTTTGATGTATATATATCAAGAAATGATGTATATATATCACAGTTCAATGTATATATATCAAGAAAGAAGTATATATATATCAGTTTCAATGTATATATATCAAAATAATGCATATATATATCAGACTTCATTAAATATTTCCTGTTTGGCCCCTCATAATTATCTATCAAATGTTCATTCCATATCAATGTTAAATCAATATATATCAATGTTCATTCCATATATATCAATGTTCATTCAATATATATCAATGTTCATTCCATATATATCAATGTTCATTCTATATATATCAATGTTCATTCAATAAATATCAATGTTCATTCCATATATACCAAAGATCAATATATATATATATATATATATATATATCCATAACACACAGATGGCCGAGAAACAGTTCAGCAGCCAACTGTCCATTCATTTTTGATCTCCTAAAGTGGGGGGACTATGTATAAAAGGGCTGTATTTCCGACACGGATCTCCCAATACGGATGTAAATACTTTCAAATTACATATACTGAAAATACATTACTGTTGTCAGTCGATTATATTTCTCAATCACAATTAATCTCACAATTTCGATAGATAATTGTGATTAATCACAGATTTAATCACACTTTGGAATTACATTTGTTTCAGCATTATATTAGCGTTAACATTAGAATAGGATGGACCGGAAGTAATGCATGCACAAACATATGATGATTAAGATCTTTTTTATAATATGCCTCCCCACCTTTCAGTGTTTTGCAGCTCAGTCACAACATCACAACATCAAAATAAAATTTTAAATTAAATTGGCAGCTTTTAATGAAATTAATTTGGCCTTCTTACGCTTTGACTTACAATTTGACTCTCATTATTCTTGAAGCAAATCATAAAGAACTGTGAAAGACAATGCACGCAATCTTCCTAAAATAGTCTAGATATTGCACTGCAATGCAGTGATAGAGCACAATGAAAGTAATATTTAGGTTGAATTTTATTGAAAAAAAAATCACTTCATTAAAAGTGAACAGAGGCACTTCATTGTCCCCATTGCTTCAGAAATGTGAGCCACAAGGTGACTACCTCTGCCTGTTTCTTTTCTTTAAGCCAGTTGCTCAGTCAAATTAGTCTGTTAACATTATCAGTGGTCCGGTGTGTTTCGATTACCACTGCAATGATATGCAATTAGTGTACGCCGTTACATTTAAAGAGAATCAATTCAGCTGTTTTCATATTTAGGCTATTGTTAAACAACTGGACCATATAAGGGTAATGTGTATGTTAGGTCGGCACATGCTACCTGCAGAACGTCCACCTAATCCAGGCCTGTCACTATAGCAATCCGTAACAAATAATGAAGCCTGACTGACAGGTTTGTCATGATTTTTACATTCTGAAATTGTACGCGGTCTCAGTTCATGGCGCTGTCGCTAGCACTCTTACTAAAGTGTTTAGCTTGCAGTTGGTATTTGAGTCGCGTAGTGCTTCTGTGCCATTGGAACTCTCCTTGTCGTAAAGACTGCAGTAGCTAGCATAGCTTACAGTAAGTGGGTCTTTGGTTGTTATTGTCTGATTAGCCAACTCATCTACAGTTGCATGCCAGGGTCAAATAGGTGCTGCTGGGTGATTTTTTCCCAGCAGCAGATCTGTCTGTGTAGATTCAGGATCACGTTTACCTTATAATGGCTAAAGATAGGATGGTTGGTACAAAATCTGATCACAGATCTGCACTTATGGGGACCGGCTCAGCCAAAATAAGAATGCAGTTTGTAAAAACTCATAATAAAAAAAGAAATGCAAAACTCAGTCAAACTGTTGTAGTGCTATGTTGTTGTTAACTTTTTGCCATTATCCTAAGTTGTAAATTGACAATGTTTTAATCAAATTGTATGTTGGATCAACTTGTATATTAATCTGGAAGATAATACGGACACTTTTTCTGGAGATTCTTCAACGCCTTGCGTTTTACTGTTTCTCCACACAGGGTATAGAAAATTAATCACCTCCCTCTCAGCTAATCAGAATTGAGTACTTAACCAACTTCTGGCATAATACAGTGTAATACTCAATTGAAAGGATGTAACAATGACTGGAAAAATTTGAATTCCTTTTTACATGTCCTCTCCATCACTCTCTCTTTGTTTCTCTTTCTTTCTGCCTCTTTCTGTCTATCTGTCCTCGTGTAGACCTGAGTGGCTCAATTGGAGAGTGATAGATGCAGGTTGTCAGGTGACATTGGAGTAGTGCCACCAAGCTGTCAGCTGCCAGAGCCTCAATGTGGATGCTCTGCCTATGCTGTTGACAGGTCCCCCACATCCGCTGCAACCCCCGCCCCCCCCCCCCCCCCCCCCCCCCCCCCCCACCCCCCTTACTCTCAAACCACCATTCCAACTTGGACACTCTGGACATGTCTGTCCAAAGTAGGATACTGCAAGCTGTAGAGAATCCCCACCCATTCCCCTAAATCTTAAACATCTTAATAGACTGGAAGTCAAATTCTATTAATAATTATTATTATTAATTATTAAAATTGGCTAATGGAACACAATAAGCTAAACCCCAATAATCAATTTTTGCCCCCTTGTTAACGTGTTGACAAACAAGAGGGTTTTCTTTTGACCATGATATCACACGTATTATTCAATAATGAATTCAAAAGCATTCATAAAATTGCAACAAGTGCTCTACAGTATGTATTAAAATGATACATTCAAGCAGCAATAATTGATAACTTTGCACAGAATATTTTAAAACATTGTAAAGATTCCTTTCATTTTTGGATTGTATACTTTCATATGATATATATATTGTTTTGGAGTAAAGGGTGACTGTTACTCGATGCCAGACAAATAACCAAACCAGACCAGGGCCAGAGGAGTATAATAGCCAACCTTGGATGGTCCTCTTGAAGAAGGCTTTGCAGGCCTCGCAGGATGCCACGCCATAGTGGTAGCCGGATGCTATGTCACCGCAAACAAGGCACAGGCGCTTGGGCATGGAGTTGAGCATGTATTCGCACTTGATCTGCGAGTCCTCGCCAATGGTGCTGGAGCAGTCTTCGTAGCGCTTAGAGGCAGTGCCATTGGGTCCCAGCCCACTTGCTGGGCCATAGAGCGTGGGGGAGTCCAGGCCGTTCTGGTGCCCGTTCATGGTGGAGCTATAGCTGCCGCTGGCATCCGATGAGCCACCAGGGCTGTGGTGGTTGATGCTGTCGGCGAGGGAAGCAGGGCTGGAGGGCTCAGTCTTGATGTAGGAGGGGCAACTCGACTCAGTGTGACGGTCCTTGCTTGACATTCTGCAGAGGAGCCTGCGGGGACAAAAGAAGGAACATTATGTGACATTCAGAAAAGCTAGCCTTTTTAATCAGCGCTTTTTTTTATCGGGGTTGCGATCTGAAGGAGACACATCATGGTGTGGCTGTGTCAAAAGTACAAATATGAGCTCTTGCACATCTGTGCACCCATTTGTTTGATATTCAAAGACTCTTTATTGATGATGAATCTCATGACCTGTCACTAGTGTGATGGCTTGTGGGAGGCAAGGAGGATGTGGGGGTGGAAGCACTGTCTCATGTACATCTGCTCCCAGGTCTCTCAGTCACAGCTGACAGACAGCCTCATCAGAGGGAAGCCTGAGGCCTGGCACTTCATGATGCCTCACTGTCCATCCAGTGCTGCTCCAGCCCACTGCCCTGGCCATGAAAAAAACACTGTTCTTGCCGCAAAGGAAGGGAGCTAAATGATGACCAGGCCGAGAATTCAGAAATAAAGTATTGTAGCATGTTCATGATCATATGGAAAAGCTTGAGCCATGGCATGTTAAAGCCACGATACAGGTGTCCCTGGTGGCTGAGTGTATTTTTGTGTACTCATGTGGCTGTGAGGTGGAGGACAGCATTCGCTTGACAATCATAAATATATGTCAAACAAATTTCAAATGATGTAAAACACGAAACACTAGCATTTTGCATTGTTACCGCAGCCCTATATATTTCTGTATTTTAAAAAACAGAGTACTGAAAAAAGAGAAAAAAAAAAAATACCCATCTATAAAAACAAACGAACCTAAATAGAACTATCAAAAAAACATTTTTAAATGCAAATATAGTTAACTTCCATAACTATTATGATTATGGCAGTTTAAAAATGTACTTAAAAATGTTGCTTTCAGTATATATTATCAACCATAATCCGTGTTACAAATTGTGTACAAAAAACAGTTTGTATATAGTATGCAGAACAGATTTCACCATAGTACATATTGCATACTTCTTACAGATTGCTTACACTGTAGGTCTATCTGTGGAATAAGCATGAGACCCAAAAAAGGCTCCAACAAGAGAGGGAGAGTGAGGAGAAAAGGGCTGCAGTAGCGGTCATCATTCATTCGCTAGTCAATATCTACTTGTTCTACATGAGAGCAATCAGCACCGGGCCAAGGCAGAGCTTCATCATACCCGCAGACAGCCCGTCAACAAAAAACACTTCTAGGTGAGAGCCACATGGCTACCTTGGCTTTTTCTCTCTTTATCCTGCCTAGTCCCCCTCAACCCACCACCAACAACCTATTTTTTGTTGATACCCCTCCCCCTACCCCTTTACACAACCCCTCCTTCCCTCAGTTCCTGAGAGAAAGCCTTATTAATTAGTGCAGTAATTAATAGATATCTCCTGTTGGTCTTAAAGGAAGCTCCCCGGCCAAAGAGGGAGGATTAAACCTCTCCTGAGTCAACAACCCTGCAGACCCCTTCCTATCGTATGGGAGAAACGCGCTGTGAATTCTATTTAATTTAGAGGCACAGCTACTTAAACACATGAAGATTTTGGTTATTGAAATGTTGAGGACCAACATCCTCCCATACATAAACATTCTGTGTGCAGAGAATGCACACAGAATCAAAGTAGATGTCCTTTCCTTGCAAGTCTCTTCTCTTTTCTTTCATTTCTCATTTCCTATGCATAAGGTATGTAAAAAACCCTACAAATAAATGAATAAATCACAAGAGTTCAAAAACCAACAGTGTGTGGGGATAATTGTAAATCAGGATGAGAGGAACAAATAACGACGACAGCCTGAAAGACCACACAAAGGGTTTTTTAATTAAGGAAGCCCGCTTCTAAATGAGGACCCTAAAAATCCAGTCAGCTTGTAAAAGACAGACTCTTCTGAGGCCTATAAACCATAGCTGTAGCAAGGTGAGAGAAGCCCCTTTTAAAGACCTCAGCCACCTTATCATTTCAAAACAGCTCTGAGCGGCAGTGGAATAAAACAGTTAAAATGGCACATTTGGGCTTCACTGCAACCCTGTATAGTGGGGGGAAGGGGGCGAAGTGAGGTATGGTCACACAGTCATCTATTTTAGTGAGCCCTTTCAGAGGTCAGGCTTGTGGGATGTGGGAGGTTTATGTCCATTCAAGACACATTTCAATGCTTTTTTCCTTCACCATAAGTTTAGACTATTGTGAAGCCGCTCCAGCATAACATAATGCCTCAGAAAGAGCTGACCCCGGGCCAGAGATCCGATTATTTTATTGTTCTGTGAAAAAAATCTGCCGCATAAAATATAAAATGTGAACAATTTAAAACAGTTCAGATTTAAGAACAAATGGAGAGCAGTAATGGAAAGATTGAAGATACAAAGGGAAAATAAAGGTAGAACAGTCTTGAGGAATTTTAATAAAGGGAGGTTCATGATCAAATGGTAAACACCTCTAGGTATTGGAATAACTTGATGAATATGTTCAACAGGACTAATGAGAAACAAAATGAAAACAGAACAAAGACATGCATGCAGTTTTTCAATGATGACATTGCATTTAAGGCCTTACATATAATGCATCTTAGATGCATAACTAAGTAGATGTTGGGTTGCAGTGCTTAAATGGCTGATTCGTTTTCTGCAAAAATGGTTGGAAACACACCTCGGTGCAATACACATTAAAATAGTAGCCCTGAAAGAAAATGCTTTATTTATCAATTTTTTTTAGGTTAATTCAAATGAGGTGAAAGAAATAAAAGTAACAGATATAACAAATTGAAGTAAAAAAATGTAGGTTTATCCAATAAGAATTTTTTTTAGTGTATACATGTGACTCAACTCAGCTGTTTCCCTCTTATTCCCAAACCAAGCAAAGATTCACACACACACATGCGCCTATGTGCACCCACACAAACATTTGCTCACACACGTACATGTACATACACAGGCCATATTTAACTAAATATATATCTAAATATACAAGAAATGCAATTACTTAGCAGTTCTGCTAATGCCAGGCTCACACTACACTATTTTTGCCCAAGTTTTTGAATGACAAGTGACAAGGTTTTGAGATCTGCAAGAAAAACCCCAGATCGAAGCCAAATCAGTGCTTGTGCCCGGCATTGACGGCCGTTAAAGTATGATCAGTTCTGAGACTCTTCTGACTGTGATTTTTAGCAGACCCAGAGGCCCCAATATTTCCAAGCATTCTTGCAAAACTGAGAGTAGACTATGAATTTCCACATTAAAATAGAGCAAGAAAGACAGTCACCTCCGACGTGATCTTAGACATAAAAGATGTTGTAATTTGTGAACCTTGTCAGCATTCGATTGTGTAGCGTGCGCACCAGTACATCGGCAACAGAGTACAAGAAAGAATGTCATGAGCTCGGCATAAGTAGGTGAGTACTGAGATCCTATCAAAGGCCAAGAGACATAAACTTATCTGAGGACTGTATTCCCTTGCACATGAGCTGGACTGGTAACCATTTAATAAGTGCTCACTGAAAAGGATGTGCCCAGCCCAAGACTGAACAAAAAAGAGAGGGAACCAGCACTGCAACTGTTCGTTTAGTTTACAACACAGTCCTTTCTCTACAGGAGACATCATGCTTTATAACTTTGGTTGAAAGTTATTAGCTGTCTCTTTCCTCTTGCCCTGTCGTGGTCTTTCAAATTCTATGACTCTATTAATCCAGGCCCGAAATATTCACAACTATCTATAAATTCAATTGTCAGATGGTAGGTTTTATTCTGTGCTGCACTTGAATCTAAAATTAGAGGCAGTAAAATTCACATTAGCTCAGAGAGGAATGGAATTCTAAAGCCTATATTTTAGAAGAAAAGAAAGCCTTTCTGACAAAAAAGGACTATTTGAAAAGTAATGATCTTATCTGTTTTCAGCATACAGGGTAGCTTCAATTCTGTGGTGGGCTATTAACAGTGAATTTTAGTGTATAAAGCACTGAAACTTAGTTTGAGCTCATGGATGGAAATAATAATTGTCAAGTAGGAAAAAGGAGGGGGGTGTGGAAATACTGTGTTTCTCAGCATGCCGATGAAAGAAATGCAGACCTAATTATTACTCAATATTAAAATTCAGCTCAAGCATTATCTTATTTGTCATGCAAAAAGGAAGAGAGTGTATGCGTATTTTATTGAATTGCTTTTTGTAATGGCTGTTAGTCCTTTATTAAAACAATATCGGGTTTGGGTAACATGGTAACTAGCTTGTAATTAAGGAAGGCATGTGGCACAGAGAAAGCAAGTCTTCCACTTATGTTGAAAACATCCAATTGTACTTCTTTTATTCTTCATGGTTGGAAAGTGAGGGGACACAGGTTCAATTAGTCAGCGGGAGTGAAGCCAGGAGCTTTACAATCTACACGCATGAATCACTCATGTCTCTTACAAAGTAATGGCTTGCTGCCTGGGTTGATGGTACTATGAAAAGCAGGAGAGGAAGGAGAGAGAGAGAGAGAGAGAGAGAGAGAGAGTTTAGCTAGGTAGGTGACAACTGTTGTGATCAATCAATGGCTAAGAGACACAAAAAGACTGTATTCCCTGGTACAGGAGCTGAATTGGTTACAAACTCCCACTGAACTCACTGAAAAGGACATGTACACCACTGTATATGTTTTGCCATCAGAGATGTTATCAAACAAAAGTTTAAAAAAAGCTTCCCTGGAAAACAATTTCATTGAGCATGCAAAATACACACACACACACCCAAACACACACACTCAAAGATGAGTGCAACCCTAGAGATTACCGTCTGATTTTAGTTTCTTCTCTCTTTGTCTGGCTGCTTTATGTTTAATATGCTGATACAAGACATTGCAAATCAACAGGCAAACAGTTTGAGAAAATACAACCACTTGGCAATGACAAGGTGTCATTAGACCATTTGAGTGATTCAGTGCTCTGACAACCAAGGTGCAAATCCCAGAACAGTGAGTTTGGAGTGTTTTTTTTCTTTTTATTTCCATTCAATCCCTTTTTGGGGCAAAATAAATAGCAGATTACTGGGCCAGGTTCTTGAAAAGGAGCAACAGAGAGGACTTTTAATTTTATTTTTAAAACACACACTTAAATGTGTCAATAATAGATTATATTTTTTATACAATATTGTAAACTTAATGCCAATATAACTATGCAACAAGACAACCGATGCTGTCACACATATTTGAGTATAAATATTATATTAACATAGAGGGACTACATCAAAAAATAACAGTCATAAGTAAAATGTAGCATTTATTTTATTAAACAAAAACAAATAGAATAATCCACCAATAATCCAGTTACTCTATTAAAAATGAAAAACAGTCACATCAAAAACTGAAATCCTTAGCTCTTTTTCTTTTCTTTTTTATTTAGGAAAAATAGTTAAATTCTCTCTGAAATTCTACATTGTCACTGCAGATTGAGCAGCCTTGCTGGTTTTTGTGGGCATGCAGGCTGTGAAGAGCCAATTTAGTTGTTTCCATGCATTAAACACCCCCACACATTTAAATCCACATCTGATGGAGGGAAATCAATTGTTATAACATTACTAGGTTGGAAGACAGTAATTCACTTCACTGTCAATGAAGAGCTGGAAAAATAGCACCTGTGATTACACTGCAATAATACGATAATGGCAAAAACCCATTTATACAATGGGACAGCTGGGTGTAAAAATGTCTCTTAGACACTGGGTGAGACCTGCATTTTAAAATCTGACTGAAATACACAAAACTACTTCCTGTCCCATGAAAGCACACACCTCTCATGTACAAGGAGGATTACCAATGGTATGTGATCAAAGAGACATTGTTATGCCTTATATTAAATCACACACACACTCAAATCCTAATGCTAATGCTAAACTGAACACAGAGGAAATAACAAAATAAACTTTGAGTGAAGCTAAATTGACTTCACGTGTACTATCCGATTGTTTTATCCATAAGAATTATTCAAAATGTTATACTTGGTTGTTAATATTTTATTTATAATATAAATGTTTTTTTTAGGAAAACCATACTTTTACAACTAGGTGGAAACTGTAAATGTGTTGTTTCCTCATGACTGATAATGAACTGTCTTTAACATATGTATTTACATAAAGTAGGGTGGCTGAAGTTTGAGTGCTAGAGAATGTGGCTGTGGCAGCCTCTTTTACCCCTTACTACTCACGGATATGAAGGCTGAACACAGACCTACACTGCTGTGTAGGTCTGATTCAGGCTCGATAAGAGCTTGCGCGCTGAAAATATTTGGAGTTTGACAACTTGCGACTCACTACTAGATGCGAATCATGATGATTTAGGTCATGTTCCTTTAGCAGCTAGCCAGATAAGTATGCTGTTTATCAGGTGAGATGCAGCTAAGTAAAGAGAGGGCTTTAAAACATCACCCCAGGCCCTGCACCCCTACAGAATACAGCTTCCTACTTTATTACTGCTCACCTGGACACTGGTGACATTGCTGTTAATGGACAGTACAAATACTGCTACAATTCAACATTATTGCTACAATATTACTACTCACTGTTATAATCATTACTGGTACTTCTGCACTTGTTACTATTGCAATTAGTTCTTTCCACATGAGCCCACTTACTAGTGATGCTTTTGCGACAGCAGCTGCAGTTACTGCTACTCATGGTTCTGTTACATCAGTAATATTGCCAGTAGCGGCAGCAGAACTTAATTAGTGGGTGGGCCAAGTGAGTGGGCCAAATTATTTAAGATTGAGATTGTGTCGCATTCATTTTACAGCACAATATGCTGGAAATGCTGAAGTAATATCATCATTTTTCACAAAAAGTGTACAGAGACATCCCTTCCTCAATTTGTCAAACAAAGGCTATAGAATGACCCATCAAAAAACAAACTATTCCCAGGTGAAAATAACTGCACAGACCCGCAAAATATCACAAATCAAAAACCCAAATGTAATCAATATCATTGTTTTTTATTGCAATGCAAAATAATAATAAGCTAAATATAAATTCACAGACATTCTGGTTCAACCTTTGAATAAAAAGAGTTAATTAGTCAAGTTTTCCTTAGCCTGCAACTTTACAAATGTTCAAATATTCATGTAGCAATACTTCAACACTTTTGATAACATCCATTGGATTGTTACATTTGTCTGAGTTGACATATGGTTGTAGCTTTTATACTGTTAATTGCATTTCCATCAGCAATAGTGTTACCACTGTTTCACTGGCCCAACTTCACACAGTTACAAGAATGTTCACATCACATGCCACATCAACTGTGATAAAAGTGGCAGGGGCTAGGCCCACAGTGCTACAACTTTCTGCTGTCACTGAATACTGCAATTGTAAAATCCGATAATAATAATAATAATAATAATAATAATAATAATGATTATTATGATTATTATTATTATTGGAAATACCAGAAGTAGTATTTTCAAGAAGATGACACATATTTAATTTATTGTGGTTTTTAACTGAAATGTTACCAGAGTTTTGTATTTCAGATTTTAATGTTGTGCATTGATCTAAAAAATTACATTTAAAAAAATTTGCCAAACAAACAAAAAAGTATTTAAGCTAATGAGAGAAGATTTGTACCAACTTCACCACTATGACAGTTTATTTATAAAAACTAAATTAAAATGCACGGCCATTCAAAATAACCCTGTTTCAAGTGAACTCCTGAGGAACGTAACAAGGGTCAATAGACACTGTAACCCTTTTTTGTCATTGAGCACTGTGCATAAAATCAGACATCTCAATCTTCCCCGCCTAAAGCTTTCATTTATTTAAAGGCAGATAAGGGAGTGAATGAAATGACACTGAAAACAAAAATAAGCAATGCACATATTGTGCCATAACATTTGGGACAAATACATATTTTTTATTGATTTGGCTCTGTACTCCACAATTTTAGATTTGTAATCAATTTACATGTGGTTGAAGTGCACATTCTCAGCTTGTTATTTAATATTTAAAGTCGGACTGAAATTTGAAATATTGCATCATTATTTATATTCTATACCCTTGCCAAATTGTTGTTAAATGGTTGTAAATGTTTTTTTTTTTTTTTTTAATGATAAAAATTTATACTTTTGGACATATCACAAAAAATGTTACTATCATGTTACTATGGAGGTTGGATACTGTGTGGGTGAGGTCGAGGGCGTACTCCTTGCATTTTTAATGACAGCTAGTGCGTGTCTCGGTCTGGCAAGCGGCATCACTTCGTTTACCAATGAACTGCAAAGTTATTTAAAAAATACATTTTAAAATGACAGAAAAGTAGACAGCTGAATTCAGCATTCCCTCTGAGTAGGCTTGTACAATGAACTCGGGGGAACTCAAATTACGATGTCAGGAAAAAAATAAAAGTGCGGATGGTGGGGAAATGTTGACTGTGACAGCAATCTAGATAAAATAATAGGGTGACAGGCTACATTTCAGTAGATAGGTAAAGCTAAATGAGTTGTCATATTGCACAAAGTCAACAAATCTCCGTAGCTAGCTAGATAAATAATATTAGGCTTTTCCTGAATTGTTGCTTTATATTTCGTGTGATAATTATGTTGATGCTTTTCAGCTATGCCAGCCAACGTTAGCAAATGTAGCTGTTAGCTATCCTCCTTGTAAGTCAGGCAAAGGTAATTCATACACTCAGTAATTATACATCCAAAATATAATAATATTAGAAACTTACTTTGTGGTTATCCTTCATACTGCTCCGTACTGTGCTTGGTCGAATTGTGGGGACTGCTCAGGGGTTCAGTCGCAGTTCTTTGCAAAATCCACGCTGTTTTTGCGCCCAATTCAAAAAGTTGTCTGGTTTAAAATGCAGACTGCAGACTCTTGTGTTGTTTGACACTAATGAATCTGATAAAAATTCTACCCGCTTCTTTTTTTTAGACAAATGCATGCAAATGAGACCGCTTCCTGACGTCAGGAAGTGGCAATCAAAAAAATGTAGAAAAAAAGCACAGTAGGTGGCGCAGTGATTTTTAAAACACTAATTTCTATAATTCAAAACAAAAAATTATAAATTGTAAATGATTTGATAATACAGCTGACCAATTTTACCACCAAGGGTAATACAAAATATAACCGAAGCAATTTCAGTCCGATTTTAAACATTTTGGTTTCATCATGTAGAAATCACAGCACTTTTTATAAATAGTCCTCCCATTTCAGGGTGTCATAATATCTGGGACAAATGGCATCACGGTTGTTTCTGATCAGTTAGGTGTGTTAAATTGCTTCCTTCATGCAGGTATAAGAGAGCTGTCAGTGTGTAATTTTTATTCTAGCCTTTTGATTGTCTTTTTCAGTCTTTTATTGGTGCACAAAGACCCTGGTGAATACAATGAATTTGGTGGCATTTGGGTGAACTTGAGCACATAAGATTCAGTACACTTCAGAATTCATTCTGTTGCTGCTATCAGCAGTTGCATCATCAATGAAGACAAGTGAGCCAGCATCTGTGGCAGCCATACATATCTAAACCAGAAAAGCCCCCACCACCAAGTAGTGCTGTCACGATACCAAAATTTTGACTTCGATACTGATACCAGGTTTAGTATCACGATACTCGATACTGATTCGATACTCGGTACCTAACGATACTGAAATTAACTTAATAGATCAGAAATGTCCACAAGGGTTGACC
Source organism: Anguilla rostrata (assembly GCF_018555375.3). Taxonomy (NCBI): domain Eukaryota; kingdom Metazoa; phylum Chordata; class Actinopteri; order Anguilliformes; family Anguillidae; genus Anguilla; species Anguilla rostrata. The sequence goes on along the minus strand of NC_057933.1, from coordinate 35,400,285 downwards.
TCATTTTTGAATTCACGGTTTATTATCAACCTGGTTTATTAACAACCTTTAAGTTGAAGCATAGACCTATAGGGTTAGAACACTAAACAATAGAAAAATATATAAAATATATTCCAAAAATTAAACCATTGTAAACCAAAAAACCTTTAACCAGGTCTTTCACTTTAAAATAGATCTAAAACTGCATATTTTAATAACAATACAGCATCTTCCTATAATGAAATTTTTCCAAATTAGAACACCTATAGTGTTAGAACAACACCATATTAAATAACAGAAATAAAATCTTACATAACAGAAGACATGTTGAGCCTGATGCATTACTTTTCTGTCTCTCTCTCACTAGTCGCTACTGAAGTAAACTGAGTCGAAGCTTGCGCTGTATCAACGAGGGTGAATGCACAAGCGCACATCACCTGACGTGGCTACCTTAGTTGCTACTGCTATCTAGCGAAGATTCAGACAAATTACACCTTTCATCTACTCAATCAGTAATGCGGGAGACACATTTCTCTGGCTTTTCCATTTGACCTAAAAGTACAGAACGTCGGAAAATTCTAATACCGAACCGTTCTTTTTTTTAAGTACCAAAAAGTACCAAAGTTTCGGTATACCACGCAACACTACCACTAAGTGAATCTTGGTTTTCTAGAATCTTTTTCCACAATCCTGCAGGAGCTTCTTTTAGGAGCTTCTTAGCAAAATGCAACTTTCTGTTCTGTTTTTGTGACAAACTTATTCCTGGGCCTACCAGGCCCTTTACGATTAGAGAGCTCTCCAGTGCTGTCTTTCCTCTTTATAATGTTCCAAATAGCTGATTTTGGTAAGCCTAAGGTTTGGCAAATGCCGCTGAATGTTTTTTTTTCTTTTCTTCTCTTTAGTTCTTTCTTATACAAGGACTAAAGAAGCAATTAAAAGTATCTGAATATTCACAAAAACCTGTGAAACCATTTGTCCCAAACATTATGCACCCTGAAATGGGGGGTTGGGGGGCATGCATAAAGAGTCCTGTTATTTCTATATGGTGAAACCAAAATGTTTTAAAATATCCTTTAAGAGAATCTGCCTTTTAACCACATGTGCAATGTTTGCAAACCTAAAATTGTAGAGTACAGAGCTAAACCAAGAAAAACTGTCTTTGTCCTAAACATAATGGAGCTCAATGTGTATATATAATTTATTAAACAAATGGAAAAGGATAATTTTCCTCTGGGATATATGACAGCCCTATGAAAAATAGTAGGGAAGGAAAACAGGGAATGTAAAAAACGGTCTTTGGTGAGCGGAGCGGGCTAGCCGCATCTTTAACCAGATCAGATCCTCCAAATTGGCTGTCAAATCGGGATTGTTGTGATTTATACCCATCTATCAAATGCAAGGAGATGCTCCGGGCCACCGCCCGCCACCTTTCCCCTCGAAAAGCATCTTAAATTTTCAACACCACCATCTGTTACCAAATCTAATTCACATTTCATCCATAATCTGGTTTAGTTCTGTAATACCCACTGTGCATCTCTTCCTAAACGTGGCTTGGTCTGCTGTGTATAACACATGCACAAGCCCCACACGCCTATCTATTTATTTTTCAATTTACCTATTTATAAGATTCTTTGGGATTTCAAGGCCACATTCTTGCAGTTGAAGACAGGAGGGCTGTGTTCAGTCTGGATTGGTTAGTATCGTGTGCTTTATCTGGGCAGGTCATCATACACACTTTTTAGTAGCATGTGGGTCTATACCACCTTCACAGTGTACACTCTTCTATTCACTAGTGGTGTTGAGTGTTAACTACATTGCCCGCATGTTCTAATTTAAAACATAGTATCACCCTTATGTTTGTAGCTTTAGTTGTAATGTGCATTATAGAACTATTAAAAAGTGAATTTATGTCTGAGACTATTTTAATTGAATAGAAAGATATCAAACATTCAGAGGAATGCTTATGATTTTTGCCAATTTTTCCTTTTGAGAGGGATTTATGAGAGGTAACAAGTTGGTGGCGGAAAAACACTCCAGTGACAGATCTCCATGAATGAATGAATGCACACACCCACACACAGAATTTGGTCTGCTTTTGTTAAAAAAAAGTGAATATCACCTACATTTAGTTAGACAATAAGCAGTCAAATTTAAATCACAAATAGACTTTTAAAGCCAAAAATAAAATGTAAAATTTTTAAATGATTTTATTTAATAAATTTGTTTAATACATTCATTTAAATGTTTGGTAAATTAAATATCTGTGCAGAGCCAATACACTGAACATGTGTGTTGCCAAAAGAGAAGCCAACCAGAACTGTTTCCTAAAAGAATTTTTTCATTGTTATAATCACGATTTAATTCCTGCTATAAACTGCAATCCAGTATTAATCGGGGCTGTGCTGAAAAGCTGTTAATTTACCCATCTGTATTAAGGCAATCTAGTTTATTACATGTTCAGTAAATTTACAGTAACAAGCCATTCCCCTGACAAATTAATCACTTTCCAAGCATTTTATCATATAAATAAAATATCACCTTTGGAGAAAAATAAGCTAAATCAGTTGATTTAGCCCATCTATCAGGAACATAGCAATCACTAGGGTAATAGCTCAAGAACCGGTGGACTTTTTTTCACTGACCCGAGGAGTAAGCTTCTGTCTCTCTAAATGTGGGTGCTTTGAGGTGTGAGTTATTTGGGAAAGCAGCGTTGGAACTGTATGTGTGTGTGTGTGTGTGTGTGTGTGTGTTTGTGTGCGGAAGCCAAAGAAGGCACAAGTCATTTGTCAATTTTGGTGTGAGGTCAATTCTTATGAATGTGGGATATCTAAGGGAAAGATAACAGGTGCAGATTGACCACAGGGAGGGGCAGTGCATGCATGTATGTATTTGTTTGTATCAGCATGCCTATGATAGCAAATTTGACAGTTTGTACACAAACAAACGTGCTCACAGTTCAATCTCTCAGTGCAGCTGGTGCCAGCGGCCCCCGATCTGCAGTGTGTCTGAGACCTGCCTGTCCTGAGCAGTACCTGGCTGCGGTGCTCACCGCAGTGAGTGCCAGCCAAACCACTTGCAAAATGCACAGTGAATCACCGCCAACTGAGCCGCACTGCAAGGAACCGCGAGGGCTCTCTCTCACTCCCCTTCTCCTGCAGAGCTGGATGATACACTGTGACAGAGGCAGGCTGCTCTCCCATGCATAGAGTCTGTCAGACGAACCCATCAGCTGGAAGGGCTTGCTGTCATTCCCCAATTTATTTTCAGGTCAATATTATTTTAAAAGATATATACATACGTTACATGGCCAAAAATATCTGGACACCCTGGGGTTGTTTTTCCTGATTTGGGCTAGGTCCCTTAATTTCAGTGAAGGCAAATCTTAATACTAGAGCATACAATCAGATTCTAGACCATTCTGTGCTTTTCCCAACAGTTTGGGGAAGGCCCTTTCCTGTTTCAGCATGAGAGTGCCCACAGGCACACAACGAGGCCCATGTAGAAACAGTTCTGTCAAGAACGGTGTGGAACATCTTTGGGATCAATTAGAAAGCCAACTGCGAGCCAGGCCTTGTCATCCAATCAGTGCCCATCTCCACTAATTCTATTCTTGTTGAATGTAAGCAAATCCCTACAGAAATGCTCCAATATCTAGCCTTTTTAGAAGAGTGGAGGTCATTATAGCAGCAAAGGGTGGACCAACTCCATATTAATGCCCATAATTTTGGATACAATGTTGGTCCACATACTTTTGGCCATGTAGAGTATATATATACAGTACTGAGCAAAAGTCTTAGGCACCCTAGATTGTTTAATATAATATATATGTAATATAGTATATATTTGGTCTTAGATGTTTATTTTTTGTTTTCTGCATTAGTGTATCAGTAGAAAAGCAAATTTGAGATTTCCAAACATGAATTTTTCCAAAAATGAAATTTTACGCATACATTTTTGTATTTTGTTAAATAAAGTAATATTTTAAGTAATAGACTACTTTTCAGATAAAAACTTAATCAAGGGTCTCTGGGATTACCTGGAGAGCCAGAAGCAAGCGAAACAGCCAAAATCTGCAGAAGAACTGTGGCAAGTTCTCCAAAATACTGGGAACAACCTACCAGACAGTGTACCTAAGAGAATTGATGTAGTTTTAAGGTGAAGGGTGGTCACACCAAACATTGATTTTATTTAGTTTTTAACTATTTACTGCTCTTTATATTATTTTCTCGATATGCATAACCTTTCATTTCATTATTTTTGAATGCATCTTAGCTGTATAGCATCTTTTTTTACAGGTGCCGAAGACTTTTGCACAGTACTGTACTTATAGTTTCCAACCATGAAAATAAAAAGCAAAAAAAGCAACCACAAAAATTCCAGTGACACTATTTAGGCAGAAAACTGTAGGTTTGATTACAAAGAGACAGGTGGTTATATCTTTAGTACAAAAAGAACCTGGGTGAATTTGCTAAAAGCTAGAAAACTAGCTTTCTAAAGGATTGAATTTAATAGAATATTCCTCAACTAAAAAACTTGCTACCGCCTTAAATTCCCATATAGCAGGCTGAATCTTCCTGAAATACAAATGTTCTTTGTATTAGCAGACCCTGTAACTCTCCAGGACCAGGGTTGGAGACCACTGCACTAAGGAGACACATGCACATATACTGTATGCACTTATGCAGAAATACATACGCAAACATGATTTTATTATTATTTTCGTCTGCTTTAGATATTTTTTTACAAACAAATTTATAATTTGTATAACTATTATTCCCTTCAAAATGATGGGAGGCAAATGGTCACAGGGTGCTGAACTATAATGTATGATCTAAATGCCGCCTGCACTTGTCCAGTTCTGTGCTACAACCAGTCTCCTTGCCAATGTGAATGTTCACAAGTCCACACCACAGATTTCCTAAGAAGCCAGGAAACCACGTCCCAGCATGCCTCACTCCTGCTGCACAGCCATAGCGTGACTGCCCTGCCTCTGGCACCACTTACTCCTACCATAAGCTGCAGCCCCACCAGTAATGTGATCCTAACTGGCTTAAACCATATAAGAGTTTTGCATGCAAATTGAGTCTAATTGGTTTGACCAAGACTAACCTTTCATAATCCAATTGATGTATTATCTTTTGAAGGCCAGAGTCAATGCCCAGTCAGAAAATCCCCTAACCCTTCCCAGTTGATTTTTATTTTTTTTGTAAACTCCATGACAGAAGTGAGTGATGGAAACATATATGGTAAAGTGATACAGTAAGTAACACAGTAAGCAACAAGGTACATGTCAGTGTTTTAGTAAGGCCTTTATATGCAGCAGAAAGGGTCCCTTCATATGTTTTTCATTCTTGTCTTTTTCCAGGCAAGAATTATATCTGTAATCAGAGAATATGGTCCTAGAAGCAATCAACCACTGTTCTTAACTTTGGTTGTCAATAAAATATTTTTTTTTCCAGTGCAAACACATTTATTTTTTGGTTATGGTAAAAATAAAAAAATCTGCAGAACAGGCATAACTGTTGCACTTACTTGTTAGTCAAAGCTGAAAACCAATGTTGATTGAATCCTGGCCATACTCAGAATATATGGGATTGCAGAGATAAACTGTAGAGGGATATGGGCTGAAGGACCATATCCCTCGACAGTATCTCTGTAATCACATATATTCTGAGAATGGCCAAGATTCAATCAACATTGGATCTAATTAAATTTTGTTAAATTAGATAAAGATTAGGAAAAACTGTGGGAAATCAAATATGGTCAATTTAATGCTACTATTTTGTATTTTTCTCATTCAGTTCTCATCCAGCTTTATGTAATGTAAGTGTCACAAAAAACAATAATGTTCAAAATCTCTGTGTTGTCTCTTAATTCCTGACAACTACATTTTGTATAAATGCAATGTGTTATTTTACAATGACAATATAATGCTGCAGTTTCTTCATGTTGAGAATTGGTTAAACACACTGCCGAAAAAAACTAGTTACAGTATGCTTCCATCTTATTGATTTCCTTTCACATTATTATTGAAGGTTTTACTAAAACTATCCCTGGTCCTTCCTACATAAGGCAGAAGGGCAGTTTATCTAAATGACCGTAAAGGACACAACACTGATTATCATATGGTGCAGAAATGCAGCATTGCTTGTTTAATTCTCTCTTATCTTGATTTGCGTGGTGATATAATCTTAGTTTACTTTTTTGCTGTCAGGTAATGTTATTTTCTAAATGTTATTTTCTCAATTAACAACAAACACAAGCATTGCAGATTTATATATGCCAGATGTATTTTTTTTAAAAATGGTCAAGTGTTTTCAGGGTGCACAAACAGATGATGTCCTTTATTATGTAATGCTCTGAATGACATGCAGAATCAGGGGTAATTTGTTCTGTGGTACCAACCAGTTTTGATGATAATTGTCACAGAAAAACAAGTTGGTTATGCATTGCTAGAGAAAGTTACAAATTATTTTTTCAAATGTAATATATGTCTTAATTCCTAGTACAGTCCTTTGTAGTCTTCCAACTACCTACTGAACTTGGAACAAATGTGACCTTAAATTAAACAATTAAACAAACGACGCCTCAAAAAAGGCAAGTGTCTGTGCAGTGGCCTATGGATGGGAGCAAAGAGGCCCAGCATTAACTGGTCCCATCTGGCTGTATTTTATACGCAAATCAGCCTCCACTAAATCTAGATAAAACTCACTGACTCGTGATCGGTGCGATGATCTTCATACATCTAAATTTATATGCTAATCGGAATCATTCAAGCATTTAACACATTCTTCTGCATCTGAGCACTATCACCTTCTACCCCCTCACCCGACCCCCCATCCTCATCCTCACTCAGCCCTCCCACTCTCATGATGATCTCTTTGCCTCTCAAACCTCCCAAAAATGATCTCTCTCTCTTGTCTTGTCTCTCTTGCTCTGTCTCTCTCTCACACACACATGCACACATACGCATACTACTGTGTCTCTCTTTGAAATGATTTTAATTGGCTTTATTCTTGGTACAGGACTTAAAGCATTTAGCCACAGACTCATAAGATTTCACTTTCTCTCTCATTTTCTTCTCTCTCTTCAGCTCCAGTGCTATCTCTCTATCTCCCCTCCCTTTGCCCCCTCCCTTTTCTTGCCTCTTTATTTGGTTTGGCAGGCTGAATAATTCAGGCTGCCCGCTGGTCGTCTGGGCAGCAGCCCCTGCGCGTGGTCCCGGAGCCGAGCAGATGGACACCTGCGTGCAGCAGGTGAGACAGATGGCAGAGCCGCCACTGGCACACCACATCCAGGTACATTAGCTTCCCACTGGCAGAAAGCTAAACAACAACAGCATAAAGACAACATAAAACCTGTCCCCACATTCCCGCCCACTCCCCAGCGACCCTGCTGCAAACCGTGCCTCACATTGTGCTACCACACTGGTGGAAATACCCCTGTCCTAAATAAAAACCAGTCCTCGTGCTATTGCCAGCATCACACTCGCCATGCCATGCATGTTGGAGGAACACTGCAGCACAACCATTCATTCCACAGCTCACTGTACACTAAACTACTTAACGAAACAAGCAAAGTGCAACTATACCTCAGTGAACTACAATAAACAGAAAAAAAACCTTTTATTGGCTTTTATTTTACTTCCTTACCTTGGACAACATAGAGAATGTGCTGAATAGAATGTGTGGCTGGCTTCCATGCTGAAATGCTGTTGCATTCTCCATGAGCTGCATTTGCTGTACTTATCTTCACTATTAACGCGCACCTTTGATAAATTCATTCTATAACAAAAGGAGAAGCAAGAAGGAGAATAAAAAAACGCATCAGAAATATTGATAAAGACCTATGCCATTTTGCACTAACAGCCAGTGATGTAGCCTAACCGCAGTGAAGGACTTTTTATGGCATTTTAAAGATTTATTTAACAGCCCTCTTGGACAGGGAGTGCAGATGAGGGCCTAAGTTAATGCGTAGCGTTAATTGAAACCGCCTTGACGTTTTAATGCACGGCCTCATCATTGCACTTATTAGAGTTTATCAGGTCTTGAGTTGTATTGGGGAAATTATAACAGGAGGTATGCTGGATGACACATGACTGATCAGCCGCTGGGACTGCAGGAGCAATCAGTTTGCATTATGGGGAGCCGGAAGCTTGCACACAGACGCAGATGAATTTAAGCAATGGGAAAAAGTTTGACGTCAACAGGAGAGAAAAATCAGGGTGTTTCGTTAAACTGTCCTACATTCAATGTGAAACTGGAATAATCACTGTGTGGGAATTGTCTAATTTCTTTTCTCTTTTCAGCATATATAGGCCTATGGGGTGATGATGGGCTATTATTTTTCTTTGTTTGGGATTATGCTGGATCATGATGATGCAACAAACAGGCACTTTTATGAAAAAAACAGATGCAACCTCACCAGAAGGACAGGGAGATCAGGATCAGATACAGACAGAAATGGGAATGTGTGGAATGTGTAATGGTGGGTAAAGTTGAATGACTGGTCTTGTTTGTTTGATGAAACCTGAGCAGTTTTTGTTTTGTGCTTTTGACTGGAGCTGTGTGAGATTTATATTTAACAAATGAAGGATGCTTTGCTTCAACCCCTTTTTGTTCAGATTGGATTTCTGTTGGATTCAAACATCTAATGGGAAAAATGCCACCACTAAGTACCACTGGAAAACATGAACATCAAATCATCTTTGAAGCCGCTCCACAAATTTCCAAGGAAATGCTCACAGTTGTGTTTGTTTTATATTTTTTTTCTTGGTCATGAAATAAACAAATGTCCATTTTTATGTGTGTGTGTGTGTGTGTGTGTTTGTAGGTAGAAATTAAAATGTTGATACTTTGGTCTGTTATTCAATAAGTGCATATATTAACTGAATTTGTCTCTACCTAAGGTGTTTTAAATAAACCACAAGTGGCCTAATACTTTTGGCCTGCATTTTATATAAATGTACACACACACACACACACACATTACAGACACTATAATGTTTGCACTCCAATTCAAGGCCTTTGCATGCTTCACTGCAAAAGAGCAATGTGGTGTAGGCATTGCCATACCTGACACCTTGCTTTGTTGGAGCAATTGGCCTCAGAGTCCTTACAGGATAGTGTACAAGTCTCCTACTGTCTTCCTAATTAAGAAAGGAGGCTCCCTAATTCTCCCTTCCGTTCCACCTCAGAGGACATGATCAATGTCATTAGCCATACAACCCTCAACACCAGCCACACTTTCAGTAATGAAACTAATCACTCAGCTCGCTCAACTAATGCTCTGCTCAACCCTGACGTCAGAAATCAGACTTGTACTGTATCTCTTTCTCCAGATTTGACTGATTTCTTCATCCTGGCTATATCTCTACATCTCACTCCTAATTACTGACTAACCAACTAAATAAAATTAGCTAACAGAACAAAGCCTACTATACAGGAAAATGTCCAGCATTAATTCAGCTCCAACAGGGACAAAATGTACTCTGCAAGAGTTGATTCTACACGGAACATTTTACTGTGTATGTTGTCCATTTTGAGAATTTTTGTGTTTTTGGAATTAAAAGTGCATTTTCAATTATACTCAACATTCTTATCAACAGAACTTTAGTGGTGGCAAGAGGTGGTGCTGGTGTGGAATGGTTGGGGGCGTGGGAGGGGAGGTGGAATTTTATGGTACTGTGAACTACATATGTAGTATTGAGAATGCAAGTTTGCATATTTTTTTATTGCATATTTGAGAAGGCAATTTCTAAAGATCAATTCCTGAATTAAGCTGATATAAGTATTTGTTTTTCTGGGTTCCATATGAATGTAATATGAATGTGATTAGAGGAGTTAAGGGAAAGTAAATACAAGTTTTCAGGTCCATTGAGGTTATGTGCACACAACTGCAGCTTAGAGCAGGCACCTATGTTTGAACTGTACACAGAGAATGCTGAAGTGGACCTACATTGCCCATTGCTCGAGGAACCATATGAGTGGAAAAATGGGCTTACAAATCTGCATGTTCATTCTTTTTTTCTGCTGAGTGAATATAGAAATAAATGTGTGTTTGTTGCACTGATCACATTCAGAGGTGCATCACAGTATGTTTTTAGTTAAAATAATTTGTTCTCCTTAGTGATGAATACATGTTTATATCGACTGGAACATGAAAAGGAAGGAAACAAAATGTACATTGCTTTATGTTTTATGGCATAGAGGGCTTTAGTTTACTTGTTGGGACACTACATATAAATCTGGGGGTGGTAGACAGTTTTTCTTGCCTACATAAATGCTTTAGTTGTGAGCAAGGTGAGAGTTATATATGTATTTGATACAGAAAAATAATTAGAATACTGTACACTAGAACATAGTCGATATCTAAGTGTTTCACAACATCATTATTATTATTATCATTATTATTTCATTTGTATGTGTATTGTTGTTGTTGCTGTTGTTATTGTTGTTGTTATTATTATTATTATTATTATTATTATTAGTAGTAGTAGTAGTACTAGTAGTAATAGTATATCAATTCTAATAGCAGTAATATGATCATTGGATATATTGATATTAGACATATCAGAATCTTATTTATCATTATTAGTTTCTATTAATATTGCAGATAATTTGTTATTGATGGACCATTATTTTGTAATGCCCAATGCATGCTGGGATAGGCTCCAGCACCCCCCACAACTCTGCTCAGGAAAACGGATATAGATAATGGATGGATGGATAGATATTTTATAATTATTTTTTATGTCATATGGCACGTACATAGCCGTTATAACACTGGGAGGAAACGGAGGACAAAATTATATTTGTACTTTGTAAATTATGCCTTTATCCCTTAATAATAAAATTATTATTATCATCATCATCATCATCATCATCATCATCATCATCATTATTATTATTATTATTATTATTATTAACAGCATTATTGGTATATTGTTGTTGTAGCCACACAGTAAAGGAGCTCTGATTCAGTGAGGTTGAATCTTTTCTGAACTGCTTCCAGAAGAGTGCGTTTTCATGGCTTCACACCATGATCTGTGCCAGCGCTTTATCTTAGGAGATGTTTCAGTGCAATAATGGACGGAATAATAATACATAGACTTGTACATAGACAAAATATGCTATTAATGATTTCAGAATTATAACACAAAACTTGGGACTGAGGAAATCTTATACAAATTTTTTCATGAAACACTGATATGATCTTTTCTTCACAAATGAAACAACACAATACACACTTCAAATTGTAAAATTCACAGAACTAATGATTTCAATATTATCACTCAAAAATATTCATGAGAACATGTTTATCAATTTTATGACACCAGAGTAAACATTTCTTACATATGCAAACACATGCAAACACACACACACACACACACACACACACAGGCAGAGACAAATTATTTATTTTGTTAGTACCCATTCAGTCGAGCTTCTTAATATCTGTAGATACATTTTTTCTCCCTAAGCACAAGAAATTTGTATTGAAGTAATCATGGGCTCAACATAACTTCAAAAAATAGATGCATTTCTAACTCTATTTAAATCTATTTTATTCTATCATATTAAAAAGCATATGTTATTGGATGAGAATCAAAATGTACATAACCTTCATTATTAAAGCACAAAATGAGCCTCAACTACTGGGTTCAAGATATCAGCTGAGGGCTAGCAAATAATAATAAAAAAATACTATGAAAAATACAAAAATCAGAGCTAAAAATGATATGTCAAAGTATGTACAGCAGAAAAAACAGCTATTATTGTGTACAGCCTACAGATTTTTAGACTTACAATGCAGATTGTAGATGAAGATGTTGATAAAGATCGTCAATGTCAAACTGTTTTGCTGGTACCAGGGACGGACATTTAAAATGTTTACTTTCATTGACATGTTCCTTGCAAACTGATAAATCTGATGCAAAATATAAAAAATCCGTTCCTTCATCATTCCTATTTTATCATTTGTGACATTACTGGCTAGACAAGGTTGCACATCTTCCGAGCATCTATTAATAATAATAATAATAATAATAATAATAATAATAATAATAATAATAATAATAATAATATTATACACTGCTATGGGAAAATATCTATCTGAGAAGAGAGTAAAATTTTTACTGACACATGACTGCAAATGGGTAAATACACATCAGCGCATACTGAACAACAACAATAATAATAATACATAATAATAATAATAATAATAATAATAATAATAATAATAATAATAATTTGTGTATAGGTTGCATATTCTAATCCACCTTGTAATATATTTTTCCCAACCCCAGTATCAGTGTTGTCCCACACATTGCAGGAAAACAGCTAGAAATGCTGGCTAATAATAAGGTTATGCATTCTAATTACCACAATTATTATATAAATACAACTGATCCAAAATGCTCCAATACAAGACAGGATATTTAAAGGGTGAGATATTCTAAAAATCAAAATTTAAAACAAATGTCAGAGCATGAAAGGAAAAATGTCAAAGATTACAAAAAAAAATTGTAATATTACAAATAAAAAACAAACAAAAATATCAGTAAAGAGGGGCTGGAGCCATGTGTGGAGAAAGGATAAACCTATAGGATCCTACCTGAGCTCATTTCACACTCCTGTCAAAATGGGTAAGTACAGCCAGTGCGTGGATGAGGATTAGCAGAGAGGACAATGAGCTGAATTAAGCCTGGGGACTTTGTGCGTGCGCCTCAGTGTTGTGTGTGTGTGTGTGTGTGTGTGAAAGAGAGAGACAGAGACAGAGAGAGAGAGATTGAGAAAGCATGTTGGTACTCAGCTATTCACTCAAGTGTTGCTATTCCATCTGTGAATGGAAGACCCTTGATTGATTAGACAGGTGCCATTCTTACTAACACGGGAATGATGGCCTTCGCGCATGGTTATGGCTACAGCCGCTGCTCTTGCCCTGCTCTGATGGGTGGCTGGACCAGGTTCCACCAGCCGTGCTAATTGCCCCTCAGAGCAGGCCAGTGCCATTTTCTACTTGGTTAGTGGTGTGGAGAAAATAATCAAGGTAAATGCACAAATTTATACAAAAATAAACTGGGCGGGGGGGGGGGGGGGGGACTGTTCATGTAGTTCAGCAGAAAACAAGACATCTCTTTTATTCTCTTATACACCGCAATGCGCTCACCCTCTGTGTTTCCGTTTCGATGCTAATTTGGAAAAAAAGCACAATTGAGCAGGGCACACAGAGTGTAAAGAATTAATTTCTGGGTGCTTGCGTGCTTGGATTCCTCTTTTTTTTCCCCTAAATCCTGTGTTATTTAGTTATCAGGAATTGTCCCTTTAACCTCTTTGGTTCAGCCATGATTAATGGGACAGGTGGAATTTAATGCTGCTGAGTTACAATAGTGGTTGAGACCATGCAGCAGATGGACTGTCGGGTTTAATATGATGGACCATATACGGAAGTGACAGGCAGGGGTGAACACTTCCTCACATGATTTTGCCGTCTCAGCTGCCCAAAAGTGCAATCGGACAGCATCATTGGAAGGGGGAAGCACATTCACAAAATAACAAAATTTTAAAAAGACTGATTATTTAATTTGCTATTATTTGATTAGTTTGTGTACTGATTGATATATATATATATATATATATATATATACATATATATATATATATATATTGCTAAAGTGGAATTTAAACAGATAATGTATGTGCTTTCCGCAGTTTTATCCATTTTCAATTCACACTTTCATATTATTTTGTAGATCTGTTAAATACAACACGGTTGGTGCTTGTATGAAAGAGAAAGTGGCATCGTAATGAATTAAAATAGTGAATGAAATGTTAAAAAAATTTTGTATAAAATTGTGCAGTGCACAAATTATTTGTTGAAACCTTCTGAGTAAAATGGTTATATTATCTGCTAAACATCCAGTACATTTATATAATTGAATGTGAAACCTCAACTGAAAATGAAAAATCTGAATGATAGGAAAATGTATATTTCTTTCTGTGTTTTAAAAAAATGTTTGTGTAAAAAAGGCAAGTTTGCACCTTTGCTGAACTATACAGTTCATGTTCTTACGCCAAAGTCAGGGCAAGGGGAGGAGGGTTTGTGACCTTACAGGGGTTCAGCCAGGCCACACGTGCCTCTCGCTGCGTCGTATAACAGCCGGTGTGGTCAAGCACGGTTAAGTCGCACCTACCCCACAGACCACACTCCCCCATTGGTCCAGACAAGTAAGGAAAGAACTCATTGCACTACACACCCAGTATCCGCCTGTCCAGGGAGAAGACTGCTAGATTTTCACACTTTCGTCCATGCACCATGACATCCTCCTACTTTACCTACCGCGGGAAGACATGCAGCCTTTTCATTGGCATCTCTCCTAACCATAGCCATGCTACTGCCACTTTGAACATGCCTTTACATTCATAAAAAATCTCAGTCCCACAATTGTTATTTTTAATTCATGGAGAAACATCTGAGCATTTCACAAACTATGGAAGGAAGAAGGGATATAAAAACCATTTTATTGAGAATGCCAAATTTTCAATTGCCAGAATTTTCTTTAGAAATATATATTTTATTTCCTTTTACCATTGCAATTAAATCAAAACACAACCATTCATAGTGCCTAACTTAACACTTTACCTATCTTTCCCATTTCACAGCTGAACTTTCATGTACTAAATTGCTTTTCTGACAACACAATGGGAGGGACATTCAGGACCACTCTTGAAACAACATAAATATTAAAGCCAGCCCTACTTTACTGAGGTGTCCTCCTCAGAATGTTATTTTTATTAATGACTTACTTTTAAAAACTTCCACAACTTTCTTATATGGTTTTTGACCTAATAGATTAGTGATTTAACTAATCTATCTTCATGTCTACCTTCACTAACAACAGGAGAGCAGAGCTATCCAAGGAATCAAGGATTTTGCTAAGGAATGAAGAAGGGATAGCAGTGTTAGACATCTGAATATAGAAAATGGATGGTGAGAGACGCTTAACAATATGAGGGGTGTCCTAAAATATCCCATGTGTACAGCTGAATCGGCAAGACTTTAGACGAAAGAAGAGGAGAGGGAGGAATGGTGAATGCAGAAAAAGTGCAGCGCTGACCCCAACCCCCCACTCCAACCACCACCACCACCACCATCAGTGGCACACATGAAGTGCGGAAGGGGAAAGAGAGGCTAAATATTTCACTGTCACTCCTCATGGAGAGTGACGAATCATTTCCCCCCTTTGCTGCAGGACAATGTCAATTTAACACAAGGCCAATGAACATAAAAAAAGAAACAAACTGCACAAACTCTGCATAATCACGTTACCTTAAGAGTGCTGACCTTCCTGGTATAGAGTCGCAGCCAGTATACTCCCCCCTCACACAGATACACACACACACACATGCTAGGACATTCTACAGAGGACACAACCATCTTTGATTCCCTGCAGTGAGTAAGACGAATAATAAAATCTCTGGTGGTCACAGTAAAGTTCCGTACTTGCACCCTGCCTGGCTGTGCATGATCAGCCTTCCCCATTTCACGAGCAAACTAGCACAAACTTTTATCCACCACCTCTACACACTATCAGAAACTAAATTTACTCCTACCGCTTCATCTCAATTTACACAGGCTACGAAATTTGTATATCTCTATTGGGAAAAAACAACAGCATCCATCTAGCTGCTTTGGATGCCACTAATAAATGAACAATGTGTCTATTTGGAAACTACTGCTTGAGAATCTCAAAAAGCTTTTGTAGATGTTAGAAACTGGCTTCCTAAGAACAGATCAATCTTTAAAATGTCCAACCTTAACAAATCCTTTGTTCTGTTTTATAAAGACAAGCTGATGGCAAGACAGTGAGTTTCAACATCAGAAAAAGAGGATACATTTCAATAGGGATGATATCACATGAATGTCTACAGGTTAATGCAAAAACTAAATAAAAAGGAGGAAGGTAATGGCCTCATTCTCCTAATTACTAATTCTGTCAATACGCTGATATGGTGGGTTATGATTCCTAATTGTGCCACACACCTCTGAAATGCTGTGGCCCTAGTCTCAGCTGGTATTATGCCTCTTAAAACAGCTTTCAAATTCTCATAAAAGCACATCTACTCCTGTCAGAAAAGTCTTGATGGATTGAGTATATATCAGAGAAATTGACAATCGCATTATCAGGTACCAATTTTTTTTCTTAACTTTAATGCCCACTGTTTTTTTTCCCAAAGGCTTTGTGTGTGTGTGTGTGCGTGTGTGTGTGTGCATGCATATGTGTGTGTGTGTGTGTGTGTGTTTGTCTGTGTGTGCATATCCACAGGAGTACGTATAACACCTTTCAAACAAAAGGCAAAAAGCAGAGCCCTTCCCGACCAGCATTCTCTGTTGAATGATGGGGCACTCATAAGTGTTTTCCCTTTTAACTGGAGTTAATTACCCTTGGAATGCTTTGGACCCCTTGAAACGAGAGGAAGTGGCAACACTCACGTTCAAATAAGTGGGGCTACAATAAAGACAATGAGCAGCCAGACAGCAGCGGATGGGGGTGGGGGTGGGGGTGGGGGTGGGGGGGGGGGGGGTAGAAATGTAAAACAGAGCAATGTGTCTCTTCACTTGGGAAAGGCTGACCCCGGGGTGGCTCTACGCATTAACAATGCACAAACCAAAAACAAATAAATAAATTTAAAAAAATAAAAACCTGTATGACTCATATTCACATTGTTTGATGGGTGAATGAAGTAAATGATTTTATAAAAAGATTAGGAATAATTTAATTTGTGCAATCTCTCTTTATTCCGCTTGATCTCTGCCTCCAGCATTCCACCTTCTCCTCATGCTGGGAGAACATAAAAATCATCAACTTTTCTTCAAAGACAAGCTGCCAAGAGTCTTATTCACTCTCAGCTGCTCAACTGAAAGGGGCAAAGTGGGTATGGATAAACTCCTGGCTACAATTAGAATGGACAATCTCAGCGACTTAGAATGATGAACCTATTTATCATCTTTCTGTTTGATAGTGAAATACACCCACAGGAATACCCTCTGTCAAATGAATGGCTAAATATAAAGAATGATCCCTCAGTACAAATATAAAATAAGCAGATTCAGAGAATACTATAATTTGTAATATTTGTAGTATGTGAATTCACAACAAAAGATATCAAACAATTTTTTTACCAAGCTGTCCTGTCCCAAAGACAAAATATTTAAAGAACACCATAGCACCTATTCCCATTAACAACATAGATAGAGTGTTTCTAATTCACACGCACACGCACACACACACACACACACACACACACACACACACACACACATATTAGCATATTAATTTAATAAAGAAATAGAATTACACAAACAATGAAAGCAAATGAATTGGCAAATTCACAATTAATTTCAAACATTGAAATGTTTGATGGTCATACATTAGTCAACATTTTCTACAAGTTCAACAATTTATTTGCAATTCATCTGCAATTTTGCTCCTCTCACATTTTTACACCTGCGGCATTTTAATCAAATGATGGACATGCATGTCTATATTTTTATTTCAATTTTAAATATAAATATGAAAACTACGAAAACAAACAACATCACAACCTGAATAACATTAACAATAAAATGAATATAAAGCGAAATGTTTAAGTCAATTAAATATTAACTTTCTATGGAAATGCATTGAATGAAATAATCAATTTGGTAAAACAGCACTTGTTATTATGATTTCATTTTAAACACTGTCACTGCTGCTAAAGTCATTTGCTGATATGAGTTAAATTAGCTTCAAATCTCACAAAAAATTAATTGACTCAATTTTATCTATAAATTTTCTAGAAAAGGTTTATGCAATCAAAGTATTCAAATTACCAAAGAAAAGCAACAATTCAGCATAAATAGTGGATGTATAGACACAAAACAAAACAAGCCAAAATAAAAAGCTTAAATTCCATTGGCTGTTAAGCATACATATATCCATTCTATTAGTTCACAAATGCATATTATTTTAAACAAAAAATTTTATTCCAGCATGAATTGAAGGTTTTAGGCAGAGTAATTATTTTGCTAATGGATGATTATCATAACATCATGCTTATGTCACAGTTAAGGTTCTTGCTGCCAGTCCACAACAACAGACATTGCTCTTGGAAGAAGTTGGTTAGCCGCTATCATTGAATTTAAATATGTTAGCAACTTCCTTATTTTTAATCTCTTAATAATCCAAGAATGGAACTTTGCTTTTAAGGTCTAAACTGTGCTTTAATATAGAAGAGGCCAGCAGTGAATAGTTTCATTGTTTGTATTGTGCAACCTGGTGCAATTTTAACTTCCAAAGCTCTTTTACAGTATGTCTTTTTGCTCAATGCTCAATTACACAACAAGAGTAAAGGAAGCATTAATCAATAATGAGTAAGTCGCAATATGTGTGCGTGTGTGTGTGTATTTGGAATGAATAATGCACATTTACACTCCAATAAGGTCATGTAAAGGGGCATATATGTGTGTGTGTGTGTGTGTGTGTGTATACATATAACCATGTAAACTAACCTGATCAACCTCCCAGCATCTCTAATTTACACTTCAAACTCCCACTCAACTAGGTGAAGGAGCTCCACAGTAAAAGCTATGAAAAATTTACCAGAGCTGAAAATTTGTCCCTCACTTTATACTGTCCCCCTGCATGGTTTGTTCTGTGAATTTGTATCAGTTCTAATACATTTTGTGGGCCACATGCTATGCAGCCTGTCTGAAATTCTAACTCTCCTGGCATTTAAGACAGCTTTCCCCCTGACTGCTTTCTCTCATGCCCTCAGACTTACAAGACACATTTGCTATACAAATATTAACTGTGTGTCAGCACCCCTTGTCTTGACAATGTCTCCTTAAATTCACAACATATAGAAAATTATAATACTACAACTTTCAACCTGTTATTTCCTGTTTTAATACTGAAATCCCTTTCTTGGTTCCTAAACTGGGGAGCATTAAATCAACTACAGACTTGTTTCAGGTAGTAGTGCTCTTTGCTGTAGACCGTACAGAGCATTTATACTCGAGCCCGGTGCTGGCTGTCAGCGGCGACATAGACACCAACAAACATGTCAAAGATTTCATAAGCAACCTGACAGCGACCAAATAAATAACAAAAAATAACAAACATGCTACTGGCTACCACCGCAGCACAGACATGTATAGACACAGCACGTGCACAAACACACACCACCAACACTCACATATACACATGCATTCCTATGCAAGATGAATAAAAAGAAAATTTACCTACTCTTGTTCAGAGTGCAAGGAGAAACACTCAGGCAGGGAAAGTTCTACCGAATCCATGTGCACACTGCAACCATAATTTGAGCAAGCCCCCTCTATAAATCGAAGTTCTCTCTCTCTCTCTCTCTCTCTCTCTTTCTTTCTCTCTCTTTCTCTCGCTCTCTCTCTCTCTCTCTTCCTGACAGAGCACTGCAATTAACAGAAATTTGCTCCCGATGACAAGCCTATAGGCACAGCCAGTTGGGACCAAAAGCTCTTGCACTCTTCTAATCAAGGACTTAAAGCCACGATTGGAGCTCATTAATATGAAGTACGGCTTTGCATATGTAGTCCCTCTGGCCCATCCAGATGCCAGATTGGTGGCTTCCTGGCCAATTGGAACTGGACAAGGCTCTGTCTATACTCACAGAGAGAAGCGGAGCAGGTGGAGAGGGAGGGGAGAGACAAAGAGGGAGATTGGGGAGGGTGACGGTGAGAGAGAGAGAGAGAGAGAGAGAGAGAGGGAGAGGGAGAGGGAGGGAGGGGGATTTAAAGAACCAGCACATTCTCTTTGAGAAGACAATCAGTTTGCAGTGTCAGGCACAGGGAGACATACCTTTCACATCCTCTTGCAGGACTCTGTGCAAACTATGATTAGAGAATTGTGTTATTTCAATACAGTATTTATCTGTTTACTGTTATTTTCTTTTTGGATTTGTCTCCCATTTATTGTTATTTTTCTCTTTGGGGGATAGATCATTTTGTCCTGAGATGAAGTGGAATTCCTACAAATGCATACATAAGCTACTTAAATAAACACCTTATTTTAGCAGTACTTTAGGACTAATCCAAGTACAAAGCTGTGTGTTTGTATATATGTGTGTGTGTGTGTGTGTGTGTGTGTGTGCGTGTGTGTTTGCATGTATGTGTGAGGATACATGTTGTGTATTTATGAGAGAAAGAGAAAGAGCGAAGTTAAAACACAGCCATGCAATTTTTAATGAACAGTGGAAATGTCCCGATGAAAAATATAATTATATGATAGAACCTATGTTAAATCTCAATTTAAGTGTCTTTTAACAGATTATATTTAGGCCTCAGAAAACAAAAATCTTTCCTTTCAAATTAAGGTTATTGTGCATAACATGTATTGTGTATTTCGTCTTAGAAAAACAGTTATCTCTAGCTTTTGAAGGAGAAAATTAAGTTTCAATTAAATATATATTACATCAATCAGGTGCTTGCACAGTTTCAGTTTGCTTGAATTTGCGAAGACTTTAGTAATTTTCTTTGTCAGGGAATCATTCCAACACATTTTCCCCATGCCACACACACCTCGCCTATACGCTGTATTTTCACGAGCAGCAGGGAATGTATTGCTGGCTTCTCAGTGCACCACAATTCCCCACTGATAAGAAAATACGGAAGCTCCCCCAGTAAGCTAACTATTGTCTCACAGTCATGCTGTCTGTGAAACTGTCCCCTCAGTTGTTGTTTTTTTTTTCTACTTGAAGGCATTTGAACCTCATGTCCATTTTTATTTTTCATAATGATAAGCGGCACTCCCTTCACCTTGATGTCCGTGTGATAATTCACACTCCACAGAATGGATTCAATCACCGTGACTTCTCTAAATCCTCAAAGGAAATATTACACAAATTATCGGGGGATACACCGAGAACATTTCGACCTTCATATACATACACAAATTGCTGTTGGTTGCTGAAGCAAAAACAGGTGCTTGATAACAAAACCAGCACAATTCACTATTCGTGGAAAATAAAGCATTACTGTTATTCTTAATATTCTAACAACACATGACTTGCTATTCCTCTAAAGAATAGGTATCTCAATAGCTTAGTATTATTTTCGTTTCCCTCATATTATTTTTAAGGTGTAAGAGTACTTTTGGTATCTTTGATTGTGGGAACCACATTGGACCTCTTTAATGATACATTCTGTATTCTATGACACAAATTTGAATCCAAGTCACAAACATGTGTTTTTGCAAAACTGTGCAGTTTTGTCACTTGATTGCTTTGGGAAACAAATGTCAATACGCCAATGGCTATAAAAATAAATATGTCCACTGTAGGCCTCAAATCAGTTTGAAGGCACTGAGCTTAAGGCTATGAGGAAAGGATAGAAAAGGGCAGAAAGAACGAAAAAGAGAGAGAGGTTCGTTTTTAAAAACACCTTCCCTCGAACTGTGGGCTCCCACATCTACAAATTTCTTGACAAACAAATCTCCAAAAATTAATAAATAATGTATTTGTCCACAAACATGGAATACACATACTTCTGTTGCACTGGGTAACAAAAAAGAAACCCCCACCCTTAAACAAGTGCACATATCTGTAAATGCACCCAGAACAGATTCTCCTCTTTCCAACGTCCTTCCAGGAAAAGATAATAGACACTGAAATTTTTACTTTTGTTTAGAAAGCAATGCACACCTAATTTATTCTTCTGGACTGTGCAGTTTTTAAAAGACATATTTAATTTCCACACAACTCCACAATGGTTTTGAGGAAGCAAAGGAAATGTTTCAAAGAGCTTTGTCTTAAAATGTGTGAGTCTAGGGACATTGTAAATGTGTTTTAATTGGCAGAGCTACCTGTGTACCAGTGGATCCCTGGGGATTGGTATACATTTTCACATAAAGATTTACTATGATCAAAAAAGCTTGCATTTCTACAGCTTCAGTCAACATCATTTCCACAAGCAGAATAATGACCATTATCATTGGCATTTCTTTTCATTATTACTTCATTTTGTGTCAGATATTGGAGGAGGATGAGCGTGGCATAGCATATATGGAAAGACAAACACACACAAACACATACACATGTAGACACATACTGTACACACAAACATTCAACAGACCTCTTACAAGTGATAAGAAAAGAGAATTTTTACACAATTATTAAAGTTCAAAACATCACAAAGCAGTCAGCATTGAGATGCGTGTATGAAACAAGCTTGTGATGCTGTTGTTCAAACAAAGCTTGTGATGACAGACTAGCTGCTCCATTCTCAGAGTGCAGCATGTCCCCCTCTCCTTGCTTTCCTTCTTTGGGCAGGGTTATGGAGTACGGCATGTTGTCTGAACACACTGGTTCAGGTGTGCCGGTCACAGTCCTTTATCCTTAAAGGGTGTGTAAATGCTTCAGTGGGAAGACGGGGTCCCAACATTTTAATGGGACCCCCTCTGATGGCCCTCTCCAAGGGACATGAAGTGAAATGCACAACACTACAAATCAGTCACATCCACTCCAGACACAAATAACACTATTGACAGTATCAATAATGCTGCTCCTAAGAGCAATTTTTACAACATAAATCCACATACAGTAACTAAACTACCATGTAGACACTATCCCCTCTCTACTTCAAGCTCCTGGAATTATGAAGTTAATTATAAGATTAAATAGGTGCAAATTCTGGAAGACCCCTTATTTTTCCATTAATAGCCTCTAATCCATGACACCTTCATGAATATATCAGAACTTAAGCATGCGGAGCCCTGAAGGGCTGATTGCTCCTGGTGTTGATATGTCTCAATAACCGCTCTTCTTTTTCATTAGTGGTTTTCATTCGGGTGCCTGCATCCAATGTGGCGCACTACCTGCTTCCAGTGCCCTGTCTTCTTTTGGAATGTGCTTCATAATACATAATACAAAAAAAAGAACATATGTGAAAATGGGATTCTGATAAGGCAAATCACTGAACATGTTTTCCTTTAATTATACAGGCTTAGCATTTCATTAATAAACAAAGACCTGGATTCAATCAAAATTTATATTTAATAGTGAGTCACCGTTCAATTCAAATTCCAAGTTTTCTTCACTAAAAGGGTATCATAAATACAGCGATCATTAAGATGTATTTGCCAAACAGGTTTATAAAAAAGAAGAAAAATAAAAACTTAAAAATAAAACATTTTTTTAAACTTTTTTTTTTTTTTATACCAGAAAAAAGGACTAAGTTCCTAGGACTAAGTCTAGAACAATGAACAAAAAAAACCTGACCTCTCAATTGTGAACACATTTTAATATGACGAGAGCCCTGCATCAGCAGCCTTTTTTATGTGAAATGTTAAACAAAATGATGACCCCTTTGGTCACAAGCTGTTGACACCTGCCTAGGAATTACCAGGGCTCACATGGCGCTGCATCAATCACACTAGTCAATAGGGTCGGGCAAGTTCATTTAGGTCACATGTCAACTGTCTGGGCCCTGAAAAGCAGTCAATGCAGCAGCTGCTGGAGTTGTTTAAAATCAACTTGTCAAAATTGGGCCTAAATAAATTCAAGATGTTGGCTGTTTATTTCTTCCCTTGTTGGTAAGTAATTGGCATCTGTGCAAGTGCTCTGATTTTTACCTTGTGAATGAATACTCCATCTAATGCTGGCACTGAGATACATGGTCTCAGAATTAATTCACCATTGAGAAAAAGTTATTTGCACATATTTTGCGTATTTGGGAATCAACAGTATGATGACCTTGAACATTTTTAAAGTGGAAAAAAATCACATGTGCAAACACACGCATACACTTGAGCACATATACACAATTGTACAAACACAAACACTCACAAGTGTACTCCCTCATGATCTACCTCTCCCTACTCTGTATAGAGTGGTCAGTTTGGACACAATCTCAGTGCAAAGTGTGGTGCATGTAGATATGGCATAGATTGCCATGTCTCCACAATGACACCATGAAAAGGGCCTGCTTTGAGGTTTTTGCGACACCATTGTGCACTCCACTGCTTCATCAGGGCACAGCCGTGCATAACTGAATCCATGAATACCACACACCATCCAACTGCAATATCATTCCCAAATATAAATGCTGCAAATATTAATGACTAACACACATGCACACGTACACACATATGCACACACATATATATATATATATATATATATATATATATAAAATGTCTAAATATCTAAATAGTTTCTGCATTAGGTTAAAGTAGTTGCACAATTCAGTTGGTATGAGAGAGAGTGTTGCTAGAGTGTCTGCCGATTTGAAATGAGGACACAGACGTGGCCAGGAATCTGATGTATGTATAGTCTGCAGTTCAGTAGTGGGCAACAGAGGGAGCTACTGACTGTGATCTGACCATTCAGCTGGCGTAGTGTGGGGAATATGACCATGATCAGTGGAGGCCACTTGCTCCAAGTGAGATGCTGCCTATACAGGATCCTGCTGCTAAAAAGGGACACTTTCATCTTCTACTCATAATTACGTAAATCTCGTTTCACAGCATGATATCAAAAAATGATGACACCATGTCGTGTGCTTTGCTTACTGCCAAGCTCACCGTGGCAGGTTAAACACACAACTTGTGATACACTGGAGGTAATACAAATTTTCAAACCTTGATGCTAGTGTGAAAACCAAAATTGTAACAAAAAGTATATTGCTGATTTGCATTCAGTCTATTTGTATGGTGACAATGGATATTCTGTGGATACATGAGAAGCATACAAACTTGATCGCATACCCACACACACACACACATATACCTACCCAAACCCATGGGAAAAAAAACTCCCTTCAGTGCTGGGTTAAACAACTGCTACCACTGCATTCTCAGTTCCCTCAGCACAAAATTCTGCCAAACAAACCACTGTTATAAGAAAACATAACACAAGGTTACAGTGACTGGAAATGAACAAGGGGCTAAGTAATCTAATGGTCTATCCGCAGGTACAACTGTCACATGTAAGAAAGTGCCATTTTCAAAGACCCCCTGCTTGGCAAGGTGATAACAGGTTCCCTGGGCTTGGGGGACAGTGAGTGGGTGGAGGGGAGGTAATGCCATTTTATGGGGGCTAACCTTCCTTTGATTCTGTCACTGCTGCTGCCACTTGCATTTGGTGGCCCCCAATGCTGGGATCAAACTATGCTGCTCCACTCTCCCTTTAAGACAACTTTCCTTTGTGGCACAGGAAATCCAAGTCCAAGGAGATTTAGCGACATTATGCTGGACAATATGCATAAACGCACACATATGCGAATGCGTGCACATACACATGCACACAAAAGAAGATTCTGAACACTCAGTGTAGAATGAACTAATTACAGGTCCTGATATGTGATACACATTAATGCATTAGGAACAGGTATTTGCAAATCACTTTGGCTGGAAAGGAGACCCCTCTAATCCTTATCTGAGGTTGCAATTAAGACTATCTGTAATCCCCCCTCCCCTCCCCTACAGTAGAGGAATAATATCAGCATTTAAACAAAGCAACGTCCAATTGACCCTGTGGATATTTGCACAAATCTACAATAGTTTCCTTCCAAACTCTGTAGACATTTGCACAGCATAATATGCCCTGCACTGGATGCACTGTAATAATCATAGCTCCTAGTTTTTGCCAATGTGAGATAAGGCAGGTACTTATTAAAAAGGAGTACAAACACATTGGATTGTTTTCGGTTTTGAAGCCTGCTCAATACATGCGTCATAGTTTGGCAAACAGAGAGCTACTTGAGATTCTCAAACACAGGGCCCACAAAGGAAGTCTAAGAGAAGGGGGCCTTTTGCTACTACGTGTGTTTTTCTTTTATGTTAGCCGACTTGGAATGATACGTTTGCCTTTTTGAATTTGTCCATTAGGTGAATTACTATAGTTTGCTATACGTTTACAAAGTTGCAAAATGTCAACCTTTATAGTTCAGTTTCACTCCAAGTGGAGTTTGATATGTTGCTTTGGGGGGTTGTACAAGAATATCAGCTGTTAGAAAATCTTTTAAAATAAAGGAAGCAAAGAGGACAACAGGTTGATGCCTGACTATAGAGGAGCCAAGTTCTGGCCACCTGCGTACACACAGCAATTCCAGTAGTTTAAGTGCATTTACTCCCCTGATACACCCACCCATGAACAAGTGACAGTTTTCCACACTATACACCACACAGGGTACAACCTGTATCACTGATTATAACTATAGTAGGTGTCTGGAGGATGCTCATACTGCAGTAACCATATGAGCCCAAGTTTACCTGCGGACACCCTGCTGAGGTTACATTTATTTGTTTCCCGGCACTGTTGACTACTCAGCACTGTCTACTAATTCAAAACTTAGTGTTGGTTGTAGATCTCAGTATGTGGTTGTGGTGAGAGCCTTTATTGACTGAGCCTCTTGGAATACCAAAGGCATTGCTGTAGACTGTGCCACTGGTCTCAGGGCCAGTGCCTAAAGCCGCGTTTCCACCAAAATTACCCGGAACTTTTAGTCCCAGGAACTACTTTACCAGGAACTAAAAGGTTCCTTCAGCCCATAGTTGTCTGCGTTTCCACCGCGGTCTAAAGTCCCGCGAAGATTAGGCAAATTAGCCCACTGACGTATGAAAAAGCGACGTTGTCGTCGGTCCATCTGTCATATGATTTCTTCTGTAACCCCATACTACCACCAAAGTAGCCTACATTGTTTTCTAATAACCGGGACAGCCTGGAGGGGTTTATTCCACTTATATACAACGGGTTACCAACAATGACTATATATGGTTAGTTTTGTATTTATAACATAACAGGCCAATAGTCAGATTGTAACTGTTTTATATATCCTCTCAAACACATTCATTATGTTTTTATGCGAACATTCGCTTTCATGTCTTGACATCCGAAGCGACAGAATGCATTCACATTCGCTTTCATGTCTTGACATCCAAAGCGACAGAATGCATTCACATTTATATGTAGCCTATAACTGGCAACAACAGCAGAAAACATGCACACGTTGTAAACAATTTGCTGTTTGATTACTTTCTCATCGTCAATTCTATATAGGCTAATCGCAAAATGACAAGAATAGAACGAAAACTCGGACTTGCGTGAAAATTTAAATTAGTAGTGGTACAGCCACCGTTTGCTTTCCTTCAAAGTTACTGCTAGCCGAGCAGCGAAGTGTGCCCTCCAGATGCGAACCATGCACCATAAATTAGTCCATAGTCTTCCTGGTCTTTTTGTGGAATTGAAAAATGGCAAAATTACGGCAGTCTGAAAAAGCTAAAGGTACGATTACTAGAATTAACCTGTTATTTTACCCTGACAAAAAGTGCGGAAGGTGATTTCCAGTTTGCTTTTACTGTATCACCAATGTGAATTACGCAGAACTACCGCATACCTCACATAACTGTATCAAACGTTTTGAGTCAATTACAACGGGCTAACAAAGAAAATCCGGAAGAAAATATTCAGCAACCGAATTAATCCGTTTGAATGTTTTGGTACGTAATATGCTGTCCCAGCACGAATGCTTAGCATTTTATAAAACGAATACTAAAGCAATAAAAGAACAGAAGAGCACACGTTATAATTCCAGGAAACCTTTTGGGGGGTAAAACAAAGCCCCCGGAACTAAATTTAGACCCTAGTTCCTGCGGTGGAAACGCACTGAGTTCCTCAAAAGGTTCCTAGTTCCGGGGTAAAGTTCCTGCGGTGGAAACACGGCTTAAGTCTTTTAAGGGAGCACAAGATCTTTCCATCATTGCTTAAGTTCATGGTGATACTTGCCTTCTGAAGTTATGAAAAGCAACTTGTGGAAAGAAATTTTTCTATCACGTATCTCTCTGTAGATTTGTATTGTTGAAGCATGTTATAATTGAAATACTATAACAGAGTGAGGAAGAGCTCTCCATGTACAATGCAATATAATACGAATGAATTATGCATATCTGAAATTATATTGAGAAAAGCATCTACTGGCACTCTTTACAATGCAAGTTCATCAAAAGGTTCTTACACTGTTGAGACTAACATTGCGTGTGAGTTATTAGTTGTTTGTTTGCAGCATGACCCAACTATATTTTTTCAGACTAAACAACGCAGAGGGAGTAGTAGTGTTGACAAGCATTTTGATTAAGGACAGCCTAATTAATTACTTTGACCTAGATTCAATCAGCATGTGCCCTTTTCGTTTTCTTAAAATTTAATGTAAGTGTGAGTTTTTTTATTCAAGACAGCTTTCATTTTTGTGATTGCTGAACTCGTCAAACTGTGTTGATGAAGATAAAAGCAAACATGCATTAAATAGTAAGTTAAAGTTATGGACAGCACATTAAGGAATCCAAGCCCTGTACACATGCCATCTATTCTGCCTGTTTAACCTTGTTTCAGTGTGTGTCTGGTGAGAGTGTGACTTGCCATAGCATTATTTTCTTGCTTCTCAGACTATGACTAAAAATTGTGAAGTATTCATAGGCACAGAAATATGGTCCACCATTGACACTTGTACGTGGAATGAAGGACATCCTGGATTTCTAGAAAACAATAGTCCTAGATGAGCAAAAGGTTTGTGGATCAGATAACAGCAAGTTTCTTAACAGAGCCTTTTGAATTGTGGGATGTTCCCACGCAAACTGACCTGGGTACAGCTCACACTTAATAGTTTCACTCCTGCTTCCTCTACTCTAAAGGTTGTAAAGAACAGTGCTGGGTGCATTTAAAAAAAAAATTTTTTTTTTAATTTTTTTATTTATTTCAGCAGATGTCTAATTTAAGTTAAAAGTGTTTAGGTCAGCTTCTTCAATCTGAAAAAGGGTGCCCTTTTGGTACAGAATGAGTCTGGTTATGTCATGCTCTGCTACTTAACCCCAGAGGTCCCTGAGTGAAGGTGGACAGTGTTACAAGGATAGTCGGTTGGCGGATTTTACAGTGAACTAGGAGATGAGACTCAAACTTTTGCAACCCAAGAGGGGTGTTTTATTTACAGAAGTGCCACCAACTATTATACAAACATTTATATATACAGTGAGCACCATAATTCATTGGACAGTGACACAATTTTTTTTATTTTGGTTCTGTACTCTAGCACTTCGAGTTTGAGGATACAATGACAACGAGGTTGAAGTGCAGACTGTCAGCTTTAATTTGAGGGTATTTTCATACATATTGGATGAACCGTTTAGAAATGATAGAACCTTTTGTACATAGTCCTCCCCATTTTCGGGCAGCAAAAAATATTGGACAGTTTAACATAATGTAGAATAAAGTAATCATTTTTAATATTTGGTCACATATCCTTTGCATGCAATGACTGCTTGAAGTCTGCGATGCATAGACATCACCAGACGCTGGGTATCTTCCCTGGTGATGCTCTGCTAGGCCTGTACTGTAGCCATCTTCAGTTCCTGCTTGTTTCTGAGACTTTTTGATTTCAGTCTCCTCTTCAGCATGTAGAATGCATGTTCAATTAGATTCAGATCCAGTGATTGACTCGGCCAGTCAAGGATTTTCCACTTCCACAAGGACTGTCAAAAACCCCTTCGTTGCTCTAGCAGTATGTTTCGTGTCATTGTCTTGTTGCATGATGAAGTGCCGTCCAATAAGTTTTATCTGAGCAGATACAATATTTCTGTAGGCTTCAGAATTCATTGTTCTACTTCAGTCTGCAGTCACATCATCGATCAAGACAAGCGAGCCCGTTCCACTGGCAGCCATACTGGCCCAAGCCATAACACCCCTCCACCATGTTTCATGGATGAGGTGGTATGCTTTGAATCATGGGCATTTCCTTTTTTTCTCCACACTTTCCTCTTTCCATCACTCTTTCCATTGTCTCATCTGTCCACAAGACTTTGTTCCAGAACTCTTGGGGCTCTTTTAGGTGCTTTTTAGCAAACTGTAATCTCGCCTTTCTGTTCTTCAGGCTTATCAGTGGTTTGCATCTTGTAGTGTACCCTCTGTAGTCCTGCTGGTGTAGTCTTCTACGTATGGTAGACTTTGACACATCTACACCTGCATCCAAGAGAGTGTTTTTGATCTGTTGGGCTGTTGTCAGGGGGGTTTTCTTCACCATAGAGAGTATTCTCTGGTCATCCACTACAGTGGTCTTCCTCGGTCTACCGGGTCTTTTGACATAATTGAGTTCACCAGTTGTTTTTTTCTTGTTAATGATGAACCAAACTGTTGACTTGAGCATGCCCAGGGTTTTTGCAATGTTCCTGATTGATTGAGCCTTATTACATTACATTACAGGCATTTAGCAGACGCTCTTATCCAGAGCGACTTACACAACTTTTTACATAGCACTTTATATTGTATCCATTTATACAGCTGGATATATACTGAAGCAATGCAGGTTAAGTACCTTGCTCAAGGGTACAACGGCAGTGTCCTTACCCGGGAATCGAACCTGCAACCTTTCGGCTACAAGCGCAGTTCCTTACCCACTGTGCCACACTCCGTCCGGGATGACGGCCAGCTTAATTTGCATCGACACTGCTGTCTTCCTCATGTTGTCACACCCCAACAACGATCTCCAAAGGCAATTGCAAAGTCTAGAATCAAGACTAGACATCAACAGCTCTCTTCTGCATTCACTAACAACACAAATGAATACACCTGCCTAACGAAACACATCTGTGAAGCCAATTCAACAAATACTTAGTAGTACCTTAAAATGGGGGGACCATGTACAAAAGGTGCTGTCATTTCTAAACGATTCATCCGATATGGATGAAAATACTGTCAAATTAAAGCTGACAGTCTGCACTTCAACCTCATTGTCATTGTACCCTTTCAAACTCAAAGTGCTAGAGTACAGAATCAAAATAACAAAAAATGTGTCACTGTCCAATGAATTATGGTGCTCACTGAATATACAAAACAAAAAATCAGCACATCAATTATACTCGCACAATTATGCCCATCTACTGCCAGCCACACAAATGACAGCAAATTATCTGCTTATATACTATACATAGGCCAGACTATACCATTTCCATACAATATCCAATTATCTCACAAACAAAATGACAGTATGTTTTTACACACAGAAATCATTATACCTATATTATCAGTTGCTACTTTACATAGCCTACCTAATTTTTCACCTACCTAATTAAATACCAGAAAATAATACAGAATATAGTTTATGGTCTCCCTCCATCTAAAATAGCCAATTATTCTTGTCCAGGGCTTCCAATAGAATTGCACAAAATCATGACATTTGGATTATATCATTCCAGTTTAAACATGGAACAAACGGAACAAACAATGGTTAGCAGCAACTCCTACCATTGCATTTATCGAACATGGTATACTAAAATAAATAAATTTAATGTTTGAAACCAGATGCGTATGTTTAAGGTATTTTCAGCAAATTACGGTGGTGAACAGATGTACCACTAGCATGAGCAGATACACAGCTAAAAAACCCTTTTGTTTTAAAAAGTAGTGTCCTAGCGGGAACGGAGAGTTTGCTCCTCTACAGACAGTATGAGGCAAAGAACTGTGCGAACCTTCATCCCCACACACAAGCATTCAATGTGAGTTTGAACTGAAGCATGCAGATTAACATGGGCCATTATTGTCAGGATAATCACATTGGAGGAACCTAGCCTTGCTGTGAGTGAACAGATGGTGAAACAGGAATCGGGGTGCCCCAGAGATGGAGAACATAAAACATCAACTTTCTGCCTCTGTCCTTCCTTCGTTCCGTGTTTCTCAGGAAGCTTTAGGCCTTTACACCACAATCACCACACATATATGAAAATACATTGGCTGGAGTTAATCCTTTGAATCCCAATACAATGTATGTGCTAGTTTAGTTACAGGAAAACAATGGACAAAGGATTGAAAGCATGCCACGCAAATACTGTACTAAATACCAAGTCTGAACTTTTTCAATGTATTTTTACAACATTTTTCCATTCTTCAAATATTAAGCGATAGTCAAATAAAAATCCAGAATAAAACAAATAGACCAATTTAGAATTAGAGTCTCAGTATAGAATGAACAATAATTATTTTGCTTTGTATGGAATATACCAACAAGTAATTTTCTGACAAGCCTTGAAAGATGTGGTGAAAATGAGGCTTGAAGCATCTGTGATAAAATGCAAATGGAGAGTATGGTCTTTTTGAATGCATTTAGATAACTTCCACCCAGACATAACAAACCACCCATGGCGAACTGCAAATGGATCAGCTAGAGCCCTCTGCCCTCAGAGATTACCAATGCTGTGCATATTTCCTCATACCACCATTTCCTAACCTTAAACAGACCAGCTAGTACAATGTAATGTCAGTTCTTGTAATTGTTGTAATTCTTTAAAGCATTTATAAGCAAAACAATGATATATTTTTCGCAAGAAATGAACATCAAAAAGGAAAACTGGTAAACATTTGATCTACAGGCTTTTTCCATATTCATATTACTTACAAGGAAGCTGGTTTTAGTCACAATATATAGTTTATATTTTACACAGAGCCCTTTTCCACAGCCAAATAACTATGTTAAATTAATTTGTTCCTGTTTAATACTGCAGGTTTTTTGAAGTGTGTGGTACGGCACCTGGGATTAATTCCCTGCACCCCATCTGGTCTTACCCACTTTCTCAACTGCCAGTTTGACACTGATGAAAACCCCTTTGCTTAATGTTGTAACAATGCTGTGCTGCTGATCATTCTATCACAAACCACAAAGAGATTAGATTTTTATAATCTGGGTGACAGTAGACATTTATAGTAATTTTGATCAAGGCAGAAAATTATAATTTCAGCAATGCAAAACTACACACAAAACTGCTAAAAGTCCCTAGGTAGAATACAGAGTGGTTATTTGTTTGAGTGTGTGTATGTGTGTGGGATATGGGGGGGGGGGGGGATTGGGGGGAGGTTTGCAATTCCATCCAGAGTTTCCCTACATCTTCATGACTCCTCCAGAGCAGCGGACAGAGGTAGAATTTCAATGAGGCTGGAGACGCTGGCTGGGGCCTCTTGCAGGCCAATCCTACTGGTCATACTC
Organism: Anguilla rostrata; assembly: GCF_018555375.3. Classification (NCBI taxonomy): domain Eukaryota; kingdom Metazoa; phylum Chordata; class Actinopteri; order Anguilliformes; family Anguillidae; genus Anguilla; species Anguilla rostrata. The sequence goes on along the minus strand of NC_057933.1, from coordinate 35,367,270 downwards.
CATGTTGGTATGAGAGCCCTGTCTGCACCGCTAGTTCCCCAAGATGCAAACAAAAGTGTGGGAGAGAATGACCATCTTGTTGGGTACCTTGGGATATGCCCACCAACAAGTGCATTTGGTAGCTTAGGTGTGGCTGTGATTTTAAATAAGAAAATATAACCCAAACACTTGGAGAAAAAACACTGTGCACAAAGCAAAAAAAAAAAGAACAAAAAAAAGAAACCAAAACAAAGAAGGAAGTTTTCTGGCTACCACTGGATTGTTTTCACTTAATTTTAATACAGACTCGTTTCAACAAGGGACCTTCAGGCCATTTTGGTGGTAAGAATAAAAGAAGCTACTTAAGAAGACTATTAATGTGCAGTGTCATATTAGCATTTTTATTTCCTCAGTGGAAATCTCATTGAGCCTTTTTCACCATTGCAGGATTTGCGTGGAATCCTGAATACAAACCCACGGTATGAGGAATCAACACTACCTCAGACAAAAAAACTGCAAATGCCATAGCATCATCAAGTTCCAAATAAAATCTGCTGCTTTAATGAATTCAATGTTTCTTGAGTTCTGGCAAAAACACTATTTATCCTGTCTGAAGTAGTTCATACACACGTTGACAAAAATGGCACACTGTCAACTCTGAAAACCCTTAATTTTCAAATCACTAACTCACTCTTCACTTTCAATGACAGAAGGATAAAGTGTGTTGAACTCCCCTACCCTCACCACCATCATCATCACCTTCCACTGCTGCCTGTAAAGTGCAGGTCAAAAGAGACCACCCGTCAGGAAATTTTATTCCATAGATGTATTTGCTGAAGTGTGTCAGTTTATTGAAAAAGCACAAACAACTCATCTTCCTTTATCACTAATATGTACCTTGAGAACGGATGCACTTTATGATAAACTGCCAAGTGTTCCAAGAGTAATGAACTGAGGTAACAAACACATTCGCCACTCTACATCGGTTCACCACTATAATGTACTGCAAACAACTTAAACATACACATCTGGTTTCAAACATTAAATAGATTTATTTTAGTATACCATGTTCAATAAACGCAATGATAGGAGTTGCTACTAAGCATGGTTTATACCATTTCTTCCATGTTCAAACTGGAATGATGTAATTTGAATGTCACAATTCTGTGAAATTTTACTGGAAGCACTGTTTTAGATGTGGGGAGACCATAAAGTGTATTCGGGTATATTTTCCCTTACCCAAATTAGATATGTGATTATAAGATAAGCAACTGATATTATATGTATAATGATTTATATGTGTAATAGAAAGATAAGTGAATAACTGAGATGAATTAATATTTTATGGAAATGGTATAGTCCAGATAATGTATAATATATCTCATAAAAAACATGTTTTCAACGTACAAAAATGCCAAGTTACTCAAAAGTATTGATATCAAAATGACGCCAAGTTACGGTACTACAAACAATATAGGCTATCTTGCCTCACCGAAATGACATAAGATGTATTTCAAAGCAATGCTACCCAATATTTCCTCAATTCTTTCAAGTCACTTGGCCCTGTGTTTTGTAATCTTACCATTTTACAATGTCATGCAAACTTTGTGTCAGATCAAAGAGTCAAATATTTCGAATTGCCTCATGGAACACATTGAAATTAATGTAAAAAACTGCTGCTGAGTAACTACAGGAAGCATATTTCTCCAGAAAACATGTTTATACTTGCTTCTGAACTGAATTTGAGTACATGTGCAAGTTATTGTATATTTGCTACGTACAATAAATGCTGCATGTAAAATACATATTGTACATACATACATAGAGAACTTCTTTATCCCCATGGGGACATTTCCCTCGCAGCATGTTACATTCACATTTACGAACACACACTTATACCAAGAAACATACTATCATTCACGCAACAGAAAGGCTGGGCAGCGAAATACATATATATCAATACAAATTGGACATAGACACGCCTATTCAATCAATCTTGACTGTGAGAGAGCCATCCACACATATGTTTGGCCTGTCCATGTAGTGCATGCGTATACACACAGGGCCAAGTGACTTGAAAGAATTGAGGAAATATTGGGTAGCATTGCTTTGAAATACATCTTATGTCATTTCGGTGAGGCAAGATAGCCTATATTGTTTGTAGTACCGTAACTTGGCGTCATTTTGATATCAATACTTTTGAGTAACTTGGCATTTTTGTACGATGAAAACGTGTTTTTTATGAGATATCATTTCTTTTTGCAAAGCGTTTTATTATGAGAGTGAGAAATGCGAAGTGACCCTGTAAGAAACGGTTGTGGATTATGGCTATCGTTGTGTGAATTTGTATACAGTCTGATGAGCGTGTACCGTTCAGCAGTTTCGGTTTGCTATATATGTAAAACAGTGGCTGTGAGAAAGGGTGCGGTGGTGTAAGCGTAAACGCATCAGAAACGCAGATGAAATATGGCCAGTGTATGTACTCACGGATTTGACGTCCATCCAACGAGCCTTGACTGACAAAAGAATCAGCAAGCCCGTAGAATTATAACTCCCTAGGTCGCAACTTGTGTAGCCTTCTGTCCTGCTCCGTTGTCTGTTATTTCGTGGAGATGCACTTTTAGTGTTTGTAAGGTTTATAAGGCATTTTGATAGGCTTATCTGCAGGTAGGAATCCTCTTCGCTGTTTTGCTAAACTAGAACCGGAAACATTATAGTGGAGAATAGGAGCAGACGCACATGTCCCAGCAGGCTTTGCATATGAGAAAATAACAACAGTGTGAGAGAAATTAGGATGAAATTATGAAATTTCGTAGTTGAAACAGTATGTTTTTAGCAGAATGGGCATGTAGGTGAAGGTTGACATAATCACGGAGTAAATTGCGAAGTAAATGGAGTAACCTTGAGCGAGCTTATATTCCTTATCGAACGGTATATATAACAGTCGCTATGAAGTATTAGCTGTTAAAGTGGAGGGTTAAGTAACGTGAAATCTATTGCACTGCTGTGTTTTTCTCATGTTCAGTACTAGTAGTTATAATTATGAGTGAATCATGATTTTAAATGTAATGTTTTAATGGGGAGTTACAGAACGTACATACGTAGTAATTGTTTGTATGTGGCTAGATAGAGAACAGGGCGAGGTAACATGAATGTAGAAACGTGGCGTTTGCTGATAAGAAGGTTTTGTACGGTAGCCAAGTGAAGAAATGTAGTTAGTAGAAATGGCACAGCGGTGAACTGGTGTAACTTTTTAATAAAAGGAATACATTTGCCGTCATGAAATGCATATGGGTGGCCATCAGTGAGTTTTGGTAAAGCAAATATAAGCGTAAGAGAACGTTAGTGTAAAAGAGGAAATTATCTGCCTGAGGACGAGGCGGGATTCAATTGTTCAACCGGAGGTTTATCAGTCTGTCACTTTGTTAGGGCAGCACCATGACATAGCTATGCAATGCGTGAAATATCATTAGCAAACCTGTCCGTGGTTTTAAAGAAGAACACAGTTCTCTTCACAGCACAAAAGAGCTCCCGTTGAATCCATATGGCTTTGCAATATTGTAGCCGGTTAACAATTGAACGTGCAGACGGTACGTCATAATACAGTGTATACGTTCAGGGAACGGCTGGTAGATATGGTGCAAAAGCAATAATTGAGAAGTAGTAGACAATTATTAGTGAGGGTAAAAGCAGGTTAAAGAAATGCGTTCCTAGCTGGGCTTGAATCTAGGACCCTGTGTTCCCAAGACTGTAGCCTTACCCACTAGGCCACAGGCGGACTAGCTGTTTGTACTGAAAATGTTTCAGAGTAAAAAGGTATGGGTATTTTGCGTGTGTATGCGAGTTTTTCATTGGGTCGTGTAGGTGAAGATTTGACGGGTGTCGGTAAAATGTCCAATGGGGAGACATGTTATTAGTGGGATAGGCAGCAGGAAAAATAAGAATGAGAAGAAGAAGAAGAAGAAGAAGAAGAAGGAGAAAACGCAAAATCCCCTTAGTTTGGGGCTTTATTGTGTGGACATGTGAAGTTGTTTATGAAATCTGTCTGTTGAAATGGGGTCAGAATGTACAGAATTTAATGTTTTTAAGGGCTGAGTGTCTGTGGCTGTTGTGGTTATTTCTGTGGGGAACCCTGAAAAGTGCCAAACTCTCGGTGCTGTATAGGTGTGGGGCATGCCCCCGCCAAGGTGTAACTTGGCGGGATGGCATACCTGCCATCCCAATAAGCTGGTCATTTGCTGTCAGTAATGTTGGGAAATTAGATTAATTAAAATGAATCAGTACATTCGAGTCAGTATATCAAAATGAATCGAGTTTTCGAGTCATTAGAGGCATTTTTGCATACATCACCATTAATAAAACGCATAGTTGCCAAATTCAGTATTCACGTTCTAGCCCTCCCTCTCTAGCTGTGACTCGAACTATACACTTTCAGCTCTTGAAATAACGTACAGCTGAGGCCAAAAGTTTACATACACCAAGGCTAAAGATATTCAAACTCAGTTTTTCACAACTCTGCACATTTCATGTTACCATACATTTCTTTTGGCAAGTCAATCAGGGCATCTACTTTGTTCACATCAGAGGAAATTTTAAAGCAATCGATTAGAGACAGATTTATTTCAGCTTTAATTCACTATATCAGAATTCCAGTGGGTCAAAAAGTTACATACGCTAAGTTGATTGTCTCTTTAAATAATCAGTAAGATTCCAGAAATTTATGTAATGACTTTATAGAAGCATTTGATTGGCTAATTGTCATAATTAGGAGTTAATTGGCACCTGTGGCTGTATTTAAGGGCCTACCTTTAGAGCCACTGCCCTTTTGTCCTTGATACCATGAGAAAATCCAAGCAACTCAGCCAAGACCTCAGAAAAAAAAAAATCGGACCTTCACAAGTCCGGTTCCTCCCTGAATAAACTTTGGTGCAAAGGGCTCAACTGAACCTCAAGACAACAACAAAGGAACTGGTGAAGGACTTGGAGATATCAGGTACCAAAGTATCTACATCCACCATTAAGAGAATCCTACATTGCCATGGCCTGAAAGGCTGTCGCGCAAGGAAGAAGCCCCTACTCTAAGACCAGCGTAAAAAACCTGAATGAAGTTTGCAGGTGATCACCAGGACAAAGACCTAGCCTTTTGGAGGAGTGTTCTCTAGTCAGGTGTAACAAAAATTGAATTGTTTGGCCATAATGGCCAGCGCTATGTATAGAGGAAAAAGGGTAAGGAAGAACACCAACCCAACTGTAAAGCATGGGGATGGCAGCATCATGTTGTGGGGGTGTTTTTGCTGGAAACGGGACTGGTGCACTTCAGAAGACAGATGGCATCATAAGGAAGGAGAATTATCTAGAAATACTGAAGCAACACCTCAAGACATCAGCTAGAAAGTTCAAACTTGGTTGCAAGTGGGTCTGACTGAGTTACACCAGTTCTGTCAGGAGGAATGGGCAAAGATTCTAGCAAAGTAATGTGAGAAGCTTGAGGAAGGATACCCCAAGTGTTTGATTCAAGTTCAGCAATTAAAAGGCAATGTCACTAAATACTAACAAAGTGTATGTAAACTTTTGAACCACTGAAAATCTGATATAGTCAGAGGTGGAACGTAACGAAGTACAAATACATTGTTACTGTACTTAAGTACAATTTTGACGTATCTTTCATACAATACTTTTGACTTTCACTCCACTACATTTCAAATCAAAAATCTATACTTTCTACTTCACTACTTTTTCAAAACAGTCTCGTTACTTGTGAAGTGAGATTTTGAAAAAAAAAAAAAGAAATTCATTATCACAACCCTCAATGTGTGCTTTGAGATACATACATTTACACCCTTATTGGCTGCTTGACATCAAGGGCGTAGCAGTTGCAGCTGGGAGAGGTCAAATTACTGTCACAACGTGCCAAAGCGGTAAGATCTGAAGAAAGACCACTGAACAACAAGAAAGAAGACGGGAAAATGGAAAATGATGATAACCCAGACGATGATGTTTCCGAAGCGAATGTTTCACAGGACTCTTGCCGAATGCAGTGTAGACTGTGCAAACCCAAACCAAACGAACTTATGGCTTTCAAGATTTCGCCTTTAAACCTCAAAAAACACATTGTGGTGAGTAATTTTACATTAGCTTACTTTAGCTATATTTATCTAGCAAATTTGTATGAATGAACTGTGTGTAAAGTGTGTGTAAAGTGTTTTATGAGCATTTAAGACTCATTAATCACAGTAAAGGCAGAATCTGCAGTTGGTATGATCATATAAAGTGAGCAATAGTAACCTACTTGCAGGGGTAAGATAAGCCATTTGGTTTCTATACAAATTTTTTTGCACACCAAAACATAATCCCGTTTTACACCAATGATGACAATTAAAACCAGTGTAAACAAACCCTTTGCCATCGCAAAGCACACGGGGTCCCAGTTTCCCATATCGTTTAGTCTGAATTAAGGATTGGGTCTTAAAGGAGAAAATATAATATCTTCTCAAAATCTTTATTGAAAATGTTTTTTTTCATCTCACATTGTAGGCCTGGAGTACATTAAGAGCCATTTGGAGCAGCAGCCCATTTTGCATGCAGGTGATGACTCTGCCACCTCAGAGGAGGAAGCCTTCTTCTCCACCATGAAGCAGGACAATGTTCAAGAGAGCGCCAAGCAGCTATATGCATATCTGGCCTACAGCTGATACCATGGATGTCCTGAAGTCTTTCCCAGCAGTGTGCAAGTTGTGTTTGAGGCTTAACACACCTCAGCAGCGTGTAAGAGACTTTTCAGCACTCTTTTGGCAATATTTAGTGCCAAAAGAGCAAGACTAGATGCAAAGAACTTTGAGAACCAGCTTCTGCTGAAACTAAATAAGGTATTCTGGAGGTCATAATTTGGAATAAGGATCCCTGTAAAGTCACAGGAAGAATTGAGCATGAACACCTTGTGTGTATGTGTTGTTTGAAAATAAATGCTACTATGACTTAACCAGTAATTTCCCTTATATTTATTGAAAAATAAATGTTTCAAGTACAGTAGACCAACATGCAGTACTGTAGCAGGTGTCAGAGCTGTGTGTGCAGGGAAACCTTGTTATTGCTTATGTGCAGTTTAAGCTTCTGTTTTTTGAAGGGTTATTCAGATTCAGTGACAGTAAACACCTATATTCCCTGCCGAAAAGTGTCTATATTTGAAATGCCTCATCTCGGATGATTACTTTTACTTCTGTACTTTAAGTACATTTAACAGCATGTACTTTAAAACTTTTACTTAAGTATGTATTTCAAAATGGTAATTTAACTTTTACCAGAGTAGTTTTTTACGTGGGTATTTTTACTTTTGTACTTTTACTTAAGTAAGGAATTTGTGTACTTCTTCCACCTCTGGATATAGTACACAAAAGCTGAAATAAAACCATCTCTTGGTTATTATTTTGAAATGACCTCTTATGGATGTAGTAAGGTTTACTCAGATGAATGGAGTTTCAACAACCAATCAGAATTCGAGACGTCAGTCGAGCCCAACTTATTGAATAACATGGACACGGCAATGATTTAGAAATAAAGAATATACATTTATTGGTTATGATAATGAGTTGGTAACAGGCTAATTGAAAACAATCATTTGGATAATATGATGAATAAGATTATACAAGGAAATTATTCTGCGATGGCTAAACATAAGAGGTTGGCAGTACTACCATTTAACAAAGGTTAGTTTGTGTTATTGGTTAGTCACACGCTACTCTATGTTACTCGGTTAGTTCGTTATATCAGTATCATAGAAATAAAGTTTAACAACGTAAACTACAAGGTCAGGGAATTTGCTATTCCCGACCAACATATGCACAACAAACAAAACACAACAACAAACAGCAGTAAAATAACCTAAACAGGTATTTCAAATTTTACTCTATACTATAATTTGATGACAGTGTCATCACTGTTGTAACCAAATGAAGTTCCAGAGGGGTTTTTAATTTTAATTTTATTATCCTATTCATATATTTATTTTAATATTATAAAAAATTTTCTCCACTGTAGTTTATCGTTTTTTGATCTTGCAATAGGCTCCCTTTATTGACATAACGTAAAGACTTGCAGTTAAATACAACATCATTTAATTGTTCAAACAAATAAGACTTATTTAATTGCTACAATCTGTTCATAGCATATAATGAAGGACAACGCCTTCGCCCCTGAACATATAGCATGTCCTGCTTCTGTTTGTCTCGCTTCTACTTGCACAAGGCATTACTAGGCCTATGCTGTACTCTCGGCAAATCGTTCAGTGGGCTACTTTACGAGTTTAGAACATTCAACACAATCTGTTCATTTCAGTTATTTATGTCGTTCAGTACATTCAGTACATTTTGTTCATTTAAGTCACCAGTACATTCAGTACATTTCATTCATTTGAGTCACCAGTACATTCAGTTAATCTTGTTCATTTGAGTCTTTCGAACTTTGAAGGAATTGAAGGAAACAAACGGAAGACCAGTCTGATGGGCTTATGCTCCAGCCCAGTAGTACACAAGCAATTTCTTATCATTTATTTAATTACATAAATGGTATTTACAATGCCCACAGTGCAAATACTAAAAACTCTTGTAGGCATATGCCAGTTGCTTACATTTTGATAATTTATTGTCTTTAGTCTTTAGAGACAAAAAACTTCTCAGAACTAAGTCACCTACTTTCTATTTAACAATAAAAGTTAAGTGATGCAAGTTACAACATCGTTTGCAACCAACAAAAGACTGATTATAACAATATAATCTATAGGCTATTTTATTAAAAGAGCACACTATTTAGCAGACAATTTGTAATGAATGTGTAGCTTTATTGATACAGAATTTGTTGGGAGAACTGAAAACATACTCTTTCATCCATGTTTTATTTAGGCTACATTATATAATCCAGTAAAAGAGCCGGGTTAAGCCGTAAGCCAAGTGCTTTCAATTTTAACGAGACAAGTGTTTTTCATTACAATACGAAGACATTTGGGTGAGGGAAAGGGGTAGGGATCCACCAACAGCCTAGCTAACTCATTGCTGATCCGGTCCCTTTACGCATTCAATGTCCCCACTGGTTTCAGTTTAGAGACTGTTGCTTTTGATAACACAGACTGGCAGGGCTCAGACAGTACATTTTGCTCAAGCGGATCAATGCTGTCATTGTATAATTGCTAGTACACAGCCCAATGGTGAAAATAGTTAAACTGGAGTAGTTGCAGCTTCAGCAAATGTTATGTTTGCAACTTACTGAGAGCTGATCCAAATGAATGAATCTTTACATGGAGGTGAGCCAGTACAATTTGTTTACCAAAAAAGAACGAATGTTCAAAAAGAACGAATTGTTCACGAATGACACAACACTAGTCAGTAGTGTGGCTGGCAGTGTGGCTGGCAGTAGGTGGGTGTAATTTCATGGGTACAATTGATGTGCTGATTCTTTTGTTTTGTATATGTATATAAATGTTGGTATAATAGTTGGGGGCACTTTTGTAAATAAACACTTGTGCAACCCACTTGGTTTGTCTCATCACCAAAGTTCACTGTAAAATCCACCGACCGACCATCATTGTAACAGACAGTTTTAACATTAGGCGTACTTTAAATCAGAAAACACAGTTAATGCAGCTTTGCGTGAGTGATATCAAAATGTTACGTTACTTCCAAAACTTGTCATTTGTTGCCAAAAAGTCCAGTGCTTTGCACATTCACCACTTATGTAATTTGACAATGAAGTTTGGTCATTGGACTGTTTCTAATTTTTGAGAAATTTTTGATTATTGGGTAGCATTGCTTCAGAGTTTGTTTAATTTGTGTGAGCTAAGATAGCCAATATTGTTTTATGTAACTTGGCACAATGTTGATATCAATACTTTTATTGGCAGGCCTAGATTTGAAGTAATATTTTATAGACAGTACTTGGCATTTTTCTACATTGAAAACCTGTTTTTCATCAGATTATATTTAGAGAGGCTAGTTTTCTTATAAGCTTGGCTCCATACATATAAAAACCCACAGATTAAGGTAATTTATTATTAGTTCAAAGACTTCAGATCTTTCTGTATTGAGCAAAAATATAACAGATTATAATTTACATAGAAAGAATGAATTTTGCTAAGACAGATATGTTTTTGATAACATGCAACTCCTTAAACAGAATGGAAACATATCAGAAGAAACTTAGGGAAATTAAACTATTTTTAATGGACTAATTTTCTTGCACTTAGATGATTAAAAAAGACATTTTAATTAATGGAAACACAATGGTTTCAAATATAACAGTTCAAAAGCTCCTTTATTCAGTCTTGTAAGAACCAGTGCCTGGAATCACAGCGTGTACAGCAGGTAACTTTTTTATTTATTATTTATTTATTGACCTTTCAGCATTATTACAGGTTCATAAAGACAGTTGTCATTAAAAACACTGAATTATTTTGCTGTTACAATAAAACATCAATACTAAGTAGACTAAAAATTTAAAATATTGCAATTATCTAAGCTGAGATCTAATCTCGTATCCCAAATTTAAATTTAAAATCCGCTGTCATTTAGGAGTCTGCACATATAGGGGATTGGTGATCTCCTGTATCTCTCAGTTCGACATCTTGGCTGGGCTTGCCCTGGCTTCTGTGCAAAACCCCCTCTTACTAGGTCAACAGACCATCTTTAACCACTCATCAGCTCTAGTTATTTCCTCTCATTTGAAACTAATATCACCTAGTCCCTCTCCTCACCATCACCACTGTGTTCTCCTCCCCCCCCCCACCTCAGGTTTGATAACGAATATTCTCATACCTAAATTAGAAATGTGAAGTAATTATACCATTGGCCCTCCTACGGGTTATTCATGGAACTCGCAAGTTGTAAAAGAGCTTTCTTTATATAAATAGGTTACTTCAGAGGGTGACTTTAATTATGTTGGTTTCAAACAGAACATGAGTACGGTATTCCAGTGGGATTAACCATCTTCAGCTCTTTGTTAACACAGCACAAATGTATGCCAGAGCAAAGCGTCTGCCACGGATCAACGTTCAATTTATTCAGCTACAGCACAACCACCGGTGAATTATTCCACTAATAAAGATTGCATGTAGCAGATATAAAATCTACATAGAAGAAAAAGTGCTGTTGTGAGGTTTTCAAGGACAACAAAATTCAGTTTATTCATTGAAACACAGCCAGGCTGAATATATTGTCTGGAGGGTGCTTGGTCTGGTAGGTGATACACTACATGGCTGAAAGTATGTGGACACCTGACACTCAACATCTTATTCAAAATTATTGACATTAATATGAAGTTGGTCCACCCTTTGTTCCCTCCACTTTTCTGGGAAGGCTTTATACTAAATGTTGGTTCAATTCAGCCAGAAGAGAATTAGCGAGGTTGGGAAATGATTGGGCAATTAGGCCTGGCTTGCAGTTGACCTTCCAATTTATTCCAAAGGTGTTTGATGGGGTTGAAGTCAGAGCTGTGTGCAGGCTATTCAAGTTCTTCCACACCATTCTTGGCAGAACCATTTCTGTGTGCCCAGGGGCATTGTCATGCTGAAAGGGCCTTCTCCGAACTGTTGCCACAAAGTTGAAAGTACAGAATCGTCTAGAATTCATTGCATTAAGATTTGCCTTCACTGGATGAAGGGGCCTAGCCAAAACCATGAAAACCAAGGGGTGTCCACATACCTTTGGTCATATAGGGCAGTTTGGGATAATGTTGTTATTTGAATAGGCTGGCAGGTCAGGAAGCCTGGTCACTGGTAGGGTTGGGTACCGAAACCCAGTACCACTATGGCACCAGATCCCATATGACTGGTGGCTACCGCACTAAATCGCAACACAGATTTCAGTGCCATATTTCAGGGCCACATGCTTTTAATAACTAGCGTTACATTCGCTCTGTCCACTCAGTAAGTGACAGCAGGCATCATTAGCAAGCTAGGTAACGTGAAAATCGGTCAAGATGCCAAAGCCAATCAGTATAAATAAAGTATAATTTATACAATTAAATGAAACAATTAATTTATCAATTTTTTTGTCTTTGCAATGAAAAAGGACTTATTTAATGTTGTCATTTGCGCTTCATTTTAAAGAAAGTATCGGTTCTGTTTTAAAAAGTATAATTGTTTTAAAAGTATAAGTTTAGCATCTCTATCAGAAGAATCTAAATGATAACTCATCCCTAGTCACTGGGTCTGTTCTATTGCATGTTTTAGCATATTTTTGGTGGCAAAATATTTGGCAAGCGGTAAGTAGGTGTCTTTCCACCTGTAACCCAGGTTCCTACCAGTCAGAGGGCAGTAGGCTTGGGAGGGAGAGCAGGCTGTCAGTGTGAGCACAAGAGACAAAGACTGATCACAGAGCAGCACATTTCATCACGGTATGACTAAATTATAACATCACAGCCTGCTGCTTTGCATTAAGCACAGAAATATTTCACAATAGCAGGACATTAACTCCTAAAAACAATTTGTCATAAAATGTTATTAAAATGCATTTGTGAACCATGCAAATTCCCTTGTTTAAATAAATAGAAGAAAATATGAACAAAATGATATTTTTATGTGCAAATTCTCTGATAAGAAAGAACAACTGATTTACTGTAAACCATGAACAGGAATGATCAGCCCTTTTTATGACCTAAATTCCTCACCCAAGTGACACAAAATGTTCTCACAATGTTACTGCAATGTATTGTGAATGTTATAACATTGCAATTAATTGGCAGAAACAATGTGAGAATGTTTTGTGTTAGCTGGCACTTAAAGGTAAGATTTGCTTTATTTGACATTCTCTTAGGAGTAAGGCAGAAATGAAAGAGATTTGCTTGTTATTATAGTAATATCAGTAAAACAACAACATTACTTTGGGAAAGATGGTCATCCACGATACAGCACTGTCTTACAATAATAAATAAACATAACTTCCCTATTGGACATGGGGAAATTTATAGTTGGACCATTGATTGCTTTGCTGGACATGAAAGCTATAAATTGCAAGTCATTTGGTAAACATGAGTAGTTAGAAGCATGCAAATAATTATTTTGGGTGTTGCTGATTGAATCATAATTCCAATAAGGCCTCAGAATGTGACAACATTCCAAAACTCTATAGTTTTGATTTTGAAGCAATACCAATTAGAATGTGCATTATAGGGGTTTTGATGTACTTACATTTTTTTGAAATTAATGATGTCTAGTAGACTATATAACAATAAATCAGAAAACAAAAAAAATTGTAAACATTTATTTCATATAACCACTAAATAGATTTCAGTAAATTCTATAATCTGCTATGTTACCTACTGTAAGTGGAGGCATGTGATAACAGTCTTTTGTTCCTTTTTCAGCATACTGTTATTGTCTTTTAAAACTTGAGATATAATTGTTAAAATATAACAGCAATTGTCTGCTGCTCACTTGAAAGCGATCTTTCAGAGACCAATTGGCACCATATCTGTTGTGTGGGGACTGGCAATAAGCCACTGATATCTCGAGAAATGCTTTGCTTAATGTGAGTGAGTGGCAGTGTATTCGATAGCATGGTTTTCCTCTTTGGATATAAATGAGTTCTTAAATGCACAGTGCCCAAACCTGAGTTAACATTACAAGTGTGAGGATCACATATTCTACGAGTGGAAGGTCTGGGAGTTTACGGTCAGTTCTTGTAAATGTATAGTCTGGATGTTTTCTGTATAGCACCTTACAGTTGTTACTCTATGGGAGAATGAGGCTTCATGAAGCCACAATGGCATAAGCTATCAATGACACTGATTTCAACCAATCATTATCGTTTGCTGTGTACATCAATCCCTTTTTTTAAACAGGTTCAAGTCAGTGACTGGCAGCTCGTTGTAGCTCCTCTCCTCTCACATTTTTCTCTCATCACTACATTAAAAATAAATTCACCAGAGGGTTTGTTTGGCTGACAGGGCCTCATAGATCTATATCACACACACCACCCGGCAACTACCCCCACAACTGCAAAGTTCTGGCAGACACTACACAGAGCCAGAACAACAAAACTGTATTCAGTATCATAACCACAGATACTGCATTTAGTAAATGTTCAACGATAAATGCTGGTACTATACTCTGTGTGGTTCTAGTCTGGTTGTCATCTGTATTTTAAACAAAAGCACATCTGCTTCTCCCTGCTGTTTGTTTAATCCCCAACTGCACTTTCATCTGGATTAGGTTCAGATTCAGATGTTTTTCTCCCAAAGGCTTTGTGTCTGTTGAGTTCATATAAGATTAGATGGCTACTGAATCACCTCACATGCTCCTTCTTAAAGTTGATGGGAAAAAGATGGCATACATCAATAATGAAAAAATCATTATGTTGTTATTCTTATATGAAATCATATTAGATATACATGCATAAAAATTCTTAATGGATATAATTTTTTTGTTTTCACTTCAAATAAATGATTATTTATGATTGCTGATGGTGGACTTGAGTGCATGGATGGGCCCATGGTCCGGTACCAAACTTGATTGAGCCAGCAACAACTATGGCTGGTAGCCCTGCAGGATAACACATAATTGATATTAGTGTTAAGGAGGGTTCACATCAGTCAGGATCCATATCTCAACACCATATCGCAGCATTAGTTTGCCTTTAATTTAACTAAGGGGCCTAGCCCAATCCATGACATACAGCCCCAGACCATTATTCCTCCTCCACCAAACTTTATAGTTGGTGCTATTCGGGCTAGTACAGTTGGCCCTATGCATTCCACAAAACCTAGACTGCCAGATAGTGAAGCGTGATTCATAACTCCAGAGTACACGTTACCACTACTCCAAAGTCCAATGACAGTGTGCTTACACCTCTCCATACGACACTTGGCAATGCACATGGTGAACCTGTTAGTAATGGCTGTGGCTGAAGGGGTGTCCACATACTTTTGGAAATGTTATATATATATATATATATATATATATATATATAATGCAGTACTATTGAAGCAATGGGGTATTTCATGTGAGAATTCCACAACTGTATATTAGCACACCTGATTTCTTTAAGACTGTTACTGTGGATTAAACAGTAATTTGCTTTCCATCATGTGCAGCTAAGTGCAGCATGTCAAATGTTTTGGCCTGTGATTGGAATCAGCATGTTGTTTTGTTTAAAAACCCAGGAAGTACTTACACGCTGTTGGGGGTGCAGCTGTGCATAAACAGTGCATGTCTATTTAACAAGAGAAAAAGGAAGCGGCAAGACAACTTATTTATGTTGGGGATACTGGCAAACCTCATATGCATCAAAGGAAAAAATAAGAAGGAAAAGAATTGATGGATAAGAAGTGAACATGGATTATAGGGATGAATATTCTATTATTTTGCCCCAGTCGGGTGATCTCTCCCTTGCTCCTCAGTGCTGGAAAAGGCATATATTGATGTGGCACAGCCTGGCAGTCAGTCGGGGGGGTCGTACTTGAGCCCTGGATTACACGCATGCAGTTGCCTTTTCCTTCTGTCATAACCATAAGTTAATGTATCAACAGTTTTCTTTCTGGGTTCATAAATTTTAGGAAAATATGGCCTCAAGAGTGTGGGTGGCCAGCAACAGAAGCACTGCAGTGGAGTTAAGTGGAGAGATATCGGTTGCGTCTCTGCTCCATCTCAGGAAAGATTTGCCAAAGACCAGCTCTTTTCTCTGCAGCATAATCTCAAAAAATGATTAGAAAGGTTTTCCAACCCCCAAATTAATCCCACTGGTCTATGTCGGAAAATTGCATGCAAACACAGAACTAACAGAAGGGTACAGCCCCTCTCCATTCATAGGGCAACAACAGAATCTAATGAATACATTTGGGCACAACCAGGCGATCATGGGTCAAATTCTAGTTTGGATTATACAGAGCATACCTTGAATTCTGCTTTGATATAATACAACACTACCTTTTTAGGAACAGTTTTTTGTGGTATTGAGCTTTCTATGTATGTACGAATACAAATGAACACTGTGCAGGTGACTGAAGAAACTTCTTTCGTCCCAGGATTCCCAATATTTGTCTTGGAGAGATTAAGACTGTTGGTGGCTCTCCAGGATAAGGGTTGTGGATCCCTCATAAGAGTGTACTGTGCAGGTAAGAAATGTCTTTCCCATATATTAGAAAAGGGCTGGCATTCATGAAGCATCTCTCAGTAGAATCTAGGATCTGTTATATGCTGACCATGTCTTAACTTTTTCCATTATGAGCTGAAGGGAAAAACTTATCATAGGTCAGAGCTCTTTCTTTGAGGTACTTAATGAAGACAGGCTCTGATGCAGGCATTAAGTGGAATGGAAAGGTTGAGGGCCACTCTCCCAGTCCCTCAGGGTTAGGCTTCCTCCTGATGTAGGCTTTCTTTAGGCTATAGGTTAAGTTGTTTGTCAGTCAACTTTTACAGGGCAAAAGGTCTCCAAAAGGGTGCAGTACACTTGGGCTACACAGTGTTAGACGGCACCTCCCAATATCCACCTACTCTTGATATAAAAAGAACAGGAAGGCAAGTCAAGTGCAGTAAAGACAGATGTACAGTCAATACTGTATGTGAACAGGCCTTAATTTTTTCTTTGAAAAGTACAAAGCCAAACATTACGAGAAAGGTTGCAGATGTCGGTCTACAAGGTCATAAAACGTGTAAATCCGTGTTGTGAGCATAAACAGAAAAAGTGTCCACAATGTATGCAAATGAGACATGCATAACCACCCAGTGAATGAATATCCCTGGGCTTTTTAAAGTACGCTGCAACAGAAGTTACATTTGGTTAAAGACTCAACAGGAATTCTTCAAGGGCAATAACTTCCTGTGTAAGGTTAGTGAAATCTGAGCCTCCTAATGGCTTTGAGAAAAGACAAACTGGAAGAAGGAAGGTCAGGCTAAGGTTCTGAACTCACCAATGGAGAATTAGCATTGTCACAGTAATAAGAATACTCAACTGACTACAGTACGTGAGTGACCCATTGAGATTCCCTTTCATCAAGTGAATTCATATGTGAGCCCTGAGAACGTAAAATAGTACTGTGATCACAAGAGTAACCTGTTCCAGATGTTGTATGATCTTTCAAGCAGAATCAATGTACTGGCAAAAAAGCAAACAAAAAATCATCAACCGTGATTGTTAATTTGCTGAATTCCTTTTTATCTAGTCACTTTGCTTATCTAAACACTTGTATATTACGGTGCCTTCTTGCTTCCAAACAGTTAAAACAAAAATCCCCCCAGTATATCATTATAATGATTAAACTTTATTATAGTTATATCAAATATCATTATTATGATATCTTTTCTCGTTATAACAATCTATTTTCTCATTATAACAAGAAAATATATTATTGTAACAATAACATTTTATCATTATAACAATATACTGGGGGGAAACTTTTTTTTTTTTACTCTGGCAGCAATAAGGCACCGTAGTGCTTTGTTATATATATATATGCGTGTGTGTTTGTACAAATGAGGCATTCATTTTCATGATGAAAATATGATTAATTAAATCCACTGTCATTCAGTGTCAATGCTGAATCTAGTACAGTGGCAAAATCGATACTGTATGTTTACAGCCCTGTCTACAAAGCATTCATGGTGACTGTTCTTCTGATTTGGGGTTTTATCTACTTTGACAATGGAGGCGATATTTCTCCCATGTCCAGTATGTTGATGTAACATCAGAAGTGCATTTTAATGATGCAAATCTGCTGATTCCAATACAATTCCATTACTAGCAAGTCTCCCGCAAGAATGATTCACATGTCTAAGAGGAAATGTAAACCTCCATGCCATTGAAATATGACAGGAAATTAGGCCCTATTTTTTGTAATTACACTGGCATTTGAAAAAGTGCAAAAGGTTTCTGGCCAGATTTGTGCACGTAGAGGGAGTCATTTCCAGTCATAGTTTAGGATGCAACCTTAGAGCTGCAAGACAGTGGGGTACTCGGCTAACTAATCCTGTTAACATGGTACAAGCCTTTGCCATTGTTAAACATTCCCCCACAACTACAAGTCATGGTGTTTTAACTGAACTCAAGTGTGGTTCAGTCTTCAGTCTCTCTCTTTCTCTCTCAGATTTGATCTTTCCCTTGCTTTAATACTTTTTTCCCAATCTCCCATCCTACTCTCCCCGTCCTCCCTCTATCTGTCTTTCCTTTGTCTGCTTGCCTCATGCTGGCAAACAGGCAGTGGGAGATGTGTTGCTTGGTCAATTAGTTCTGACATAAAGAGATGTTTAGGTATGTGAAAGACACAGCTGATGGTGAGAAAGGGAGCGAGAGTGAGCATTTGATGGACATGTGGACTGACCTGTTCTCTGGGACCTCTCTCTCCCCTGCGTTCATCCAGCAGTGCTTCCAGGTCCTGCTTCGCCGTTGCTGTCTAATCTTAGGGGGTAAGAGAGCAGAGGCTCCCTTGGGCATCCCTACTCAGCACCTTGTTAGACAGTCTCTCCGAGTGCATGGGCTCTAGCATGTTCGACCACCCTTATCTTAGCCTTCCTCCTCTATCTCAATGTATACCTTTCTTTTCCCATCCCTGCAACGGCACTGTCGGATCTTCAATCAGTCAAATTATTGTCTTTTCTGTTTTCTTTTCATCTGATCCAAAAATGAATTAGCTGTAGTCTTTTTTGCCTGGGATTTCAGCATCCAGACTCTTTGTTATTTTATTGAGTTTGTAGAGTTGAACATGCCAATTCTCTCCGATCAAAGGCCATGCAAATAGCACATCTTTGAATGTGAATTGAGGTAATACTGTCTGCAGCAAGGGCAGACATGAGGAGGAGGACTGAAGGAGTTTAAGAGGCTATGTGGGCAAGGCATGGTTGTGGAGCGTTTTCTCTCTATCTCACGTTAGAAAATTCTCCATAGGAGCAGTGAAGTAGGTTCCAGTTTCCAATCAAGTGTGATTTATTTAAGTGGGTAACGTAATCATGATGTGCAGCAAGGTACAGCAAGCAAAAGGGGGGAATACCAAGATGATACAATTTGTGTGTCTTTGTACTTTGCAGGACTGTTCATAATGATATTTTCACAGTGACATGTTCTGAGATGAAATAACAAAATAGGCGCATTTGTACAGTTTTTGTGTAATATTCCGATGTATCATAATGAAAATAATATTGTAAAAACATTTAGGAAGGAAATACATTTATTCAAATACCTTCATGCAATATATATATATATATATATATATACATATATTATGAGGGGCCAAACAGTAAATATATAAATATAAAGCTGAATATATAAATATAATTCCTGAATATATTAAATATAAGCCTGAATATATAAATGTAAGTCTGAATATATAACTCTGAATATATAAATATAACTCAGAATATATAAATATAATTCTTGAATATATAAATGTAATTCTGAATGTATAAATACAATTCCTGGATATATAAATGTAACTCTGAATATATAAATATAATTCCTGAATATATAAATGTGAGCAAAACAAGTTTAACATTAGCATCAGTAAAATTTTACAGTACAATCAAAGATAATCAAACAAAAACGTTAAATAATACAATTTGAATGAGGCAATAATTCAGACTTAATTAAGGGGTCCTTATTTTCTTGGTATTAGGACCTTTCAAGTAGGAGCACCAAATTTCACAGGGAATGGCCCAAAGAGCTAGAGAAATAGTAAACTAGACAATTCATGCGGAAATTATGAAGTGTGGTTGCCGCCAATGTAAAGTCGACTTAATTAACCTAATTAAAGACACTCAATTTCAAAAATAACATATATAACCCAAATATTTTGATCTGTGTTCAGTAGATATACAGACAGAGACAGAATGAATGCTGTCGCTCCCCAGTTCTAAGTAACTTAAGCCAGAAAACAGTATATCAGCTCGGTCTATCAGCAAACATATGCCTCAGCCATGCTCAGAATTTCTCAAGAATAATAGTATTTTCCAAGAAATGATGAAAGTCATTGATAAAATGTCACCAGGTGCAGTGTCTTTTACCTATGAGTTGCTTTCACTGCTACCACAGACTGAATGCATAATGCAGCTCTAATGAGACCAAACCTTCGAATACACTGGGATATACAACGGAATTACAACAGTAAAATTTGACATATTATACATAGTTTAAAACCTTATTCTATCACCTATTGGATCGATGAAGTGTAGATCAAGCCAAATTGTTTGACAAAGGTCGAGAACACCGGAAGCAACGTGTGGTATTACAAGCTGACATCGTTTTCTGGAGTAAGAAGCTGCTGCACACGTGTTGTTGATGGCGTTGTTGCCCTTTTTAGTACAGTCTGGCTTGATTGAGAATTAATTTATTCAGAGAGTATAAGCTTTCTAACCATGTGTAACACGTCTAATTTTGGTTTTGGAATATCGTTTTATAGGTCAACAGAAAGTTTTCTTATCATCGCATTCACTTATGCATTCACTCTGTGTTATCAGTCAAAGACGCTGCACCTGACAAAACGTTGTCAATGATTTTTCGTAATTTCTTGGGAAATACTACTCTTATTGAGGACTTCTGGGTATGTCTAAGCCATATGTTTGTTGATATACCTAGCTGACAGCATTTTCATTTGTAATTTTTCATTTGGAATAGTGTTTTTATCACATTCACTTCCGCATTCAGCTATGACCTGTTGCCTGTGCTATATCCTTTCTGGTGGCTAAGTCGCCAGGAAACCTCATTTGAACAACACAATCCGTACATGTATGTCTTTGTCAAGGTCTTATCTACATTGTGGTATAAAGCATTTGAGGTTTACGAATGTGTGTTTTCTGTAATTACGATGAAAAGGGAGATATGCGCCATCTCTGGATTCTGAATTCCCAGTAGATAAACCAGGTGAAAACCTACTGCGGACTGCATCACGTGTGCAAAGCCGACCATTGTAACTTCATCATGACGTCACATGACGTCACATTCCCCATTCATTCTCTATGGGAAAAATTGCCCAAAAAAAGTCAAATTTCTCAAAAACCATGCAGCAAAACTTTCCACAAAGTAACAGCACACCATTCCCGATGAAGCCGCTCAATTTGACATATTGCACGTGTATGTGGTGTGAAAACTCTGGGAGGAGTAGCGGTCCAAATAATGGGTGAAATAATATATATGTGCGATAATAGTAGTGTGATTGCTGAAGGCAACCACACTAATAATCTCTTAACCAGCGAGGGTTTCATAGAAACCCTTGCTGCACCATGTGACAGGAGCGACAGAAGACCGTGTTATGGCTCAATGGCAAGTTCCAGCGCACACCAAACTACGGAGGAAGTGCCCCTACTTGAAAGGCCAAGGCTCTCAACCAGGCGAATGTTTCCCTGCTCCTGTTTACAACCTGAGGCACTTCTCCAAACCGCGCAAAGAGTACAGGTGAGCAGCTTAAACTCTTTGAATAACTTGCAATGTCGGTGTTTGAGGTGCTTGGTTAAGTTAGCTAGCTAGATGTGTTTCCTCTTTCAGTTTAAAATGAGCGATGAAAGTGTTTTCAAATGTGTTTTTGACTATGTTGTCTTGATTATATCACCAAGGCAAAGTATTCACACACGAATGATTTTTTTTCTCAGAGAGTGGTAGGGCCTATGTTTGGTGGAACTGTCATGGCAGGCGCACTGCCACTATCCATCTTTACGTGTTATGAATTTTTTTTTGTGTTTTTAGCCGTTCCCAAGCAGGCCAACTCAGACTAGAGTGTGGTACGAAAATGGAAAAACTAGAACTGTTACTTCACAGTTCACAACAATCACAATTTGATTTTGATTTCACAGTGAATTTTATATTTTTGTATATTTAATATTTTTATTATTTTATATCTTTAACAGTATATAGCTAACTTAGCCAAGCACCTCAAACACAAAGAGTTTAAGCAGCTCACCTGTACTCTTTGCACGGTTTGGAGAAGTGCCTCAGGTTGTAAACAGGAGCAGGGAAATGATCGCCTGGTTGAGAGCCTCGGCGAAATACCATGCAGACCTCTTCCTCCATAGTTTGCTGTGCGCTGGAACTTGCCATTGAGCCATAACACAGTCTTCTGTCGCTCTTGTCGCATGCTACAGAAAGGGTTTCTATGAAACCCTCGGTGGTTAAGAGATTATTTACTATTTCTCTAGCTCTTTAGGCGATTTCCTGTGAAATTTGGTGCCCCTACTTGAAAGGTCCTAATACCAAGAAAATAAGGACCCCTTAATTAAATCTGAATTATTGCCTCATTCAAATTTAAATTATTTAACGTTTTTTGTTTGATTATCTTTGATTGTACTGTAAAATTTTAAACTAATGCTAATGTTAAGCTTGTTTTGCTCACTCAGTAGCCTACGAAGAAAAAAAGAAAATAAATTATTAAAAAAAAAAAAAAAAATGAATGTCCTGTGATATGCCTGAGTATAAACTGAGTTAGTTACATTTATATACTCGGGAATTGAATTTACATATTCAGAGTTACATTTATATATTCGGGAATTGAATTTATATATTCAGTTACATTTATATATTCAGGAATTGTATTTATATATTCAGAATTATATTTATATATTCAGGAATTGAATTTATATATTCAGTTACATTTATATATTCAGGAATTGTATTTATATATTCAGACTTACATTTATATATTTGGGCTTATATTTATATATTCAGGAATTATATTTATATTTATATATTTCCTGTTTGGCCCCTCATACTATATATATATATATATATATATATATATAAGGGCTGTCAATTGATTACATATATACATATATATAGTTTTAGAACACCTCTATTTTTCCAGTTTTATTGAAATTTAAGCAGTTGAAGTCCAGTGAATGACCTGAAATAGTACAAAGATAAGTGGTAAACTGCCAGGGTTTTAAAAATTTTTTTTACCAAAAACTGAAAAATAATGTAAATATCAGAGTTATAAAAAAGGCCTTTTTCTGGGAACAAGTAATGGGTTAACAACGTACAGCTTTTCTGCAGCAGTGGAAGTAAATTAAGCCTTGAACGCTGATGTAAACAATTCCTACAGGTGTCCCAACTTTTGTTGATTACTTACAAACCCTCTGGCTGTATAAAATCAGTGTTGGAACAGACTGTATTACTACACCCTCCAAAGCATTATTTGGACAATATTGCACTGCAGGAAGTAGCATATTGTTATGAGAGAAAAAGGCAATTTACAAAGAAAGACAGAAAGACTATTATAACCCTTAAAAGTGTAGGTCTTTGCTTTTGAGAAATTGCAAAGCAAGTCACTGTGTCAGAGTATAGTTTCCTACACCATCGAAAGGCACTTGGAAACTGGAGGAAACTCTGACAGGAAGAGGTCCGGCAGACCCAAGGCCAAAACAGAATCAGAAGACAAGTTTCTGAGAGTCAACAGCTTGCGTGATAGGTGGCTCACAGGACAACCGCTTCAAGCACAGTTTAAGAGTGGTTGAAGTAAGCAAGACTCAGTTTCAATTGTGAAGGGAAGACTTCAAACTGCAGGTTTGACAGGTCAAGTGGCAGTACAAAAGCCATTGCTAAAATGGCTAAATAAGAAAAAGAGGCTTGCCTGAGGCATAAAGCACCGGTAGTGGACTACCGAAGACTGGAAGAAGGTCTTATGGACCGATGAATCAAAATTTGAAATCTTTGTTTCATCACGTAGGGTTTTTGTATACTGTCGAGTAGGTGAAAGGATGGTTCCTCAGTGTGTGACACCAACTGTCAAACATGAAGGAGGAAGCGTGATGGTCTGGGGCTCTTTTGCTGGATCCAGAGTTGGTGACTTGCACAGAGTGACTGGCACCCTGAACCAAATGGGCTACCACAGCATTTTGCAGTGCCATGCAATACCCTCTATTCAACGCCTAGTTGGTCTGGGGTTCATCCTACAGCAAGATAATGACCCACAACTTAACTCCAGGCTATGTCAGAACTACCTTAGAAGAAAAGAACAAGATGGTGGGTTTCAAATAATGGAATAGCCAGCACAGTCTCCGGACCTAAACCCCATCAAAATATATATATATGTGACCGTATGAAAATTTACGTTTGGCGTGTTCCCTCCTCTGGCCAGTACATGCTTCCTACAATCTCTACAGATGGGAGATTTGTTCTCAACAACAACACCATCCTTTTTCCTGAATCCAAAGTGAGCCCACACGGATAAGCAAGTTCACTTTTGGGGGGGATATAATTATTCATTATAGTCGGTATCAGAATCAGTGTCAGACATCGCAAGTGTTGTAAGGGACTGCAAACGGAGATACCGTGTAGCTGTATAACAGCTAACTAGCTAATAACGACCACCTACAGGGTTGGGAAAAGCGAGGGAGCCATCTAGACCTGCGCAGTCGCGTTGTAAACAAAACAACGCAAGAACAACTGGTAGAAATATGTGCCCTGTCACTTTACGTTGTGGGATTTGTTGTGTTTTTTTTATTTGATAGTGGCTATCTCATTTGCATACTGCATACTGCATACTGCATAGTTTTCCATTGATAACGACTGTTTTCATTTTTGTTCCAATTATTATTTTGATTAATTGCAACGTTTCTGTGGAATATATATTGTGCAGAATAAATACTACTGCTTGTTTGGATCCCCGCCATCCGGCTTCCACGTAATGCTGCATGATTAAGGAACAGAAAGTTACCAAGTTGGCTAAATTAGTGCCAATGTCGTTTCCCTGCTGTTCCCGACTACGGTCTGAAACACTGCCAAAGAGGTGGTGGCATTAAATGACACTAGCAAACACCCCAGGTCCAGTATTATATTATTTAATATGGGTTATTTAGATATTTTATTAGGGTAATGGTTCTGGGTTCCCCACAGAAATACCGACAACAGCCACAGACACTCAGCCTTTAAAAACTTTCATTTCTGTACATTCTGACCCCATTTCAACAGACAGAATTCATAAACAACTTCACATGTCCACACAATAAAGTTATTGTATGGACCTTCTTCTTCTTTTTCCTGCCTTAAATGCTGCTGGCCCACAAAGAATATTTCTCCCCATTGGTCATTTTAGGTACATAAACCAATAAAAACATTGAATGCAAACACAAAATGAACACATATACAAGTGTGCAGGTTTGAAACAGTAAAACTTTGCAGCTCTGACATCTGTTTCCCTCGTAGCTCAATGGATTTGGCACTTATTGCATGACTGATAGGCCTGGGTCTATCCCCCTTCTGACTGAAGAATTTCTGTTACTCATTACACTGGCTTGCTGGCTAACTAAAAATGCAACATTTAAGCTATAACTTTGGCGTCTGTACAAACTTTCTGGGAAACAAATTTATATTTCAGAAATCCAAATAAAATACCACACTTTAGACAGTTTTGCTTTCGCATTTTCACCATGTTTAATGTTAGCTACCTTACTAACGACACGACAGACCGACTGTATACAGCGGTTACTGGTTTCATTTGGCGCTTCTGCCTCAAGCGATCTTCCCAGCAGAGGCAAATTTGCATATATTTTCTTTGTATTTCCACAGGATCTACTGTTGTTCATAAAACCACCACTGGGTGGCAAATGTGAGCACTCAAAACCATTTTTGTATGACTTCTATGCTAATACCATTAAGAAATAGAATAACTGGATACAGATTCCATTTACCGGCTCCATGGATTCCTACGGGAGCTGCTCAATGGTGCACAATGGGCTTGTGGCGCCAGAGCGTGCACACTGGGTACCTAAGCGTGAAGGATCATGGTAAACGCAACTAGCTAGATACATACTTATGAAAAAGCTATGCAAGCTAGCAAGACTGAAATGCAGTGAGAAGTTTTGGTTAGCTTGCTAACTATTAGGTTTCACAGGGTGGAGGGTGGGGCAGGTTGGAACAGTGTTGTATATTACCTTAAAAATGTATGCAAACAATATTATCTTCTTACAATTACATGTTGTGTGATACAACCATGTTTTTTTTCCCCAGCTGCATGTATTATTTATAGACTTTTATGTATTTATAATGTATATAACAATGAAGGAAGTAAAACCGGCAACCCAGGTCAAAGGTGAATATTTAACTGAGCAGCGTTATCCAAAATGATCGTGTTTAATTTTGAAAAGGTTATTGTTGTTATTACATGCTGTTACACCATGCATATACAATGTGATTCAAGCACTTGAAACTGAATGTCTAGTGGTATGTGAAGCCATGTTCTAATATATGTGTGAAGAATCTTAACTAAATTTGTGACATTTTCTTTCATTTGTTCATACCATCAATATAGTCGTTTCATTATTATATTAACTTTTGGCATCACAATTGTGGTGCACATAGTGCTTATATCTTTCAGTGCAGGCTTGTGAGCCCATCCCCCACAGGACAAGCACTCCGTAGCGTCGCAGGGAGACGTGACTGATGGAGAAGGTTTTGGCAACTACACAAACTGACATCCCTTTCTCCACATCTCTGGCTGCTAGCTCAAGTACCTCCCTGGCCACTCCTCTGTCAGTTTTATGTTGCCTATTTCTCATACTGTGAAGAGTAAAGAAAAGTAAAGAAAAAATGGTATTTGCTCTTGTTCATTGAAGGCGGGGCACGTTGGTACACAGCGTTCCAACGTGCCCCGCCTACTGAAGACCGCATATTTGGCTAGCTGTCACTCAGGGCTATGAGGCATGAAACACAAAAACTATTCTTGTAGCCGCTACAATAGTGATTAAAATGATATATGTTTGGATTTTGTGACATAAAAATACAAAAATAGAAGTAAAAAAACACTTCAGTTAAAAAAATTACTTACATGGGGTAAAAAAAGACGATCGTGAATAAACAGTCTTGATGGTTTCAAATAGTCCCACCATCTTCAGGATTGGTGGAAGTCACATAGAGAGATGTGTTCACAAAAATACGTCTGTGTTTCTGCAGCATATCTCCTAGAAAGCCCGTGTTTCAATGTGCCCCGCGGTCCAACGTGCCCAGGCCCTTCCCTAGTAACAAAATAAGAGAACGTCACCTAAATGCAATATTGGCTTGTTTTCATTATTTACAGGAAAAAGTACTATATGGGCAAAGACTACCATTATGTTTGATTTGCTGTACTATAATGTTACTATCCTGAACTGTGGTACTAATATACTAAATGTAAGCTGTACAAGGTAGAAATTATTTATTAGCCTAATGCTGATAAATTTACCCCATCACTTAAAAACTGTCCTGGGCAATTATCCTTTATGTCAGTTTGTCAGTTTTCATGGAATACGTACTAAAAGATTGCAAGTGTTTTTTTTGTGCCATTTTTCTCCCATTTTCTCCCCAATTTAGTCGTTATACCAATTCCCTGTGTGTATCACGGTCCTGGTTGATGCGCTATCCCTCTGTCGGTCTGGGGAGGGTGTACACTACCACATGCCTCCTCCGATACATGTGAAGTCGCCAGCCGCTTCTTTTCACCTGACAGCGAGGAGTTTCACTGGGAGAGCGCAACGTGCGCAGAGGTTCACGCTATCTTTCCCAGACCCCCGCCCTGCCGAACAGGCGCCCTGACCAACCAGTAGGAGTCGCTAATGTCGCCAACGATCAGGACTCTTACCTTCACTGGCTTCCCACCCGCGAACACTGCCAATCTTTTTAGTAAGAACAGTCTGACCAAGCCAGAGGTACCGCTACTGGGGTCTCGGTCTCTGCGGTGGTAGGCGAGTGCTTTTACCTCTACACTACCCAGACGGCCCGATAAAAGATTGCAAGTTAATCAAAAAAGTAAGATTCGTATGTTTGGCCTATCACAGCAGACAGGCAAATTTTTGCATTTACTGAGCCAATAAATAATAAATAAGATGCAAAAATTACGCTAAATCTATTGATAATTTATTCTTGTGTATAATTTTATTTTCATGCAATCGTCATTTTTTTAATTAGCATGTTTATAATCTTTTAAATCACTTCACCTTAATTAGCACCATAGCATTGTCTATTAATTGAAAAGCAACTTAAGCCAGCTTTATTACTTATTTATTCATGTATTTGTGACAATTCATCATCATGAACAATGGACACAAGAACAGTATGGTAGGTAACATTACTTCAGTAATATTAATAGTAATAATATCAAAATGACAAATATAATCAAAACAATAATTAGGTCAGGGTTTAATACGCAACGGACTCTGATACATCGGGTCTGTGCAGACAACTCTCTCAGTTCAAGCCTTGTCAGCACTGATGAGTTAATCACAGCCTCATACTCATTCATGTGTGGGTGGGGCCAGTATGCAGGTGCTCATCCTGTGACATAAAACCATGCAGACCAAATTGGGGCTCAGAAAAAAAATGGTGCCTGGAGAGTAATTAGTTTAATAAGTTTAATAAGTATTTTCCTAAATTATTTATTATGGCCAGGGTAAATTTGTAGTTTTAAAAAGAAGTGTGTGTGTGTGTGTGTGTGTGTGTGTGTAAAAGTACTGTACATTATGTTTTATATTCTATTCTTTAATTGGGCTATTTTTTCAAGATTGGGCAGGTTTGAGGCTCTGATTGGGCGGGATCACTGTTTGCCAAATCTGGCAACACTATCCACTCATCCAAAGCAGCAATCACTATCCACTTTGCTATTGTAGCCAGCTTGCTCCCCCACTTGTTGTAATTCAAAATAATATGTGTGCCTCCTTAACATAAGCACCTATAAGATTTTATTATGTTGTTTCAAGGGTGTGATACAGCTAATTATAGTTTAGTTTAAATTTAGTTGCCATGTGATGCTTGCTTTTGTGCTACCTAATGATAGCTTAGCTAGAGCTCATAATAGCTACCTATACAAATATTACTGATTTCTTGATGAAAGTAAAGGTTGTGTTACTTAGTGGTCCATATTACAGTTAAATCAATATGTATATGCTGTATCACTTACATAGTTATTTAGAGCTGCTATTTATGTGGTGGATCTGTCTGATATTTAACACATCGGACCATTATGTTAATTTTTAATTAATCTTCGTTCTCAAACCTTTGTGTTTGCAGTCAGTGCTTGACATTGACTTAAAAAGTGCAGCTAGTGAAAAGGAAAGGCCCAGACATTTCTTTGGAAAACAACCTAAAAGACAAATAATTTGCAGGAGCTACTGACATTATTCAGTTTCTGATAAAATAATTCTAGCTCATAGGGGAATTGTTATTGTTACTGACTTATCAACAATAGCATTATTAAGGCAATGTTTACATTTTTAGTGTTGTTTGTTGTTTGCTATGTAATAAAATCACTGCATGAAAGATATGTTTGCTGCAACAATATGTTTGATTGCACCACTTTTTTAAAATTCACAGGTAAACTGAACCATGTCAATTCTGGATAATAATACAGATAGAGCTATGCTCTTTTTCATCTGGATGTTTCATTTGTGATCGCACTCTGGTCAGGAAAATATGTTGAGTTTACTTCTCAAGGTGTACTGTCAAAGTTTTTGCATTAATTAGCAATTTACCCATCAAACGTTTGACCCTCCTACAGCCACAGTAATTAGTATATTCTGTTCTGAAAATTCACCTTAGAAAAACATTTAAGTGCATTTGTTTTATTTTATTCTTCGCATGGGAGCACGCCCCCCTTCCCCCCAGCAGTTTCTACATTAAGGCACTAGTGACTGACATGGAAACAACAATATGCACTAGCTGCTTTATGACAAAATTCTGATCAGTTTTACATCGCATCATAGTTCGGTTTTGCAAATGAGGCTAATATACAACAATCACGAGGCAGTTACACAGCTACAGCCTGCAAGCTTGTGATGTGCTTTGGATTTTTAATCGATTGGCTTTTCACAAAGACTATGATAAAAAAGGTACATATTAAAATGTATTTGTTAAAATGTGCCAGTATTGACTGGTAGGCCAATGGCTTTTAAACTCACCTCTCGTGCTGTAAGCTAGGCTTACTCATTCACAAAATTAGATGCTGCAATGCTGCCAGAAAAAAAACTGACTGAACAGAGACAGGCATACTATTTTGAATGACTGTGAAAAAAGTAGATCTCCTAATTGACTTGCCAAAAGAAATGTATGATAACATGAAATGTGCGGAGTTGTGAAAAACTGAGTTTGAATATGTTTAGCCTAGTTGTATGTAAACTTTTGGCCTCACCTGTACGAAGACGTAAGTATTACTGCTTGTATTAAATGATGTACGTTGTCATATTTTTTATATTGTTGTATTCACATTGGTCGTAAGAGACAACTATAAGCCTTTGCTAATAATGCCCAGAACTTCTGTGATGGCGGCTAACTAACAGGCCTAGGTGTTTTTATAGTGGCATTGTTGGTGTACATTTGGCAGTGTCAGCAGCTTGTAGAGTACGGCTTGCAGTGGCCTGTTTTGTTAGAATTTGTATCACTCAAGAGGTTTGCGCTATTTTGTAATGTGAGAATTTCACATGCTGAAGCGTAAGCGTTCAAAGATGGTTACGTTTGATGCACAGATTTACTCGAACATAGCCAAAATCAATGTTTCCTCTTAAAACATCGTAAGAGGTCTTGGATAGCTTTTTGGACCCCTAGACCCCTATACTGATTGTCAATTCTGACATTTTGGGCTTGAAAACAAATTTATGAAAATCTGTACTGTTTCATGAGCATTTAAACTGCAGAATCTTCATATGGCATATTCAGTTTTCATCATAAATATGGATATTGGACAATAGACGCAAAGAACAATAATGCTATCTCATTTTAATCATTGGTTATTGAGTGAATCATTTGTTTGACTGTTAATCAGGTAAATGGAAACAGGTTGAGAGTCATCATCTGTTAAATGGTATGGTTACTGACGGCCTGTTCTAGATCCCAGCTGGAAACCTAAAAAAAACGAATCTTTTTTTTCTGGATAATTATGTTTACTACCCCAACCATTTTTCATCATGTTTAGTGCCCTAGGTAATGCACACTGAAACATACAGAGGATCTGGGCTGTGGAGAAGAACCCGGAAGTGACACAATTGTTTCCAAACATTCGAATTTTGTCTATTGTAGTTCTCTACTGTCGTGGATTTGTTAGCTTTGTAGATTTATCACGTTTTGCCTCTCACACTTTCATCTTAGCAATTCCCCTCTACTTGGGCTCAAAGGCACCACATACAAGCTATAATAGTGAGCAAAAAGTTACTGTAGACGTTTTGAAAAGACAGGCACCAGTGGGATCCCCTGTATGAAGTGCTATTATTCTCACTCCTATGAGACCAAACATGGCTTCCTAGGCTTCTGTAAAAAGAGAACCCGAAAGGTGTACTTACACTCCTAGTGGAAGTTGCCATGCACCACCACGCACAAGCTTCCACATCTGCAAATGTGTCATTATGGACACATTTGGAGTATGGCCTCTTCTTGTGCCTCTCAAAATTTCAATAATTGCAGACTTGGACACACTAAGTGCATGCAAAACTTTGTTGGTGATTGGTTCTCGGTGCATGCTAGCCAACTCCTCTTCCGGGAATGAAAGGGCTGATCAAAGTTGCTGTTTCACTGTAGTTAGGGAAACTGGTTTCTTTCTAGTTGCATTGAGTTCTTTCTGTAGTTGTGGTGCAATTTTACAATGGTGTCTTTTGCTAGACACCACAAGATATTTGTCTACCCCCTCTTGATCTTCCTTGTCTTCTCTTGTTAACATTACTGTCCTTCAAATGGACCCTTCTGAGTATATACTGAACACTGCACCTGGAAATCTGAAGCTTCTTTGTGATTTCTCACACAGATTAACCTTGCCGCAATATATTTACTTGGCCCCGCACATCTAAGCATAACACCTTCTTTTTTTCCATAGTTCTTGCAGCTTTAGTGCCTATTTTACTTTCACTAGAGAGCAATGGTTTTAGATTAACTGTGGTTAAAAAAAAAAAAATTAAAAAAAAACTTTAGGTAGATAAGAGTTCACTCAATTTAACTAACCCTCCACCTCCTTCCCATTTTGCGAAATGATTGGTTAGACTTCCAATAATTTGTTTAATTGTAATTAAATCCAAAGGAGGCTATTCTGAGGAAAGTTGTGTCCAAGACTATTTTTAATTATTGTTATTCAGTAAATGCTTATATATTAACTGAATTCTTCTCTATCTATGTTTTTTATTTTTATTTTTTTTATTTTTTTTTTTAAAGACATGTGGCCTAATACTTTTGGCCTGTACTGTAGTGAGCTCCATAATGTTTGGGACAAATGATGGTATTTTCCAAGGAATTACGAAAAATCGTTGACAATGTTTCGTTAGGTGCAACGTCTTTTAATGCTACCATATATAGAGCGAATGCCATGGTAAGAAAATGTTCGGTTACGCTAACCTATAAAATGCTATTCCAAAAGCAAAATTAGACATGTTATACATCGTTAGAAAGCTTATACTCTCATCTGCTGATTGAGCATCCGCCATTGTAGCAACCTCACAGAGTAAACAAACATAGGCTACTACCACACGGCTTTATTTACGGGCGGTGGCTTGACTGAAACAAATTGACAATAGCCAACGAAATCAAACATGCTAATTAAACTGCACCCCCATCACGCCTCCAAAACCCGGCTGTAAGAATCACTAAAACAAGCCGACTTTGCTGACAAATTATAAGTATTTAGTGACCCTAAAAATGTTGTTTATTCTATTGAGTGACTTCTTCAACACTTTAACTTTCGTAATATGAAAAAAAGGAAAACAGTAAAAAAAATTAAAAAACCTTTTTTGCCGCGATTTCAAGATTTGCGACTTGCGGACCTTTTCTCCAGCACCCGTCACATATATGTATATATATATATATCGGTGTATATATGATCGGTATATATATATATATATATATTATTTAATCATGATTAATCGCATGATTGTCCATAGTTAATCGCGATTAATCGCAAATTAATCTGATATTTTTTATCTGTTCAAAATGTACCTTAAAGGGATATTTTTCAAGTGTTTAATATTCTTATTAACCTGGGAGTGGACAAATATGCTTGCTTTATGCAAATGTATGTTTATTTATTATTGGAAATCAATTAACAACCCAAAACAATGACAAATATTGTCCAGAAACCCTCAAAGGTACTGCATTTAGAATAACAAAATATGCTAAAATCATAACATGGCAAACTCAAGCCCAGCAGGCAACAACAGATGGGCATATTGGCCTGCTAAATTTAACATTACTTAGTAATATAAGTAGTTCACACAATGTAGTGTGTCCAACTTTATGCTTATAAAGGTTCACTAAAACATTAACGTTGGACCTCAGTGCATCGCAACAACAGACACATTGTGCAACAGGTACATTGGTCAGCTAAATTGTCCATTACTGAAAGATCATTCCCTGGGTCCCTCGCACTTCTAAAGCAAATCATACAACGTAATTGTGTCCAACCTCACATGGGGAAAATAAAGGCTCACAAAAACATCCCCTTCTACTATGTGGGATCAAGGATGATACAAAATAAAACAAACAATAAATACAGTGAGCAGGAAAAAGTGGAAAGGGAGTATAATACAGAACTAGGACTCAAACTAGGATATTGCAGTTAGGCTACACTTCCATTTCTTTGGATACAACAGTTAGGCTATACTTCTATTTCTTTGCACCGAGCCAGTTGCTTAAACAGACAAGCCTGTTTACATTGTCGGACGACAGGGCAGCTCCCTTCCTCTGAACAGTATGCCCAGACAATGAAAAACTGCTGTTTTACTCGAGAAAACATGGATTCCCACTGAAAACGCTGCTTTATTTTATTTTTAAGGAGTATATTAAATGAGTAAATAGAGTGAAACCGCGAAACTAGTTAGGCTGCAGTAGTACTGAAATGTAAATATGGGATCACTGTCAAGTGTTTCATTATATCATTTGCAGCATTTATTTCTGAGCAAAATAACGTTTTCTAGCTAAGCTGGCTAGCGAAAAAAGTTGCTGATGGATATCGTAACTTTTAAATTCACATATTGCTATAATGAATGGGAAACAAACGATACTAACGCATATCACATAATCACACACCCAAATGAAAATGCATGAAAAGCCTAAATGCACCATTTTTCTTTCTTACCACGAACTACAAATGCCGCCATTTATCTTAATGGGACGTCACCAATCTGGAAGTCGGAAAAGTCGGAGCTCAGAAATGCTTGAATTTCCGACCTATAATTCCGAATTCTACGACCGTTCAGTCGGACCTCATTTTTTACTAGTTCCGAGTTGTCTTGAACGTTCATCAAAACAGAACTTGCGGTAACGTGCGTTAAAAAAATGAGTGGCGTTAAAACAAATTTGCGTTAACGTGTTATTATCCCGTTAACTTTGACTGCCCTAATATATATATATATATATATATATATATATATATATATATATATATATATATATATATATATGCCGATCAGCCACAACATTAAAACCACCTGCCTAATATTGTTTAGGTCCCTCTCGTGCCGCCAATACCGAAATTTAATAGCATGTATTCCAAAGCAATGCTACCCAGTATTTCCTCAATTCTTTCAAGTCACTTGGCCCTGTGTTTTGTAATCTTACCATATTACAATGTCATGCAAACTTTGTGTCAGATCAAAGTGTCAAATATTTCGTATTGCCTCATGGAACACATTGAAATTCATGTAGAAAACTGCTGGTCAGTCACTACAGGAAGCATATTTCTCCAGAAAACATATGTTTATACTTGCTTCTGAACTGAATTTGAGTAAATGTACAAGTGATTGTATATTTGCAACATACAATAAATACAAAATACATATTGTAGCCTACATACATACATAGAGAACTTCTTTATCCCCATGGGGACATTTCCCTCGCAGCATGTTACATTCACATTTACGAACAGACATTTATACCAAGAAACATACAATCATTCGCGCAACAGAAAGGCTGGGCACCAAAATACATACATACCAATACAAATTGGACATATAGACGCCTATTCAATCAATCTTGACTGTGAGAAAGCCATCCACACATGTTTGGCCTGTCCATGTACTGCACGCTTATATACACACAGGGCTAAGTGACTTGAAAGAATTGAGGAAATACTGGGTAGCATTGCTTTGGAATACATGTTATTAAATTTTGGTGAGGCAAGATAGCCTATATTGTTTGTAGTACCGTAACTTGGCGTCATTTTGATATCATTACTTTTAATGGCAGGCCTGGATTTTGGCAGTCTGAATGAATGAGTTATTGATGGTGTATGTCTTGTATGTGTGAGTAACTTGGCATTTTTGTATGTTGAAAACGTGTTTTTTATGAGATACAAATTTACAGTAGATACAAAATATCAGCTACAAATATACAGTAGATACAAATATATACAGAAATCCAAATATACCATAGGACACCTTCAGAGGTGGAGTCCATGCCTCGACGGGTCAGAGCTGTTTTGGCAGCACGAGGGGGACCTACACAATATTAGGTACGTGGTTTTAATGTTGTGGCTGATCAGTGTTGTCAGTTGATGAAGAGATTAGCTTTGACATAAACCCTCATACACAGTGAGTGCCCAGGACTAAGGTTGAGAACAACTTTATTGTTCTTTCGGTATAGTTCTGCACACAGAACACACCCTCTTTCTTATCCTTTGATCCTTTTCCCTTGTGGATCCCCCTTGCCCCTGATATTGGGGATTAAGGCAATGATCAGAAACTCTCTCTGAATTTCACATTGTAGGATCTTCCTTCTCTATGCCATATTCAAATTTTTTCAGTCACATTCATGGTATGCTGTGGGAGTTATGCAGTTATTTTTATCACCAGATAGAAGATGTATAATATAAAGGAATACATCCTGGAGGCAATCAAAAAAGTCATACATTTTTCCTCAGGTGAGTGAGTTTAAAAATCACCAAAATTAACTCCCCAACTGTTGTACATGTAATTGTATGTAAAAATGTTTTTTTCTAAACAAGATGCATTGGAGTTTCTTGAAGTGTATTTTCTTGCATTAGATCACAAAAAAACCCCAATATCTGAATATCCCAATACCAGGAACTCTAAAGCCGTCAAGTTGTCAGAAATATCTCATATGCTTTGTTGTACATAAAACGTTCCCAGGCCTATTAAACACATAAGCTTAAATGAAATAAATAAATAAAAACTTTAGAAAATGAACTATCCCTTTCAGTTCAAAAAAAGCTATAGACATAAGTAGACAAAACAGCCCACACCCCCTGCCTAGAAGATGGGTCTATTTATCCTTGGCTTCCTCTCCCCTAATTACAGATTAGAAGTATTGGGAAGTGGTGGGATTAGGTTTTAGCATGCAGTGTGAGTGTCTGTTCCAGTCCTCTGCACCCTTGCTCTGTGTGGCAGAGACATCAGGATTCTCAAGCCTGCTTTCCCTGTCACCACCGCTCCCTCGCAGACTCCAGCTGCCAGTGCAAGCAGAGCAAATCTTTGCTCAGTTAAGGGAGCGTCAGACACAAACCAGCTTGGATCACAGCCATGGAGTTGTTAGGGCTCTTTCAGCTCTCTTTATTGCTCATTTTATGTTTTTCCTTCCCTCCACAAGACTTGGATGAAATACTGATTGCACAACGTATTAGACACTCAAGGGCTAAGAGCCATAGTGATCTTTTTTGATGCTATTTGTCATTGTTTTTATATAAAAATGATAAGTGGGGATGTGTGACAATTATTTTCATACAGTAAGGTTGTCAGGTAGATTTTTGAATAATTAATTAGTGTAATATATTGTTCTCTGACTACTATGTTGTAGGCCCATTGTCAGCTTGCATAGCACAATTACTGTAAATAATCTTTTGTGCCTTTTTAAGAGAGAATGTATGTCTTAGAGTGCATTTGTTTTGAGAAATGATTAGCCAGGTTTGCACAGGGATGACATGTGTGAATTTCTGAGAAAAATAACCACAATTCATATTGGAAAGGAAGAAGAATCAGATATCTGGTGGCTCTTTGGAGTCTAAATGGTTCCCTTGGGATCCACATACAGAATTCATGAAAATGAACATGGTACTCTTCATTTTTCAGAAAACACTTTTTGCTTTTCACTACATCATAACAGCTCCTCACAAAATTTAATTTTGAGCATTTTTTATTTTAATATTTGACTTAAATAAATGTACAGTATATGTGAAATGCAGTATAGGTAATTTATACCCTAGTCTGCATATTGTGCTTGAATAGTCCATTGTGAAAGTAACATCTGTAAGCAAATTGGCATTGAAGCCTTGGCCTTCAGTCTAGTCACTCTGATTGGTGTGAATGTAAAGCTAATGGTTCTAAGAGCCATACAACAGTTTCCAGGAGCTTCCATAGCCCATAATGAATGTGAACCTAAGGAAATAAATATGATAATCAGTTAGACTCCTTGTGGTGCTTGACCACATAAAAATCCAAATACAGTATCTATCACCCACTTTGAAATTTTATATATTTATTTGGTATGAAGTAGATAGAAATAGTGCTTTTTTTGTTCTTTACACGCAATATTCATCTTGGTAGCACATTGTTCATCATAATTTTAGGTTTACCTTTGAATAATGTGTTTTCCAATTGAAAGTAGTCTTTCAAAGTTGCAGAGTGAATCCAAACCAATATGTGGAAAAATCAAGTTATATTACAAGTGTTTTTTATGTAGTGTTTTTATTTATTTTCACATTTTGAACTGTGTACTTTTGTGTAATTACTGAAAAAAAGAGCCACTCTTATTTTATTTTTTCAATTGAAAGTAACACTTGCCCTTATTACAAATATTTTTTTCCTTGAATTGCTGGAAGCTTGAGTATAACAAATGACATTCATAATTCAAGGAAAAATATTAGCAAAAGTAAGGACAAATTATGTTTGACTCCAAGCTCCATTAGATTTTCATGTTTAGTTCTTTTATTTATAACACAGTAGTTTTTGGTTGAAGGAAAACATTAAAGATTTGTACTGATTTTTATTACAGAGCTATAATTAAATATTTACCCAGTGCAAAAAGTGATTGGACTAAGGGTGGGTCTTCTAAAATTCTGAAAAAAAGTGCAATATGTAACAATAAAATTAATTTAGCTGTTATCTAGTCATTCCACCTAATTAAACAGATTGGGACTTAACCCAGTTCAAAAACTGAGTTATATCATTAGCCTAGGTGTATGTAAACTTTTGGCCTCAACTGTAATAATTAGGGACTAGACCACGGGTTGTGACTTTAGTCCTGGTCAAGGTACCTAACCCGAATTGCTTCAGTATATATCCAACTGTAAAAATTGGATACTTAAACATTCTAAATGTTGTGTAATCTGTTAAATGCCAAAATGTTTGTGTGTGTGTTATTATCATTGCATCCATAATATTTAAATAATGCATTGATTGCTGAAATAAAAAACAGTTCCAAGTCTCACTAAAATGGCACAGCACAGTGTAAAGCCACTAGCATTGTTTTCTCTTTTGAAAATGTATTTCTCTGGACTATAAATTTGAGCAAAAAAGATTTATGTAACTAAAGCAGCTTTTCATTTGTATTCTAGAATTTTTTAAGTTCCCTGCAAAATATTATTATAAATCTATTTTATTATCTTAACTACATTAAGAGGCACCATTTCCCAAGAGCACTTCAATTATGAAATGTTTTCTGGCATATCTCTGTCAGCTGTTGTAGTTTGTACCTTTCACCTGACTGTACTGCACAACAGTTCTTGTATCTCTGTAGGAAAATCTCTCTTGGACTGGCATTATCTGAAATGGATAAATGCAAGACGCATGCTGCGCTTAAGTGAACCAAACGTTGCTCCTGGCAACTACTGATACGCCTGTCTCCGGTCATGTTCCCACAAATGAAAAGTGGTGTGTCTGCCATGTGACAGGTCACTTCAGGACAAGTTTAGTGTGCAGCAT
Source organism: Anguilla rostrata (assembly GCF_018555375.3). Taxonomy (NCBI): domain Eukaryota; kingdom Metazoa; phylum Chordata; class Actinopteri; order Anguilliformes; family Anguillidae; genus Anguilla; species Anguilla rostrata. Next base: position 35,328,527 of record NC_057933.1, on the reverse strand, counting down.
GGCTGGATAGCAGTAGAGGGGCATATGCATTTGAGGCCAAATGTTTACATACACCTAAGCTAAAGACACTCAATTTTCACAATTCCACACATTTCATGTTACCATACATTTCTTGTGTTAAGTCAATTAGACTATCTACTTTATTTTCATAAGTGGTAATTTCAAAATAATAGCTATGAGACAGATTTATTTCAGCTTTTATGTACTATATCAGATTTTCAGTGAGTCAAAAGTTTACATACACTTGGTTAGTATTTGGTGGCATTGCCTTTCAATTGCTTGACTTGAATCAAAGTCTTGGGGTAGCCTACCAGAAGCTTCTCACAATACTTTGCTGGAATTTTTGCCCATCCTCCTGACAGAGCTGGTGTAACTCAGTCAGGTTTGTAGGCCTCCTTGCTCGGTCATGCTTTTTCAGTTCAGTCCACACATTTTCTATGAGATTTAGGTCAGGGCTTTGTGATGGCCACTCCAATACTTTCACTTTGTCTTTAAGCCATTTTGTTTGGAGGTATGCTTAGGCTCATTGTCCTGCTGAAAGACCCAGTTGCGACCAAGTTTGAACTTTTTAATAAAATTCATTCTGACTTTTTTATGCCAGTCTTGGAGTAGGGGATTCTTCCTTGCACGACAGCCTTTCAGGCCATGGCAATGTAGGACGTAGATACTTTGGTGCATTGCAGGTTGGTCTTCTAAGGGTGCATTTGCAGGTTGGTCTTCTAAAGTTCTGATAAAGGAAATAAGTGCAATATGTAACAATAAAATTGATTTAGCTGTTATCTAGTCATTCTACCTAAACAGGTTGGTATATAAAAACAGAACTGAGTTTTTATATCATTAGCCTAGGTGTATGTACGATGTAGGATTGTAGGATTCTCTGAATGGTGGATGTAGATACTTTGGTACCCGATGCCTCCAACTCAGTTTCTTTGTTGTTGTCTTTGGGTTCAGTTGAACCTTTCGGACCAAAGTTCATTCAGCCCTGGGAGTTAATTTGTGCCTCCTTCCTGAACGATGCAGTGTCTGTGTGGTCCCAAAAGTTTTATATTTGCACACAATTATTTGTACAGATGCTTGTGGTACCTTCAGTTGTTTGGAAATTGCTCCTAGGGAGGAACCGGATTTGTGGAGGTCCACAGTCTTTTTTCTGAGGTCTTGGCTGAGTTGCTTGGCTTTTCCTATGGTATCAAGGGCAAAAAGGTAGGCCCTTAAATACAGCCACAGTTGCCAGTTAACTCCTAATTATGACAAGTTGCCAATCAGAAGCTTCTAAAAAGTCATTACATCAATTTCTGGAATCTTACAATTGTTTAAAGAGACAGTCAACTTGGTGTATGTAAACTTTCGACCCACTGGAATTCTGATATAGTGAATTAAAGCTGAAATAAATCTGTTTTTAATCGATTGTTTTAAAACTACCTCTGATGTGAACAAAGTAGATCTATTTGACTTGCCAAAAGAAATGTATGGTAACATGAAATGTGCAGAGTTGTGAAAAACAGAGTTTCAATATCTTTTGCCTAGGTGTATTTAAACTTCTGGCCTCAACTGTATATATATATATATATATATATATATATATATAAGAAAGGTGATTTAAGTTACTTTGAACGTGGCATGGTTGTTGGTGCCAGACGGGCTGGTCTGAGTTTTTCAGAAACTGCTGATCTACTGGGATTTTCATGCACAACCATCTCTAGGGTTTACAAAGAATGGTCCAAAAAAGAGAAAATATCCAGTGAGCGGCAGTTCTCTGGGCAAAAATGCCTTGTTGATGGCAGAGGTCAGAGGACAGAGGAGAATGGCCAGACTGGTTTGAGCTGATAGAAAGACAACAGTAACTCAAATAACCACTCGTTACAACTGAGGCACGCAGAAGAGCATCTCTGAATGCACACCATGTCAAACCTTGAAGCAGATGGGCTACAGCAGCAGAAGACCAACCCGGGTGCTACTCCTGTCACCTAAAGTGGCTGGTGAGTGTATATATGTACAGTTATATTTATATATAGTCGACACTGGCTTTGATGACGTTAGCACATAAGCTGTCCCAATTTCCTTCACGCCTCTTAGTTTTCTCCTTTCCTCCACACATCTCCTCCACATAATTCTGAGGAGGAAACAAGTGGTAGTGGGGGAGCGAAGTGAGGAGTGAAAAGTAATGGGAAGTACGCATTGTGAGAGGGGCCCGGTCCCAATTCATCTCCTGTTCACTCCGCCTACACACAAACACTCATGTTGGGCGTTTTTGCGAATCTCACCATCTGGTACAAGTGTTGTCCCAGAACTAAGTGAGCCTAATTTTATGTGCGCCCTTAAAGCATGGCAGAGCTAACTACATTTCAATTTGTAATTTGACAATGTTATTTGACTGCCATCTCAGGAATACATGCCATTCAAATGGAGTTTTATAAGCCATTAATGAAGAATTGAATATTAGTAGGGGTGTAACGATTCACTGATACAAGTAGAAAACTGGTTTTAACGTTAAAGATGGGACTACATCGATACACGGACACCTGGATAGATCTAAATGTACCATGAACCGGTCGATGGCCCGATTCTAAAGTTACGAATCGGTTGACTGAAGCTTTGCTGCTAATTCTCCTTTAGTATAAACTAAACTGCTGCGGAAGACTCGCTGATCTGACGTTACAAGTCATGTTACTTTCAAAATAATAATGACCGCCTCTCATTCGCTAATAAATCTGCACAGCGTCTCGCCTTGGCCTTTTACCTTTTACGAGAGTAACGTTAGCATTGCTTGCGAGGTAAAAACAAGAACAACATGTCTGACAACGCCTACATGGTTTACAGTACACCGTCAAATCTAAAATTTGGAAGACATTTGGATTTTATAAGAAGGAAGGAAAATTGGACAAAAGTCTGGCCATTTGTAAGGTCTGTAGAACAGTGATTAAGTACAACGGTAGCATGAGAAATCTTACCACTCACTGGTGAGACGGCATGGTGAAACCTATGTGGGTGACGAGGAATCTGTGGATGTTAGTACAGCTAGCACAAGCAAGAACATGCAAGACAAAGACACAGATATTAAACACTTTTTCCAGCCACAACTTGGTGAGGTCTAAGGTAATCGCAGCATCCATAGCCCGTTTTATTGCTAAGGACTTATGACCTTACAGTGTAGTTAAGAGTGATGGCTTTCGTGACATGGTAAATACGTTAGAGCCGAGGTACAAGATACCAAGTAGACACCATTTCACCGACAAATGCGTGCCAAAGTTGTATATCAAAGTAAAGAACGAAGTTAAACAAGAATTGTCAAATGCAGAGGAATTTATAATGGAAAATGATGAATGTCTACATTAAACAAATGTTAAGAACTGTATCAGATTGCATCGTATCGCACCGAATCGCACCGAATCGTTCCGTATTAAAATGTATCATCCCTGAATCGTATCGTAGCCCATGTATCTAGATACGTACTGGATCGTCTTATAAGATATAAGATATATACACCTATTACAACGTTTGCATTTCTTGAATCAGATGAGTTTAATTCATTATCAATTTTGTCATTATATATATTAGTCATCTTGGAAATTCGTTGGTATTCAAATCAAGACTGAAGGTTAAAACAAAAAAAAAAGACTCAATAAAAACTGAGAATCTGCATTTTAACCATGTGAAATGTTTGATTGCAAATCTAAAATTGTGGATTATAGAGCCAAATCAAGAAGAAAAAAAAGTTTTTGTCCCAAGCATTATGGAGCACAGCTATATATATATATCCCAAGCATTATGGAGCACAGCTATATATATATATATATATATATATATATATATATATATATATCAAAAATAATATATGTGCTTCAACTTCCTAATATAACAGGAAAGATAACAAAAGCCATTTGGAGGCAATCCGATTGATGGCAAGTCCTTTTTACATACAGGTATGTTAAACAATCTCAAATATAAGGCCCTGTGATAAAAGGTTTCTCTCTCCAATAAAATTTTAATTCATAAAAGTTTACAAGATATGTTGTTAATGTGACTAGAACACACATACGTTTTAGCTGGTGATAATTTCACCCTGTCAGTAAATATGTCCTGCATTCAATACATAATTTACTAAACAGAATATGAATTACTTTACTATGCACTCATCACACAGTTTTCAGCAGCATGACCCACAGGATCCTTCAGAGGAATATTGCCAAGCAACACATAATGTAGTTTACAACATCAAATATTTGACTGGTGGACTCTGGGGCTCTCTATGTAGATGGAACCAATTATGTTCCATCCTGGAAGTCAAACAGCTTTACTTATTTCTGTTGTCAGAACTCCAAAAAGACTGCATTTTTTTCTAAAGCCTTTCTCTTCTCAGCCTTGTAGGGGAGTATAAAACCAAGAGGAAACTAATAAGGACTGAGCATGTTCACATGTATGAACATAACTTAACATAATGACATGAACAGGCCACTCAGCCCAACAATGTTGCTGCTTCCTGCCAAACCTAGTGCTCACCGTTTACCTACAAACTAGTATCCAGCACCGCATCATGACTGGTATTTAAAACCCCAGAGTTTTTAACTACGACATGACCTGGCAAGCTCTTCCACACAGCGACTTCTCTCTGTGTGAAGAAATAATTCCTGTTGTCTGTACGGAATTTACATTTTACTAATTTCCATTTATGACCCTTCGTTCTACTGACAGAACCTAACCTGAAGATTCTCTTGTAGTCTGGGTAGTGTAGAGGTAAAAGCACTCGCCTACCGCAGAGACCAGGGTTCAATCCTCGGCAGCGGTACTTCCGGCTTGGTCAGACAACACAGTTGGCAGCGGGCAACTCCTACTGGTTGGTTTCACTGGCTCTCCCAGTGAAACTCCTCGCTGTCAGGTGAAAAGAAGCGGCTGGCGACTCCACATGTATCGGAGGAGGCATGTGGTAGTGTACACCCTCCCCAGACCAACAGAGGGATAGCGCATCAAGCAGGACCGTGATACACACGGGGAATTGGTATAACGACTAAATTGGGGAGAAAATGGGCAAAAAAAAAAATTCCCCTAAGTCTCCTTCCAGTAAGCTTGGACAGATTAAAGGGCAGATGTATGTAGACAAAAGTCGCAGTGCAAAATGCAGCCTGACAAGGATATGTTAGCGCGTATGCTGTCTGCATGAAATTAACGTTTTATTTACTAAGGCTACAGCTAATTACGCAATCAGTGAATGGAGCTGCCTACTAATCACATTTTGTGTATAAAGCTTAAAAGGTGAAAAGTGCATTGAATATCTTCATTGAATGTGGGGAAATTCACGTGTCTTCTGGTGTGACATAACAGCCTATCCAGCACGACAGACAATGCAGAAAAAAGTGTGGACTGTGATATTCTAGCTGAGCCGCAATTGTCAATTGAATTGATCCAGATTTAAGAGTGTAATGTTGCAAGGAGTTTGACTATTTCCAGGATGAATGGATGGGAATGTTGTGTGGGAGGTTCCAGGTTATTTTTATTTTTCCCAGAAGAGTAATTATATCTATGGCTTAGTGTTTCCCATTTTAGTGCTTTCTGTGATTTTTCTGCAATTTAGGATGGTAACAATAACACAGTCTTAATTCAGTCATAATAAAATGTTTGATGGCCCCTGTCATCAGTCTTACTGATTCTCGCTCCTTCTCCTGTAGCTAGAGTAACACTGCAGTGGCAGACAGGTGCTCCATCAAAGACTAAAACCAATGTAGGCTACAGCATGTACCAAATCTAACTAAAAATAAAATAAAAACAAACACACAATAACTATTCTCTTATTATTTTACTTATACAGTTTGAGCATGCTCTGTTTCTATCAGTGTACTGTTAAAGGCAAAAAAGCATGCTTTTTCCATGATGGAAAAAAAGCCATAAAATACACAAGCCAAAGCATTTACTCACATTTATTTACTATCAGCAACTGTCCACTTATTTTTTTTAAACTTCAAGTGCTTATTATTGTTGCTACTGTTGCGCATGTTATTTCAATCATTTCTCACTGCTGCACATGGGATCTACTGGTTAATTAATAAATTCTTTTTTAAGTACTCTGTGATTTAGCCTCCTTTTCAATTTTCCGTGATTTTTAATAACTTCGTAAGTCACTGCTCTGTGACTTAAGAAAATATTTTCTGTGACAAACACCTAGACTTAATTATTACGTGGCCCCTTCATCTGTAGGCCATCGTTTGATGATATCTTACTTGGGGAGTTGAAACAGGAAAATATCAAATCATTAAATCAACTCTTACAGTGTACATACTGTATGATCCTACTTACAGTATGCTGTAAGAGTTGATTTAACACTGGACATTTTACTGTGTGTGATTCTTGTTGGAGAAATTCTATCAGTGCATCTTTGAGGCCTGTACAGTACCCGTCACCAGTACCAGTACAGTCTTGCTTGAACCTTGATTTATGCCTGCTCTATGGAGGTGGAGAAATTTAAGGCAAAAATCGACCCTCGTTAATTGCGTGACCTTTAGTAAATTCAACTGAATATATAATCAGCCACAATTATAATATCTCTGTTGAGAAGAGAAGAAGCCCGTTGAGAAGAGAAGCGCACCTTGCAATGATCGTGTAGATGAAACACATACTGTCCTTCCCGTGCGCCTGTTTGATATATAAGACGCATGTTTCTGGGGCAGATGCATCGAATCTGAAACTAGTCACAAAAGGCTTAGTAAATCTGGCCCTAAGTATCTTAAGTCATTCCTCATAGCTTTTCTGTTTCACACCAGGAACCTATTTAGTTGAACTGTCTTTGAACCTTTGCCAGCGCTTCTATATCTTTCTTGTAGTATAGTCCCCAGAACTGCACACAGTATTGTAAGTATGATCTGACAAAAGTATTATACCAAATAAGTATAACGTCCTTGGAATTATACTCAATAACTCTGGTTATATATTCCAGCATCCTGCTGGTCTGTTTTTCCTGCCACAGCACAATGCCCCAGAACCTGAAAGGCTTTGATTAACTATTACTCCCAAATCTTTTTTTCAAATTGTGGGCGTTCTAATTTTGTACCTCCTATAAAGTAGTCCTGCTTTATGCTTCTTTTTCCCACATGACATGTGGGTATGTGTGTGTGTATGGCATGTGTGTGTATGGCAAGCCGTTTTAGCTTTAATTCATTTCTAGAGGATATCGCAAATGCAGATTCTAACTAGTTAGAATGCACGTTATTGATATCAGAAATTCAATTGTAACTAGTTATAATGTGTATTTCTGATATCAGAAATTCAATTTTAACCAGTTAAAATGCATATTATTGATATCGGAAATTAAATTTTAACTAGTTAGAATTTACAATATCAAGAATTGGCATTTTATTTTAACTAGTCAGATTGAAAATGTTTTTCTCATTCATTTCAATGGGAGTTGGAATTTGACGTAGTTAAAATGCCAATTTCTGATATCATAAAATCAATTAATGATATCAACAATATCATTTCAACTAGTTAAAATACCTACTTCTGATATCATGGATTCAATTGTAACTAGTTAAACTTTGAATTCTTGATATCAGGAATTCAATTTTAACTAGTTCTAATTAGAATGTCCAATTTTAACTAGTTAAAATACAATTCTTGATATCAAGAATTACTATTTTAACTAGTTAAAATTTAATTATTGATATCAAAAATGAAAGGTCCTATTGAAATGAATGGGGAAAACACTTGAACTGTAACTAGTTACAATTGAATTTCTGATATCAAGAATTTGCATTCCAACTAGTTAGAATTGTATTTGTGATATTATCTAGAAACAAATTAAAGCTAAAACGGCTTGCCATATGTGTGTGTTATGCAGGTGTACCTGTTTTTTTATAATATCTCTGTTGAGAAGAGAAGAAGCCCGTTGAGAAGAGAAGCGCACCTTGCAATGATCCTGTAGATGAAACACATACTGTCCTTCCCGTAACGCCTGTTTGATATATAAGACGCATGTTTCTGGGGCAGATGCATCGAATCTGAAACTAGTCACAAAAGGCTTAGTAAATCTGGCCCTAAGTATCTTAAGTCATTCCTCATAGCTTTTCTGTTTCACACCAGGAACCTATTTAGTTGAACTGTCTTTGAACCTTTGCCAGCGCTTCTATATCTTTCTTGTAGTATAGTCCCCAGAACTGCACACAGTATTGTAAGTATGGGTGTGTCATTAGTCAACAACCCATGTTTAGAATTATTTTGAAGTCGTATTTTTGTTTGCTACCTACTGTCACTGCAGTGATGTCCAGCGGTGTCAAGCATTAGGCTACAGCATGGATTTCTGCACCAGGAGTGACCTAATTTCATAATGATTGCGATACCATATATTGCAAAAACAGCTTTTTTAAAATTAAAGGACACAACTGAATCTATTTCAACATTTGTATTCCTAAATTATAGCAATATTGTTATATAGGCTAAGGGAAAATATACCAAGGAATATGACAGGAACACTGAGGAAACTGCTAAAATGTGCATGACAGAACACAAAAACTAAAAAAAGTTAAGAAATATAAAGTTTAATATTTTTTAAAAGTAATTTCTCCAGTCATAATGTATTCAGCCCATTACTCCCTCTGTTCTCCTTGGAGTGTGCTTTTACCCAGCCTATGCACCATCACTCTTCTCTTGTCAATTCCACAGAGAACGTGCAGCTTTGGTGGTTTGCTGGGACTGCACACACACAAATCAGTTATATTTGATGCAGTTGTCATGTAGCTACTGTATTCATTTTATGCAGTCTCAGTTTCAGTGAAAACCCGAAAATATGTTAGTGGCGTTACCTCGGCAGAGATCTAAGTCAATCATTTCTATAACTACAATGTCCACAACTATTCATACCCATCCGAAAGCTGTATGGACATTATGCCCCTATATACAAAAGTGTGTCATTATAAATGGAATATAAAAAAACTTTCCAATCAATGGAAAAGAACACAGGACAAGACAGGGCTCATAACAGTTCAAGAATTACAAATTCGCTTGCCCTAAAATACTATAACCATGATATAGCTGTATGCAAAAAAAATGGGAAGACTATATTATTGAATTTACTGGTCTTACTTACACTGGTGATTACCTGAATAGTAATCAAACCGGATATTTAATGTAAAAGTAACACAAAGCAGATATAATGTATGTTGCAATTAAATATTACCAGTTTGTTTGTGGCTGTAGCTATTAAATCAATTAGATTAAATATGACTATCAATAATTATGGCACTATAAACAGTTAATAATAGTAAAAATATATTATTACATTGTATAGAAACCATTCATCTACTCATCAGATTGCTTAGCTAAGATCTAAGCCAATAATTTATATAACTACAACGTCCACAATTATTCATACCCATCCGAAAGGCTTTATCAACTTCATCACACGACTGCAGTGAATTAATTTCATGTAATTTTATGTGCGAAATTAGTTTTGATAGCGGTAAATTGGGAAATTTGTATTAAAGTGCCATTCATTCACTTGCTGAATAGCGTGTCGAAATCGACAGCGACATGTTCACTCCTGGGTAAAAGCAACTGTTGTCTATTGTCTGGCAGGGAGGTTTTGTGAAGAAAATGGCATTACCTGCCTGTATTTTTTTATTGAGTTAATTTCTTTTTTAAAAAGTAGTTATTTTAAGCCCAAATATTTAAGAAAGTTGTGGAAGAAGGAGGATATAGCATTTACAGAGCTGGGGTAATTTGTTTATTATTTTAAAGTCCCCAAAGCCCCATGCCATTGCTTTTCTAGTCTAGCAAACTGTCACTCGCTGTCTCTCTGCAGGTGTGTGTGTGTGTGTGTGTGTGTGTGTATGTGTCTGACTGAGAAACTTGGTACTGACTTCTGAGAGAATCGCATCAAAGAGGCGGGGAAAAAGATCCAAAACCGAATATTATTGGCCAAATTTTGGAGGAGAAAACATTCATAGAATACGCATTATTCGAGTGTTGCCGAATATGGTATTTGTATTCGGCACCATTCCTACTGTCTTTTACAATATTCAGTATGGGTGAAGGGAAGACACTTTTTCTCCTTTCATTTGAATGTGAACCTTAAATACCACTCTCACTCTTTCTGCCCCTCCAAAGGTTTCTACATCATCCTCAGATTAAAGGATAAATGAATAAAACCAGGATGGCTGCGTGCTAACAGGCCTTTCAAGCACACAATGACAAATACGGATACATTTTAGGACTACTGGAGCCATGGAGGAATAATTTTACAGATTTCATCAAGACTTCTAATTATGTTCCTGTCAAGTCCAGAATGCAGTAATCCATAACTATGCTGTGCTTTTACAAAATGTGGCATGCAGGAGTAATTTATGCCCATGGAAAAAAAAGGACTGGGAGTCTTTTTTATTTAGTGTGCAGGATACTGCTAAACTAACAAGGAATTTCAATACTAGCTGTAAGGTGTGTGTGTGTGTGTGTGTGTGTGTACATGTATGTGTGTATATGCATGCATGCATGCAGGTCTATGTGTGTGAGAGGCAGAGTAAGAGGTAAGAAAGTAATAAATACAGAGATTTTTTTCAATGTGAAATTGGTTTCACATAGGAAAACTTTTACCAACAAGGACAAACTATGAATTAACAATACACCCATGCATGATACATTGCAGTATTTAAACAATAATGGTATTTCTATATATTTTCTAAATAAATTGCCAAATGCAACTGGTTCTACCACAGGTACTTACCTACCCTACTAAAAAGTAGGTAAAAGACCACCAACAAAATGTTGATAACTGTCTGGGTCAATCAGTCCTTAGGTGAGAAAGGCTTGTGAGCAACCTTGATTATCAGATGTATAGGGAGAGTGATTTCTTTTTTTTTTTCTTTTTTTGATGGGGTGCCTAATTTAGAGCCTGTGTGGTGTGATGGCAGCTGACAGGCCACCTGCAGCATTGCGCCTCATGTCCTAAGTGCAGGTATAGGATAAAGGACACAGAATAAAGAGGAGTTTTGTGTTCCTGAAGGTCTGTCTTTTCTCACCTTAATGAGATTTATGTTGATTAATGGTGTCAATTACACTGAAAAGAAGGAAGCAGGAGTCAAATTTACTACCCATCTACCACACAGAGAAGATTATTATTGCACAAGGATGACAGCAGATACCTGTCAGTGGCAGGTGGGTTTCCACGTTGCCAGTTCCCAACTCCCTTCCCAACATCCATTCATAAGTGAGGTGTTTCCATATTCAACATGAAATCTATGGAAATCCATTCTATTGCTGCAATAAAAATCATGTCTTGACCTGAGGACCATGTCATTTTGTAGCATGACACCAAATCTGATCAAAGTAATAAAAAAATCAAGTTCAAAAATAACCACTAGAACAAAAATTAAATGGTTCTATTGATTTTGTTCAATTTTATTCTGTCACCATACTTCAAATTCCAATTCACAATGCCTCATTGTATGCACATTCTGCCCCTATATACCAAAGTGTGTAATTATAAATGGAATATAAAAAAACTTTCCAATCAATGGAAAAGAACACAGGACAAGAGAGGGCTCATAACAGTTCAGGAATGACAAATTTGCTTGCCCTAAAATACTATAACCATGATATAGCTGTATGCAAAAAAAAATGGGAAGACTATATTATTGAATTTACGGGTCTTAGTTACAATGGTGATTACCTGAATAGTAATCAAACCAGATATTTAATGTAGAAGTAACACAGAGCAGATATAATGTATATTGCAGATATTAAATCAATTAGATTAACGACAACTATCAATAATTATGACACTATAAACAGTTAATAATAGTAATAATATGATATTACATTGTATATAAACCATTCATCTACTCATGAGATTGCTGTCATATCTAACAAATTAACAATTGATTAAAAATGTTTGTAAACTTCTCTGTCGTGTACTTAGCTGACATTGTTTAGTTTTATCATTTAGTTACTTCGCAGCACTGCCACAACTCGTAGCTTTGAGAGCATGGAGGCAGCTCTGATGTCTGATGAGCAATATAGCAAATAAGCAACCTTCTATTACATAGAAGTCCAACACATGCACCTTGTAGATACCCAGTCACCAACTGCAATGGAATTTTGAAGCCTCTGGGGCACTAGGTTTGAAACTGAGACGTTTGGCAGCCTTTTAAGAGTACAGATTTCATTAAATGTTGCATCCCATAGCCCAACGAGTAAATGTGCATGTATATTAGTTTAATTGTGCAAATAACACTAACTAGCCTATTGGTTCATGTTGATGAAGAAAAAAAAGAACCCCACACCATAAGTCATTTCAGATGAAACACTGATGTCTGATGAAAAAATAATGCAAAAACATTGTCATATAATGTGGTACAGTACCTAAATGTTGAATCATTAACTCTCATGTTTTTATGTACTCTACAGTATATAATGTTTTCTTGTATGGGGATGGGATGACATTTTGGCCAGCAGCCTTACCACCATGCACCCTGCTCCTGCCGAATGGCTGAAGCTAAGCAAGTGTGGGCTTGGTTAGAACTTGGATGGGAGACCACCAGGTAATACGGAGTTGCTGTTGGAAGTGGTGTTGGTAGGCTAGCAGGGGGCAATCTTCCCTCTGGTCAAATAAACCCCAATGCCCAAGTGCAGTGACGGGGACACTATACTGTAGGAGATGCCATCTTTCAGATGAGAGATTAAACTGAGGTGCTGACTCACTATGACACTTGTCGCAGAGAGTAGGGGGTTCCCCGGTGTCCTGGCTAAATTCCCAATCTGGCTCTCTCCAACTTCCCACGTAATAATCCCCTGATTTAATTGGCTATAAAAAAAATGTTCTCTCCCTCTCCACCTTAGCTAATGTGTGTGAGCGTTCCGGTGCAAAATGGCTGCCGTGCATCACCCAGGTGGGTGCTACACATTGGTCATGGGTGAGGGGAGTTTCCACTCATCACTGTAAAATCAGTTTGAGCATTCAGAAAAGTGCTATATAAAGGCAATGATTAATTAATTAATTAATTCATTAAAACAACATTCACGTTTCAGCGATTTTCCAGCTCAGGTCAAATCTTGTGCTTGAAATAGAATCCCTACTCAGCAAACGACTTAGCTACCCACAAATGCTTACATTACAGTGTGAAATATCCTCATTATAAAATACCACTAACCTATTTAAAGACACTCAATGTTAAAAATTACGTATACAACAGTATATCAGCTTGGTCTATCCGCAAATACATGGCTTAGCTATGCTCAGGATTCCTCAATAATCATGATATTTTTCAAAATATATCAGAACGCAAGTATCATGTTTCGCTGGGTGCAGTGTCTTTTACTGCTACCACAGAGTGAATGTGTAATGCGGCGATGATGATAGCAAACTTTTGGTTACGCTAAGCTATAAAACGCTATACCAAAAGTAAAATTAGACATGTTGTACATCGTTAGAAAGCTTATTCTGTCGCCTATTGGATAACATATTCGTCAATCAAGCCAGAATGTATTAAAAATGGCGACAAGGCCATAAACAGCATGCATAGTACTCTATTACACACAGCTATTTTGGAAGTTACCCAAGCATCACAAATTAATGCATATTTCACAAACGGATAGTCCAACACAATATATGACCACTCAGTCTTGAAAGGGACATTTTTACACGTAAAACCAATGGTAAGGTTGTATATTTATTACATATTTAGTTGCACATACTGACAGTAGAATTACATAGTATGATTTTAGAAAAATTGTCTTGTTTTTTTTTGTTATTCAGTTAGCAGGGTTTCCACTGCTGTATTGACATATCTTAGGGCTATTTTTGGGTTAATCTATGACGGAATACAATTTTTTAGTGGTGAAAGAATATTTTTATGAATGCCCAGATAGACACTATTGTCCAGTGTGTCGTGGGTGGTGGGGTGTCGTTACAGATGAAACTGCAGGGAGGGGGCGTTTGGTAAATGGACGACCAGTGCGACAATAGCTGCGGTTACATGCACACTTTTTTTCATTAGGGGTCCTACGAAGTAGGAACCCTATTGTTTTTGTTAGTATTATTATTATTATTATTATTATTATTATTAGGGGTCCTACGAAGTAGGAACCCTAGTTTTTTATAGTATTATTATTATTAGAGGTCCTACATAGTAGGAACCCTATTGTTTTTGTTAGTATTATTAGGGGTCCTACAAAGTAGGAACCCTATTGTTTTTGTTAGTATTATTATTATTATTATTATCATTAGGGGTTCTATGAAGTAGGAACCCTATTGTTTTTTTATAGTATTATTATTAGGGGTCCTACGTAGTAGGAACCCTATTGTTTTTGTTAGTATTATTAGGGGTCCTACAAAGTAGGAACCCTATTGTTTTTGTTATTATTATTATTATTATTATTATTATTATTATTATTATTAGGGGTCCTACGAAGTAGGAACCCTATTATTTTTGTTAGGATTATTATTATTATTATTATTATTATTATTATTATTTTCCTGGAAATGGTCAAATAACTCAAAAAGCACTTCAGTGACCATTAGTAACTATGCCAGAAAGAATGACCATGATTCGTCCATAGGTGGCGCTATGGTAACCGATTCAAAAAGCAAATTTCAAAATGCTGGCATTTCCACCCTGTTTGATGAAAATTCATGAAACCAGGTGTACTTGTGTCATTCCTCATGAGGAACAAATATGCCTCAAGAACCCATAATGTCCGCCATGATGGATTTTCCTGCAGATTGAAAATTTGGCAAAACCTATAAAAAGTTTCTTCTAATAAACTGTATGTCCGTTTGGTCCGAAATTGCCCATGTACGTGTATGGTGCATGTCTCCCTATGGGGTGTTAACAGCTAAGATCCATTCCAAGATGGCGGAGAAACTAATATTTTAAAAAATCAAAATTTGGCCACAAATTTCAAGTGCTTATAACTTTTTACAACAATAATCTAGGGACTTGAAACGGACTGGGCATGAAGAGGGCACTACCATGTTGTACCATGTCGAAGCAGTTGTAGAAAAACATTACAGGAAATTACAGGCATGTGAAATTTTGGCTGGAAGCTAATGCTAATATAACGCTTTAATACTAGAACCGCCAGGATTCGTTGTATACCTAAAACCTCCAACGGGTAAAATTTACCCGCACATCTATTTTGCATTGATGTTGCTAAAAACTGTATTCTATCACTGTAGTAACACATTTGTTTCACAAGGGGATGTCTAATATCACAAAATAACTAGGCTTAATCATCGGTTGTGTTTTAGTCCTATTGTTTTACGCTATATTTAAGTGCAGCGATGGTCGAATTGCGTAAGTCAGTAAAGCCTACAAGTTGTTACAAAAAATGCAGAATATTGAAGAAAAATGTGTGTATTTGTGTGGTATGATATTATAACAAAACTGAATCCATCATATACTGAAAGAAACTGGCCTATTTGTATATTTAAATGACCATATAAACAACTGTGTTAACAAATGATTTCACCTTGCAACATTAGATGCATTGATGTTATACTCAAACATTTTGACCTAATCAAGCATTAAAACGTGCATATGAACAAAGTCGTATTCTAATACTTCAAGCAGTCTTTACATCAAGGTAATACACTTTCATGTCAGTAGATGGTGGTCTGGTGCTGCTGTGGATCCACTAGGAGACCGTAGCTACAAGCTCAGCTCATGCGCAGCTCAGAAATAAACAGCCTCTGATTTGAGCAGGGCGCTAGCTTTGGTCCTCTCTCTGTCAATCCACAGGTACCGCAAAACTTGTTTTTCCTACTTTAGGAAAAACAAGTTTTGCAGTACCTGTGGATTGACAGAGAGAGGACCAAAGCTAGCGCCCTGCTCAAATTCAGGATCTAATGTGAATGCAGTATTAATTGTTTTGTAATGTTTTATCATGATTTTCAGATGTGTGTTATGTGTAGCAAGCTTTGTTTTGTAGCTAATTGTTCAGACGAGCGTCGTCAAGCAGAGTAGTTATTCCCATTAACTTCAGTTTCACACAGTAGTTTTATAAACTGTTTTTATAAAGCGGGTAGCTCAATCAATTCGCGTCAAGTGCAAGTATTAACATTCAACAATGCTTTCTCTTGAGGTGATTAAAAGGGTTTGCAAATAACGGTGTTTTGCGCCGTGTTGGTTTTGGAAAACCCTAACCAGTTTCATATCACAGACGCTGATTTTTTTTTTAGGGACCAACTCCTCTGTAGTGTCAGCCATTCAGACCCATGGCGCACCTGTACTAACTATATAGCTAGCTAGAGTGAGAGCACCTATTATCGACCACCCAAAGGGGGGGTGGTCAGATGTGTATCGACCACCTTAACCGGTAGTGTATTTACGTCATATTTATTAAAGATAACTGGACATCGTTACCTATTAAAATGTAAGTCCTGTAAAAAAATACACATAATAAACTTTCTAAATGTAAAAAACCAACTTCATACATATACATGTAGTTATATTAATACAATATTATTTACAGTATCAACTTTAAGACAAGCAATACCCTTGGAATTATCTCATCGCGACCCATTAAAAGCAATGGCGCACACCTTGCTTAATAATTTCAAACTGCTTTCCTAACGGCTATTTTGCGTGACTTGGCTTACAACTGTGAATATGTACAGATTCCTAGACGTGCTGATAGTGACCACCCTTTCTCACATTAAGATAGGCCACTTCTACAGTATGCTAGCAAAACAAGTTTTCTCAGCAATAGCCCTAAGATATGCCAATAGAGGGAAAACGCTGCTCACTGAATAACTAAATAAATAAGAGGATTTTTTCTAAAATTATACCATGTCATACCATTCTACTGTCAATATCTGCGACCAAATATGGAATGAATATACAACCTTACCTTTGCTTTTACGCATTGAGATGTCCTTTTTGAGACTGAGTAGTTATATATTGTCTTAGTCTATCCGTTTGTGAAATATACACACATTTGTGACGTCTGTTCTAGTTTCATTAGTAGATGATACAGGACAGCTATGCCGAATATGGAGTTTTGCAGCGCCACCATTGTCGCTGTGTTTGTTCATTTAACACACACCCCCTTCCTGCAGTCTCATCTGCAACTACACCCCCCACCCATGACATAATGTATTGTCTATCTTGGCATTCATAAAAATATTCTTTCATCACTAAAAAATCGTCTTCCGTCATAGCAACAAGATAAACCCGACAATAGCCCTAAGATGCGCCAATACAGCAGTGAAAATGCTGCTTACTGAATAACAAAATAAACGAGAAAAAGTTTTTTAAAAATGATACCATGTCATTCTACAGTCAATATCTGGGACTAAATATTATTAGCTGACATCGTTTTCTGGTGTAAGACAGAAGCGGATAGAACTATATAATTGATTTACTGTTTCTATCTCTATCTATTGAAAACAGAGAATATTTCATCACTGATATGTAAGTATTACTGCTCAAAATATCTTGGTTATATACGTTATCTTTGAAATTGAGTGTCTTTAAATAGGTTAGTGGTATTTTATAATGAGGATATTTTACACTGTAATATAAGCATTAGTTAGCAGTGTAATAGTTTATGTGATGCATGCAACAGTGATGACGTGAGAGTTGGAACATTGCCAAAACGTGGTGGACAGTTGAAAATTGTTTTCATGTCATCCCATCTTCATACATGAAAACATACGAGAGTACAGAGTATAGAAATATATACAAGAGTTAATTATTACACATTTAGGTACTGTACAGCATTGTGTGACAATATTTTTGCATTATTTTTAAATCTGATATCAATGTTTCATCTTAAACCTTCATAAGGGGCTCATTATATGCTTTACAATGGACAAAAAACATTATATTCCTTTTTGGAGAGATTTTGGATATGTTTCTGGACCCCTAGCTATTTTAGACAACTGTACTGATGGAAAGCTTGTAATTCCCACTTGAAAATACATTATTCTGTGATTTACAGCAATGCATAATTCAGACATCTTGGATAGATTTGGAGACACTGGGTACACTGCTTACATTTTGTTCCATAGACCTTTAGTAGTTCTACATATACAACCTTGTATTTTATGCACTTGTGGTCAAGGAGTTTTTGATCCAGGATATGTATGGTTTAACCCATTTTATATATGGGATCTCTCAGTATTTCATTGCAAACTAAGAAAGAGCAAATTCATTTTTGCTTTGAAAATTGCATCTGTGGCACTTCATTTCTCCCTAAATTATGAATATAAACTAATCTAAGATAGTATTGTAAATGGTACACATGTCTTGCTTCATTTAAGCCATTTTTCAAGTCTGCTCACATCTGGAGTTACAAAGCTTTAAATAGCGTACCCGCTAAATGGGCAAGGATTGACCATATTTTACATGTGCGCGAAGGGGTTAATTAGTAGTGAATATGCACGGCTGAATTCTATTTTATCAGTGTCTAACCTTACAAAATGTAAAAGATGGAACTGTACACATGGCTGTTGAACACTCTGACAACAGAAACAAGCACGGAACTGTCCAGACCCACGGCGTAACTCACTACCGCAGACACAATTTAGCTGGCACCATCTGCACATGCACATCCTGCTAAACGATGCACCACCAGCGCATGCATCCCATAAAACGTCCCTCAAAGGTCGTCCGTGAGTGAGTGAGTGAGTGAGTGAGTGACCACAATTTGCCATGCATAGCCCATGGCGCCAAGAGGAAATACAGTAAAAGTACACTAACTTTAAAAATATTGCATGGGTACAAATAAATTGGGAAGTAGCTTATCAAGATGTCTGAGTTTGCTATCCCCTCCATGCAAAGACATGTACAGGTATTTAGGTTACTGTCTGTTAGAGGCAGCACATGGGTTGTTTAAAATTGCCAGCGTAGGCTACTCTTGCCCATACTCCAAATTCAACCCCTAGCCCCTAGTAGTTCCCCTGTAGTGCCCTCAGTATTATAACATACTGACATCACATCGAGGGCCACTCACAAAGATTGTACAAAGAACTCTGGGATGCCCCTTCAGTATGAAGTCTACATTTTTGCTGGCGCAGTCATTTCTGTTGTCTATCACAGAAATATTTCAGATTTTCTCAGGAAAGTATGTATTTAAAGGAATGTATTTTTTAAAATACTATTTGGGAAAGTATTTGATTTTCCATGAAAATAATTTAAATAAATCAGTGTTTAATGTGTAAATGTATTTGAAAATACTTCAAATATGTATTTAATTACATTTTGAAATACCAATACGTATTTGACCCAGGTCTAGTAACAAGCATATCCCCATTAACAGCTTGTCGCTGAAATGCATTTTCCTCTCCTTTCCCATTAAAATAAGAGTAGCGGTAATTTGACCGGAAGCCACTGTTATAGTTTGTTCATGAGTCCCGTGGTTGAGTTGTTAACTCAGATATGGTTTTGAGGGCTCACATTTGCTACCTGGTGATGGTTGTGCAAACAACAAGTTGTTGCTGTGGAAAAATAAACTGTGTATATAAACATTGTATACGTGTCATCAGTCATGTCTTTAATGGATAGCCATTGTCCCCTAACAGCCACCCCCTCCAGGGGTATCCCTCTGGAAGACTTCAGTAATGACAGTTGGCCAATATGAAGAACACCTAGATCCAAGACAATTTGCAAGTAAATGGGTCACCAATTATTCATCATTACTTCAATTGTCTAATTCGGATCAATATTATTACCATCTAGTATGACATCTTGTATTTTTATTGTGTATTATTTGATATACACAATAATAATCCTTCACATTGTAATATTGATATTTTTCTGCTTATACAGGCCCCTGTGTGTATCAGACAGGAAGGTGACCCACCTAAGTAGGTGCACATTTCTATCCTAATACTGTGCCCTCAAAATAATAATGAAACTGCAATGACTTAAGACCAGGTTTTGCTTGGTCATACACAAAACGCTTTCAGCTGCATTAGAATAGCAATACGCCAGCAATTACCGTGACCGTAACTCATTTTAAGTTGGGCACATGGGCTCAATGTCATTTGCTATTTAAACAGTGTGGGCACAGGATGGGAATATGACAACTGTGTTGGTCTGAAACGAGCTACGAGGCACGCTTATGATCAAGTTAAACACTGATCACAGTAAGATTTTAGACTTCCATTCTGAATGACCATTATTTTGAACATGGAATAACACAAAATGCATTTTATTTGTTTTCTTCATTGACTTACAAAAAGCCACACTGAGCAACAAAGGCTACAATTAGACTGAATAGCAGATTTACCACATGATGTTGCCTGCCATCAAATGGTTATGGTTGCATCTCCATTTCATTGTGGCCTTTTTTCTCCCAGCAGAGTACATAGCAAGTCAATTGCAGAAAGGAGAGCAAAGTCTGTTCTCTATATACTTATTTTACCAAAATCATAATTTATTACCAGAATTTATTCTCAAGAAAATTTCCAGATTTAATAAAGAAAGGTCAACAAAGCAGACAGGATGCAGTGATTGAGTTGGTCTATTTCTCAGAGCAAAACACCTCCTATAGAAGACTGAAACCCAGCACACACTGAATTTGGTCCAATGGGACTATGTGTTACATAGTTCAGTAGGCTTGGACCCCAACAAAGTTAAAAAATGCTCTGGGTGTTTTCTCACATCCGCTCACCAACCAGTGGAAGCAATATATAAAGTGAACATTCTAGCAAGCGTCAGGCACTATGCTGCACAGGGCAACACTTCCAAAATACTTGCATGTGCAACTGTGCCAGTACTCGGGCAAATACATTCATAAGACTGGAGCTAGAACTGTGAATGGGTAGCTTATGGAGACCTGGCTGTCTACATCCAGGGTTGAAGTCCCCAAGGCTTACTCAAGCAAGACTAAGCCTGCAGTGGCACCCAATCAGATCATTTAATCATCTTCCTTCACACTCACTGATGGTCTTAAAAGGTGTGAGGAGCATGAACTTTCCACATGCCTCCTTTCATCGAACAGCCCAATATCATCCCAGCTGGTGGATATTGTGGGAACGTGCAGTTGTGACATCATCAGCTGTGGTTTGTTTCTGGCTTTATATGGGATACCATATATGTGCATCATGAGCATTCTTTTGTGAAACACTTGTTTATCATAAAATAAAGGCAGGGCAGGAAAGCAGAGATGACTGCTTTTTAAGTATGCTCATTTAAACGCGATAGTTGTAACAGAAGCTTTTTTTACTCCTTATACTTGAGAATTACTAAAAAGATTTAAATGAAAGTAGCAAATTACTCATGAATTGAACCAAAGAAATAGCAAAACATTATAAACTTAAAATGACCACAAAAATATGTCTATTGTATTTTGAAGAATATCGGAAGTTACTAAAGCTATGCGTTTTCTGAATAAAGCTGTCTGCCCCCCACCTGTACTGACCCAGAGGATACGGATGAAAGGAGCCACTTATCTACATTAAGGTCAGAGCAGGTAGCGGCAGGATCAGTCTGCGTGGGTTACCAGGTACAAAGTCAGTCTTACATAATCTGTGCACAGCAACTCCGATCACACTCACATGATCCAATTAGAGGGAGGATACTCCCCACAAACAGGCGGGTGGTGGGCTGCTAACAGACAGTGAGGCAGTAAGATCAATTTCTTAAGTGCTTTTAAAGGATTACAAAAATGAGGCCCAGTCTTTGGAAAGAAACGCACAGCCTGCTATTCCACATCACATTACAGTAATTGGGTGCCAAGATTGGTGTCAATTCTGCTGGTGGGAGGTTTCAATGAGTGGTTAGGCAAGAAAAAAAATCTATTTTGGCCTTGCACCTATATCCTCATCACCCCCACACTGTTTTCTTCAGAGCTCGCTTGACTTCCACTTCAAAGGATTGAGCAGATTGCTTTTTTACATTCACAATTAATTTGTCTGGAATGAAAGCTCTCTGGTGCAGAGTGGAATGTTTGTGGATGGACTACAGGGTAAGCTACTGTACCTAGACACTCCCACAAAAGCTGGGCTTTCAATCAGTGAAGCAGTGCAGACAGACACAATTACCCTCTATATCCTTCACCCTGTTTGTGCCTTTCTTCCTATCACATCATCTCTGTTGCACAGTGCACCTCGTAATTCATCAGCAAGGAGTCGCAAACATTCGCTGCTCTGGTCACTTAATCACTCAGAGAAAGCCACCACCTAGTGACAAACCAAAGGTTGAACTCATAATGTATTCCTGACCATACTTTCTTTTTCTATTGTGTGTGTGTATATATATATAAACATATATATATAAACTACATTTTAAGAGTTTAATTTTTGCATTTTCCAAAAGCTGGAAAATACAGGACTGTACTGTACTTTAAACAACATGTACTCACCCCTGGGCAGATTGTTTAAAATTCAAATCTTCTTTCATTTATACTCTTAGAGTAATGTTCTGTACAGTGTATTGGACATGTTGCATAGGCAATATACTTGAACTTTGCACTTTTATGAAGCTTTCTTAATTTCCAACATGCCCATGTGTCCTATTTGGGACTACATATCTTGTATAGCTCTTTCAGCAGAACCTATCCACAAACAGTGTTAGTGCATAGCATACCCTTTTTAAATTAGTCTCATTAAATTGATAGAGTGTACAGTGTATATGTACAATGATCTCTCGGCTGGATATGAATCTAGTTTTAATCTCATAACTCCAGGTCACATGGTTCCTATATCAACAACATAACCACCATAGTACTAGTCCTATGGTTCAGTTGGTACAGCATTGCGCTAACAACGCAACAGTACTAGTGGATTCAAATTGGGGACTACAGATGCTAAAAAACATATGCATTCATGTACTGTATGTTGCTGTGGGTAAAGGTGTCTCCTAATAAGTAAATATATATTTAGTATGTACGTATAAATTTATATTTCTCCAAATTTAATTGGCCGATTAAAAGTCATGGGTAACTACTGTGCATACACAGTCACTCAATGATATTCACCCGCAAATCAATTTGATTCTCATTTTGGGGAATTAATATTATATTGTAATGCATGTATGTAATATATTGCACTGGTCCAGTTTATCAATTATCTGCTGAATGTACCAAAGTAATTAATAATATGCTGCCATAATAATATCATGCAAACAATTAGATATAAAAGAGAATTAAGTCTTGCTCTGCGCAAACTAAATATATACTATTAACATTTATCAATTTCCTACCATTTCAAATGCCATCATTACTATCTTGAGAAGGATATCTTTAAAAGTATTAACATCAGTCTTAATTCTTCACAGTGCAAATATTTATATGGTTGTCACTACTCGGAATAGTATGAATTAGGGTCTTAGAGAGAAGATTTGAATCGTGAGCAATCTGCCCAGTGGTGAGTACATGCTGTTTGAAGTACAGTAGACATATACAGAGCTGTAGCAGTTGTCAAAGATCTGTGCTGACATCCCTTGATGGAGAGAAGGCTGTTAGTGTTAGGGCTGATAAATTTAATTTCCTGTCTTTTGAGGCTTTCGGCAAATGCAAACATTTCACTGAAGGTTTTTGTGACTCATTTCCTTTGTTTTTGCACCGGGAGATACTTAGTTTGCATGTAACCTTCACTGGAAATTATGACCATGTACAATTCAAAACATCAACCTAAAACAAGTATTAGATTGTATGGTAATGTATCAACTGTTTAAATCATGTTTTTTGCACACATTACATATTGAGTATAGTACCATAGGTATGAGAAATATCCCTATAGAAATATCCACACTCCCGAACCCACAAAGTTACCACATTACTTTACACAAGTAATGAGCCACACACCGACACACAAAACTTTTAATTTCTCATTTACAAAAAGGTATTTACTTTCACAGATCACATGTAATGGAATTTCCCATTAATAAGATAAACTGAATTCACATTTGTTATGTTTGTGCTTCACAAAGGCATGTTCCTATGCTACACAAAACAATGGAAAACTCAGTAACGTTAACTTGAACTGTAACAGTTAGGTATAGCTATTCTTTCCAGGAGATGTCATCAATCCAACGTAAAAACAGGGACAACCTACAATAACGGCAACAGAAGCAGTGGTATTCCTGGACATAATTTAGCTCTTCTCATGAGAAGCATACAATGAGTCTAGCTAAGACATCAAACACGTACATTTACAACACGTAACTTTATATACATATACATCTAGCTAGCTAGCTAGCTAACAAGTAATACGCATAATTTTATACGGCTAGCTAGCCGTATAAAATTATGTTGGACAGTTAGCTAGTCTAGCTAGTCTAGTTAGCTTGACATGAGAGTTGTTACAAAAAGCCTAACAAGTAAAAACATTACATTAGTCAGGCAAGCTGTTATTAGCTGTCTAGCTAACAGATAGCAAAGACAATATGGTACGTAACGTTAATAGAACTGGTTAGCCATATGGTTTCGCCCTTGCTTTACTGGATCCGACACAAATTGCGTGCTCGACACTTCTGACAGAATCAGTGCGTGACTGACTGGCTGCTGCTGACGCAACCAAGTTCATGTTTTTGATGATTTACATTAGCCTAGTTGGTCTCTTTTCACTCACCCTTGCTTCACGGGATCTGACAAGTTATCAAAAATTGAGTGCTCGCCACGTTGGACAGAGTCAGTGTGACTGGCTTTTACTACTGTCAGTGTGCCTGCCTGCCTGTGCCAGCATCCTTGGACATAATGGTCTCCTGTTATTCTCATCTAATGTCAGTTTAGGAATTATTGGAATTATTAAAATTTGGAGAAGCTGGTCTGTAAGTCTCCTTATGTTAAGGTTATGGGCCAGACCTGGGTCAAATACAAATACGTATTTGTATTTATATTTGAAAATGTAGTTACATATTTGAAGTATTTTCAAATACATTTACAAATGAAATACTTTGTATTTGATTTATTTAAATGATATAATGGAAAAGCAAATACTTTCCCGAATAGTATTTAAAAAATACATTCCGTTAAACAAAAACTTTCCTGGGAAACCAAATAGTTTTTAGAGCCTTTTAATAGTACATTAAAATATAAATACAATTTTAAAATATTTTTGAAATATTTCTGTGATAGACAACAGAAATGACTGAGCCTGCAACATACTGAAGGACGTATCCCAGAGTTCTTTTACAATCTTTGTGAATTATAATACTGAGGGCACTCAGAGTATATATATATATATATATATATATATATATATATATATATATATATATATAGTATATTTATGTGTTGGAGCAAAGCATGTGTTGATGTAAGATCATGTGCATGCATGTGTTCCTATGGACACACTGTGTTAAATAGAAACACATGCATAAAATAATTTAACACTGTATCCCTCCTTCCACTGGTTTGTCATATCTGTGCAATTGGCACATCCTTGTATTGTCATACCAGGGTTTCCGCCAGTGTATTGCAAGCCCGGCGGCCCACCGGGCCTAAGTTGACCCCCTGCCGGGCCTAAACATCGGGGAATTAAAAAAAAAAAAGAATGTATGTATTTTTAATATGTTTTTTAAACTACAGTTACAGTGGGGCGGCTTGGTTGGAAAGCTCCCCAGTGACATCTGTTGGTTTAAACGTGAATGCACTATAGGAAAACAGCAGGTCTGAGATCAGTGTTCTTTACTCTCTATGTGCGTAGTGACGTTCAACACTTGACGCTTCCAACTATCACAAGCTAACGTTACCTAGCAAGCCACCATTTCTTATTTAGAAGGCTGACTAACCTCGTTACAAACTGCGTTATCACTTCATCTCATCAGTAAGTACATTCTTTTTATATTAACTTCAGCAGTGTGTAGGTAACGTTAAACTAATAGCATTAATGTAATGTTCGATACATTGTAACATTACATGACTTATTAATCGCCATCGAAATAACGACTTCACTTGTTTATTAATAACGTTAGCTTGATGACATTGATGTGCACAACAACGTGGTCTTTAGCTAACTTAGCTAGCTAGCCAAACAGTCAGTAACACAGATACATAGGTATTTTGTTGTTGTTGAAATGTGCCCAGCATTCCAAGATTCAGTAGCCAATCAGTAGGCAGTGTTGTGCATGTCCTGCTCTTACAGCTCCTTTCCAGCCCAAACCACTGCAAAGAGAGCAAACTTAATTTTTTTTTTGTCAGTGACATTTCCTTCTGACATCTACGACGGCAATCGCAACCACAACATTTATTTTGCCTTTTTGTATAGCTATTTCCATGGATAAAATCACATGTATTATTATTATTTATTGGTAAAAACATTTACTTCATATCCAGCAAGATAGCCAACTACTTGCACGTTACATGACATGTGTAGTCATTTAGTAATACGTTCGCATTTCAGGCTAGAAAATAACCCGTTAATCCAAAGAAATTGCTGAGTTGTCTTAGAATCTTTATTGCAACAGAATGTATCAAGGCTGGCAGCCCGGATCAAATTTGTTGTGCCTCTCCCACGGTGTTACGTCATTGTTTTGCAATGCGCAACTGTCGTAAAAACATGCAAGCTTCGATAACCGGAATCGATAAGCTCGGAGGCATACGATTCCAATGAATAGGACAACTTGGAACCGGTTCTCGATTCCCGTCCCTATTTAAATGTGCCCAGCATTCCAAGGCTTGTTGTAAGATTCAGTAGCCAATCAGGACTTGAATACAAGTTTTTTGTAGAGTGCAAAAACTTTGATATTATTTATTTTAATTTAATTTAATTTCTTTTGTTGTTGTTGTTGAAAACACAGCATTCCAAGACTATATTGTTGTCAGATTCTTTGTAAGACTCTGCTATGCTGTAAATAGTTGTTGATTTTTTTTATTTTTTTCATTTTTTTTAATTTGAATAAATGACTTATTTATAACACCATTCACATTACGTAGTCATATTTTCAAATCTCCAGTCAGCTTTTAGCACTGACTTAATGTAGGCCTTGCTGGGCCCCCGTCAAAAGATACTTGCCACCGGGCCTAACAAATTTTCTGGGGGAGACACTGCATACTATTTTTCTTGTGTTTGTCTGTCATGGAAAATCTATAATAAAATCTAAATATATTAAAAAATTAAAAAAAAAAAAAAACCCATGCGCTGCCTCTAACAGACAGTAGCCTAAATGCCCGTACATGTCTTTGCATGGAGGGGATGACAAATTTGATGAGCTTCTTGTTAGTTTATTTGTACCCATGCAATATTTTTAAAGTTAGTGGGCTTTTACTGTCTTTCCTCTTTTTTCTGTTGTCAGTGTGTTCAACAGCCATATGTACAGTTGCATCTTTTACATTTTATGAGGTTAGACATTGATAAAAATAGAATCCAGCCGTGTATATTCACTACCAATTAACCCCTTCACGCACATGCAAAATCTGGCCAATCCTCGCCCATTTAGGGTGTACCCTACTTAAAGCTTTATAACTCCAGATGTGAGCATCACAGAGACTAGAAAAATGGCTTAAATTAAGCGAGACATTAGATTAGTTTATATTTATAATTTAGGGAGAAATAAAGTGCCACAGATGCAATTTTCTAGGCAAAAGAGCAAAAATGAATTTGCTCTTTTTTAGTTTGCAATGCAATACTGAGAGATCCCATATATAAAACAGGTTAAATTATAGATGTCCTGGATCAAAAACTCCTTGACCACAAGTGTGTAAAATTTAAGGGTGTATATGTAGAACTACTAAAGGTCTATGAAACAAAGTGTAAGCAGTGTACCCAGTGTCTCCAAATCTACCCAAAAGGTCTAAATTATGCATTTCTGTAAATCACAAAATAATCATCTATTTAACTACGGATTAACTATTTTTAACGCTTAGGTTACAGTGTGAAATATCCTCATTAAAATACCACTAACCTATTTATAGACACTCAATTTAAAGATTAACATATATAACCAAAATATTTTGAGCAGTAACTTGCATAGCGATAATGAAATGTTATCTGTGTTCAGTAGATAGAGACAGAGAATCAATGCTGTCGTTCTTCTTATCTGACTTACTCCAGAAAACTATGTCAGTTAGGTCTATCAGCAAACATATGGCTTAGCTATTCTAAAAAGTCCTCAGTAATAATTATATTTTCCAAGAAATTATGAAAATTATTGATAAAATTTTGGCAGGTGCAGTGTCTTTTACTGCTACCACAGAGTGAATGTGTAAGGCCGCAATGTTGAAAGAAAACTTTTGGTTATGCTGGGCTATAAAACGCTATTCCAGAAGTAAAATTAGACATGTTATACATCGTTAGAAAGCTTATACTGTCACCGGAATAAACTAATTGACAATCAAACGAGATTGAACTAAAAAGGGCAACAACGCCGTAAATAGCATGTGTGGTATTACGCACAGTTATATTGGAAGGTATCCAGGCGTCACAAATGTGTGTATATTTCACAAACGAATAGTCCAAGACAATAGCAATAGAGTTGAGCAATCTAGGCACGCCAGTGTGTAAACCACTAGGGGGCTTTCGTGAAGGCGTTAAAAATGTAAATCGGTACAATTGGACTGGGGCCGTCAGCAATCACTTGATGTGTTTTCATGAAAATACTATTCTCTAATTAGACAAAATGCTAAACTTTCAGAGTTCTCGCATATCTAGTGCTTTTCATGTATTCAAAAGCTTGGTGCAAATGCACATTGCAACACTGGCCTTATGTTGTGAAAGTATGTTCAAATAATTCCATTTAATGAAATACATTGTATATGATATTTCAGTATTTAAATGTTTTTTAAGACATATTTGAAAGTAATTGCAGATAAATACAAATGCTCCTTAAATGTATTTTCAAAAACATTTTGTAATTTAAATATTCAGTATTTGTAAATGATGAATTTCTAAATAAGTAATTACAAGTAATTAAAATACTTTAAATATGTATTTGATCCAGGTCTGCTATGGAAATTTCAGCGCAGACATACACTGAAAGAGCCACAATGGCCACAGACTCTCAGCCCTTAAGAACATTAACTTCTGTATCTTCTGACCTCATGTAAATAGACAGAATTCACAAAAAACTGCACACATCCACTCAACAAAGCCCCAAACTTGGGTTATTTGCATTCTTTGCTTTTCTACTTTGCTCACTAATGTCAGCCTACTTCTAAAATGTTCAGGGTTAGTGAACTAATGTAATGTTAGCTACATTTCTAAACTAGTTTTTATGCTTTGACTTTCATATAGGCTAGTACTGCTAACTACCTTGGTTTGACATACTTGACTGGCTGAAACTTAAGCCTAAGATTGTCTGACTAAAGCTGACTGAAGCTGACTAAACCCTGCAAAACCCTTTCCATTAAGAAATTGTAAGGTCAGAAGATGAATTGATATGGCTGAGTTTAAATGTAAGAATGAGAAAAACCATGACGATAGAAAACATTCCTGTAACTCATCCTACAAATAACAAAACTTGTTTATGAAGTTTGATAACATTTTTATTAACAATGAATAGCTCTGGAAAAGGTTCAAAGAAGGGCAACCAAATTGATTCCTGGTATGAAAGATAAAATCTACAAGCAAAGACTTAATATGCTTAATCTCTTCAAGCTTAGTAAAAGGAAACTTAAGGGTGGTTTGATTGAAGCTTGTAAATTAATTCAAAAATAAATTAAAATTCAAAGGAGATTAACAAAGTGAACTATGAGAGATTCCTCAAGCTGAGTTCTGTTCATAGAAGGAGGAGACATAATTGAAAAGTAACAAAAGGCAAATTTTGCACAGACATCAGGAAGCATTTTCTTTCACACAGAGAGTGGTCAATGTGTAAAATAGCCTGCCAGGTCATGTAGTAAAGGCAGAAAAGGCAGTTTTATGTAAAAAGCGCTATACAAATGAAATTGATTTGATTTGACCTCTGATAAAGCATTCCCTTGGCTTAATGAGGTTATAGTTACAAACAAATGCCTAAAATGCTACATGCTGCTACCATTTCCTCAAATGGCTACAGATTCCTCTAGCCACTAAGTAGCTGAATCCAACTGTGAAGTGTTTTCATGGTTGGATTGGTAGAGCAGACCTGGTGACTTTGAACTGACAACAGCTGAGGCTCATTGGCTGGTGATTTTCCAGGGGTTCATTTGTAAATAGAAGAAAAAAGCAATTGTTTTGGTCACAAAGCAACATGTTCATCATTGTTCAAGTAAGTACATTTTGCAGACTGTTTATTCTTGATATGTTATAATTGCCAAGACAATTGCTGGTAGTTCGTTAAATTAAGTCCTTTAAATTAAGTACCACAATGGGAGAAGCTATTGTTAATAAGCTATTGTTGACAGTAGTTAAAGGGGTTCTTGTTTTTATGACATGTTGTAGATTTTAGTAATGATTAATCAAAAAGTAGGGTTTTTAAATATCTGCTAAAAGTAGCGTTGCCAGATTTAGAGTTTGTCAAAACTGGACAACATGTACAGCTGAAAGCGTAATTGCGAGAAAAGAGAGAGAGCTGAGAGCTGTTGTACTGGCTGGGGGAGGGTTGGGGGGTTCCCCTCAGAACCACCACTGGACCAAGGACTCGTTCACGCAAATTCATTACGTTCACGCAACTACCAGTAAATTTCTCCCGTCAGTACACTGGACTAGACATTACATCCGCTTGGGACTACAAACCGGACAAGTACAAATAATAAGAAAATGCAAAAACCAGATGTCTGGCAACCCTAGCTAAAAGATAGGATTTGATTGCTAATGTTATTTGATATTTTTACTTGGTGAACACTCCCTTCAGCCGGGAAAAAGGACCTTTATCGGATGGCTAGACACAGCTCGTCAAAACACAGAGCTTACCTGGTCATAAACTTGCCATTGTCAACTATAGATACATTTTGCACATATAAAGACAGTCCAATTATATGAAAACAAAAATAATAATAAAGAGGTTATGCACATTTTAATCATTTGTTCAAGGTGGATGTAATCCCATTTTGGCTTGTTAGTTTGCTACAGATAGTATGTGGTTTCAAACACAGATGTTGTATACTAATACGGATGTTTGTGTACTAAAATTAGCATAATATGCACTATAAACACACAACATACTAATTTTATGCCACAGTATGTTGAGCACGGCCGGCGATGGCTATGCAACGTGCGGCTCACACAACGTGCGGCTTGCCCACCCAATGAAAACTTGATTTTTTTTTCTGTTCAGCCAATGGAAAAATAGCACAGAAAATATCAGTACCGTTTTTAACTTCTGATTGGGTGGGCAGCCACCGGTTGAAACATCTAGTTTCTCTGATGCAGTGTACTGCCGGTTGATTTAATTAGCGGTATTAATGTAATGAGAAAAGCGCTTTGTCATTTGAATGCATAATATGCAATTCCTCGCGCCCACACCCACCAGCACCCCCCCAAACCGACCCCCCCCCCCCCCCCCTCCCGGTCAACAGCATCCAACAGCAACCTGGTCGACCGCACTGGGTGACACCGACCCTAGTGACACTACTGCGCCCAAGTTGCCCACCTATTATTTCTACCAGCCCACCCTAATAATATAGTAGGCTAAAACCGGCCCTGATGTTAAGCACAAATAGTATGCAGTTTCAAACACAGCATTAGTCATCCATCAACATGAAGAGAGTCAGGGAACACAAATATGAAATAAGAGTAATGGTTTTTGAGCATTAGAAATCAGGCAGTGATTATAAAAAATGTTAAAGGTCTGAAAAACCCACCTGTACTATTAGGTCAAAAATTAAGATGACAAATGGATCTGTGATAAACCTGCCTGCAGGCCTGCCAGTAGGGGTGGTCAAATGGGGCGGTCATGCGGGGCCTCACCTGTGAGGGCCACATGCCAGGATGGGGGGATTTTTAAATTTTTATTTTTTTGCCTTTAAATATCCTGGGGTTTGATATGAGACACTTGGCAAAGCAAAGCTTGTATTGTGAACAACTGAAAATGAGAGGCACATCCATTTCACAGCAATCCTTTGTTTGACAAAGCATCACCATTCAAGTCTGAATCTTTGCTCCTCCCCTTTGCTATGATGTCTTGTGGTTGCACATCCATTACCAGAAGTAAACAAACCTGGCTGCAAGGCAGGAGGTAGCAAAATTCTGCAGACATAACAAAATAAAATACAGATAGATTTATGCACATTGTTGTATATAGTGGAAGATAATGTAGACATTATTCAGGTGAGATATCAGCACAATGTCGTCTACTGAGTTTTATGAGAGCATAATTTTAGCTATAAATCATCTTCTGCATCTAGCTAGCCATAATAAATTTAATTTCTATTTTGATCTAGCTAGGTAACAAGCTATAGTTGTACAGTTATAATAACTATGTCATGAATGAAAGAATGCAACTTATTGCCCCGAAGGGAATCTGTTTTGCATACAATGAGCGCAACATAAAACATAAGTCAGATGATGCACACCAGAGTTGCCAAGTTTGGTGAGCTGGCTGACGTGAGTTCAATTCTATTTGCATGTGGTTAGGAGAAAATGAGATCACTGACCGGGCTGTAGCCCAGATTGGCAACTTTGGGGCGGGGGGGGGGGGTTGATTGAGATTGGTGTGAGAGCTTGAGACAGAGACTGAAAGCGCGTTTCTCATGCTTAAAGCATGGCAGTTGGAAACCCTGGTGCACGTGGTGCAAATATATTACAATATAAAAACTTGCTGTGTTTCCAGCTAGGGTTTCCTGCCAGTGTAGCCTCTCAGCTTTTGACAATCTCTGGTATAGCCCCCACTCGTTTTGCTTCTACAGTATGTCCTAGTGTCGACTTTTAATACTCTAAATTAGTAGATGTTCACACATTGAATCATATTCATTTTTCATCAATCATAAAGGCAGAAAATGTAGAATACTGAGACTATTTGATGACATTAGATAGATCTGCAGACTAATCCTTTTTTCCTGTATATGACTTTACACTGTACATCAATTTTGGGTGCTTGGGCACGTTTGACACTGGGGTTTTTGCATGGTGCAATTGTGCGGTGTGACTGCTTTATAAATCCTAAATCTGAATAAACCTGGCTGTAAACTCATCTGAATACTAGTAGCTATAGTATTTTATCATTGTCTATTATCTATCAGCATTGCAGCATTGGGGAGATTACATCACAGCAACAGTGGAGGGCACATGATGAGCGATTGTTACAATGGATCGCACTTTGGATAAAAAGTGTGTGTGTGTCACGTGTGTATTTAGCGCCTGCCAACTTTGCACAAGGCCTCCTAGATGACTCTGCGTGCCTGAAAGAGGACGAGAAGTGTATTTTGCCCAAAAAGCATTGATCTCCAAAATTAAAAACTAAGACCACAAACTTCAAATTAAACTTAACTTTCTGAAAGAAGTAAAGAAATAAAAAATTGAAATGATAGTATAGTATAATAACATTGGTGTATAATCACAACACAAAAAACCACAGCAAACTGCATACTGCATAAATGGGATTCTGACACCCTCATTTAAATGTTAATGTAAATTGAAAATTGAGATTGACAGCCTGGCAATGTACCAGAATTTTTGTGAGTGCAGTATATTAACAGTACATCCATATTTACATTCTTAGTGAAAAATAGTGCCGAGAAGGATTGATTTTCTTATTTTTATTTTTTGCAAATTTATTAACAGTGCACTACTTCACCTCATATACTGTAACTACACACTGACATTTTATTTATTTATTCATTACAAATTTTATTTTTTGTTTCCCAGTATTTATGGTATGGAAACTTTACTTATGGAAGAATAATATTTCATACTGTACTGTATCCATTGAAATCCATAAAAATAAAAACCATTTTTTTTCCCCCATATTCACATTCAGAAATGGTATCATCCGCCTCTCGTCTTGAGATTGGTCCTTATACAATATAGCTAGGCATCAGACGATTTTAGACAGTAAGTAGCAGTGCTACCAGAGTTGCCTTGGCTGAGAAAAGTTTGGATGCTATAAGTGTCTATCATCCCTGCTTTGTGCCTGAAAGGCCCAGTTTTTCTTTGAGTCAAAAACTGTAGTATAATATTATGAAAGGTTTTTTCATTATTTTTTTAAAACATATTTTAGAGTAACAAGGTGTCTACAAGCATACTTAATGTCAGAGTGTGTACCTGCATGTATGTGTGTGTGTAACTAGTCCA
Organism: Anguilla rostrata; assembly: GCF_018555375.3. Classification (NCBI taxonomy): domain Eukaryota; kingdom Metazoa; phylum Chordata; class Actinopteri; order Anguilliformes; family Anguillidae; genus Anguilla; species Anguilla rostrata. The sequence goes on along the minus strand of NC_057933.1, from coordinate 35,294,515 downwards.
CCAAATTGACAGATCACCAACAATGTGGTAGTATTTTTATCAAGTAATGGAATCAGTACATTCACAATAACAGTTCAGTGTTCATAAAAAATATCACAATTAAAAATTATGTTATGAGCAGATAAAAAAACTGGAAAATAGTATTTAAATGTTAAATTACAGTTAGTGTACACTACTTGACCAAAAGTAACTGGTCACCCCTTGGTCTGGGGCTGTTTTTTTATGGTTTAGGCTAGGCCTCTTAGTTCAAGTGAAGGCAAATCTTAATGCTACAGCAGTGCTACCTACAATCACATTCTAAACGATTTCCTGTTTCAGGATGACTATACCCCAGGCACTGAGCGAGGTTGATTTAGAAATGGTTTTGTTGAGAATGGTATGGAAAAACTTGAACAGCCTGCACAGAGCCCTGACCTCAACCCCATCCAACACCTACATTACATTACATTTATTTATTTTTATCCAAAGTGATGTACATAAGTACATATCATGGTCATTGGACAACTACAAAACACAGGTTCAATAAGGTACAATACTCATTTCATACAGCTATTTCTAGCCAAGAACACTGTTCAGTTCACGCACTGAACACTATTCTGACCTAAATTATGCCAAGTCAAACTAGGGAGAAGAACAAGCTACAATATTAGGACAAATACAAATTATAAAAAGTGCTGGAATGGGGTTACATGTGAAATGAGTGTCATGAAAGGGGGGATTTAAAGTGAAATGGTTCACAGAGTGGTGTCAGTTTGTCCAGGTATAGTCTGAAGAGATGCATCTTCAGATCACGGTGGAAGATGGGTAATAAGGGAGAGGTTCGAAGAGGGACAGGGAGTTTGTTCCACCACTGGGGAGCTAGGGTGGAGAAGCTCCGTGATCCCTTTATTCTGGTGGGAGGGGGTGCAAGGCGCCCTGCTTATGCAGAGCGGAGTGGTTGAGCAGGCGTGTAGAATCGAATCATGTCCTCCAAGTTGATAGGGGCCGTCCTGTTGGCTGCAGTGTAGGCGAGGGTCAGGACTTTGAATCTGATCCTGGCAGCGACCGGTAGCCAGTGGAGTGACTGCAACAGAGGAGTGACGTGGGAGAATTTGGGAAGGTTGAAGGTTGAGTTGGGCAGCGGCATTTTGAATCATTTGTAGTGGCTGTATTTCACAAGCTGGCAGGCTTGCAAGGAGAGAGTTGCAGTAATCAAGGCGGGAGGTCACGGTAGCCTGGACCAGCAGCTAGGTAGAGTGCGTAGTCAGGTATGGTCGAATCCTCCTGATGTTGTATAGAAGGAATCTGCAGGACCGTGATGTTGCCTCGATGTGCTCCTTGAGGTCCAGCTGGTCATCCAGGACCACCCCCAGTCTCTTTGGGATCAATTGGAAGGCCAACTGCAAGCCAGGCCTAATCGCCCAATCAGCGCCCAACTGTGGCAATGCTCTTCTGCGTGAAAGGAAGCAAATCCCTGTAACAGTGCTCCTGTATCTAGTATAAAGCCTTCCCAGAAGAATGGAGGTTGTTATAGCAGCAAAGGATGGTCCAATATTATTGCCCATAATTTAGGATGAGATTGGATGTCTGGTGTCCACATACCTTTGACTATACAGTGTATTTTAACAAGAGCCCATTAGTAGGGGTGGAGGGAGCTGCCATTATTTGTGTTTGTATCTGTAACTGATCAACAAATAAAATTATTTTGATTTGTATTTGGATAAAGACCGGACGTGGGTGTGGTGTAAACCGGAAGTGCGTGAAGTTTAATGTGGAAGCTGTGTTAAATGCCAAAAATCCAAGATTTGTACTATTATAATCAATGGCACTGCTATTGTCAAAATATTAAAGCACTGAAGTCATGGTTTTACAAAGACACCAAAAATAATCCAGTTTAACTACTGGTAATTCGCCTTTTAAAGCTGTATTTAACAAACAATGACGTATACATTATACAGCCATAACAGGCTTTTATAACACTGAGGTAAACAGTCAAATCAAGTTTCAAACATAGACAAAATGTTTTATTAATCAAAACATAGTTACTTCTTCTTACTCTGAACTGCATAGTACGAACTGAATGAACCCCACCACCACCCCTATCTGAGGGACACTGAAGTCAATTATAAACTGAAAAATTATTTCATAATAAATAAAAAGTTCCTCATCTTCATTATGAACTACTGTAATGTATTTTAACTACTGCAATGAACCCCTAATGAAATAAAAACTACATAATGCAAGGATAAAATGTTTTGTTTTTTGTTTGTTAATACTTTTTCTTCCCCCTTTGTTGAAGTCCCACTTTACCTGTATTTTTTGATTTTCATAAGCTTAGGTAAATGAAAGAAAAAACTGAAAAGCTTCCCTGGGTGGAACTTCAGCTATTATGCTTTAATCAAACTTGTATTTTGTAAAGACAAGCTCCTACACATGAGCTTGGAGCAGTCTAGAGTGATGGGGAGACACAACATCCCTTGCTATACTGAAATGTTGCTTGAACCACTCATTGGAGGACATGTCTGATATTTTAGAGCCACATGAGTCAGTGCTGGGTGTGTCATTAGCCAACAACCTGTGTCTGTAATGTTTTCACGCTAAAAAGAAAGGTCACGTTTTTTTATGGCATACTACTTTTACACTGATGGCCTACGGCGTCATACTTATCCAACATTACTGCATCAATTACAGCATGACTTTCTTAACTAAAAGTAGTATTTTTTTTTTTTTATCTCCTTCTACATTACGAATGTGGGCTGGGCTCCAAGAAAAATAAAACAAAATTTTTCACCTTTGAGTGGCAGCACATGGCTATTTTTTGCACAAAATGTGGTGGCATAGCTTAATTAGATTTTTGTTTTTCTTAACAATAGGACTAATATGATGCGCCAAATGGAGACAGGATAATCAGGTTTCAAAAAACATGATTTAGTGTTTATTACCCCTTCAAAGTTACAGCATTATTAATATCATCAGCTATTTTTGTTAGTCAGTCAGCATTAAATAAATACTAGAAAATTTCATTTATGCTGGAGATATTTTAAGGATCTGATAGCAGTACATTCTAAGAACAGTCAAAAAAAAAAAAATAATCAGCTCTCTAATCCAGTTTCTGATAATGGCCAGACGCTGGACTCCAGGGAGTACTTCTTATCAGATATGCAGCGGAGCGTACACATGCCACAAAAGGCATTTGTTTTAATATTACAAAAAATCATAGTATCACTATCTGTAAGTATTTAATTATCGGAATAAATAAATATCCTGATAAGGGAATGGCGGATATAGAGGGCCTGGTATCTGTGCAACAGATTATTAACATCAAATGGACAAACAGGAATAACACGTCATAAACACACATTATCTTCAATAAACCATTTAGGGAAGGAAATATTTGTAACAAAGCAAAAAGAATTTGCTTTCATAGCTTTTATGTCCAATCCTGTTAAAAGGATACCTTAGGCACAAGGCAAGATAACACAACTAAAAATGTAAACATGGTACCAAGGCCACTGTAGCAATGATGGCGGGGGACATTAAAATTAAACATTTTGAGCAAAATGGAAGTTGCAATGATTGTATGTCAATGCACACTTAAGGTCCCTGTAAAAAACTATGATCCCTTAATATGGATAGTTCATTCTAATTAATAATTCTACATTAGTTTCAATAAAGAACAAGTTTCTTTATTTTTTACGTGATGCTTATTTAAACAAAAAAATACCTCTCAAGATACAAGGTATTAATATCTTCTCATTTTTTAGTTTATGGTCTCTCTGATGTCCAGCTGAGGCACTTGAACTTGTGTAGTGATATATCTTGCAGTCCAGACTCAATATGAATTATTGCAGAGGCAACTGTGGTCAACGAAGGAAAAACTGGCTATAGCCAATCCCCCACCTTATTGTTCAATTGTAATGGCTCTGATTGTTCACCTATGAGTCCAGCTATGTTCACATTCATCTATTTGTTTATTTATTGATTTATTTGTTTATTTATTTAGTCATTTGTTCAATTTGACGCAAGATTGTAGTTTCATGGTTTTGCCATTCTGAACTGTTATATATTCGGGGCTGGTTTGTTTTATGTCAATATGAAAATAAAAGTCAAATTACATACATATAAAAAAAGCAAAGAAAATGTAGCATGTACCAAATACCATCAATCTTCTACTTCTTTTTTATACCAATAGTACTTCAAAATTGCTGTCTCTAATAAAATGAATTTACTATATGAAAAATTATATATGAAAAAATGTCATAATTATGTATTATAAATGAGTTGTATGCTCAAGAAAGAGAAAATATATTTTTGTTTTTAAAGGAGAGCACCAGAGTGTGCCCTCCTTTTGTATTATTTTTTTATTTTTTGCGTTATTTAGACAGGTAAAAAAGCAGAGACTAAAAAAAGATTTTGTTTAACAAAGATCATCTAATATCCAACACCATATTTAACCATAGGTTTGATGTCTGTTTTAACATAAGCATCTTACTTTTGATGCTAAACCCACCGCTGGTGTACACGGTCAGAAAGCTCAATTTAGGTCTCATCTCCCCATGTGAATGTGTTTGTTTAAAAGGATTTCATACCTATGGTGAAATAGGTAGTGCATCAGTGATGCAATGGGGAGGCCAATGGAATCATGAAATCCAGAAAGTTCCAATACGTTGTGTTAGGGTTTTGCTTCACTGCTTTTAGGATTCATCTGTCATCAACTGCAGTTATCTTTCTTGGCCTGTATGGCGTTTATTGCACCTGTTTATTTCTTTTTTAAGACTTTCCAAGCTGCTGTACTTGATACGCCCAGTTTCTGTGCTATCCTTCTTAATACATTCTTATGTACTCTCAGCTTACAGATGAGTTGTGTTTCAGCCATAGTCAGTCCTCTGGTCTTCATGATGGTGTATGCCTCCAAATGAAATCTCCACAGATGCAACAAGGCAAAAGGACTAACATCCAGCCCTTTTGTGTGACATCCATGCAAGGTACCTGTAACATTTAACTGTCAGCACATTAACATCATTTAATTTTCAGCACAGTAGCACATAGTTCTTGCTATTAAGACCAGAGAATTGTCCCCTACAGGTGTCAAAATTAATTTCTGGCTCATCATATGCAGGCACAGATATACAGAATTTATAGACAAACTCAATCTCTCTGTGTCTCTCTCACATTGTGTTTGTGTGTGTGTGTCTGTGTGTTTTTGTATCCATAAATTTATTTTCCTGAGACTTCAGATATTCCCTGAGTTCAAAAGTAAGACTACATGAACCTTTGAAAAGCAAACTCTGGGGGAAACCACAAAACCCTTTTTACGGTATAAGATTTTTAACCACTGCAATTATTGACGAGAACTGTATTACTTCGGTGTACTCTGATTGAGAGAAAAAAAGCTGAACCCCAAGAGACATCAGCAGCTGTCAGGTCCTTTTATAGCTGCTATGAGGTAGTTTACAGCAGGGCATTCACTGGTCTCCCAAGACCCAGTTAAGAACCCTTTTTAAACCACCTCAAAAGCACATTCATACATTAATCAACTCAAGCCTTGCTCCTTCTTGCGGCAATACATCAATTACCATGTTTTTTAAACAAATTCGGCTAGACGATGGACACCTTATTAAGGTCCCAACTAAACCCACACAGTAAGTAAATGTCTTTTAATATAGTGTAGCTTATACTATTGTGTATGGGCATGTGTACGCAAAACAAATTTGGTAGGCAGTACAATTAATGGAGAGAGAGAGGGAGAGTAAGAGATGGGGGGACCTTCTAATGACTTCCAGCTTGCTAATTTCACAAGCTAATAATGAACAGGACATTGCTATGCAAGAGCTGCCCCCTCTTTTCCTGCTTGTGCCTCTCACCAGAGGGCTGCTGCCATTGTTCACATGAAAGACAATTAGACTCAGGAACATCAAACCCAAAAATGACAATCTGCTAACCAGCCCTGGGTATTGCAGGCATTCTTTTCTCCATTTTCTGGACTGATAGACAACAATCCTCTGAAGGCCCCTTTTCTGACAGAGAAGAAAAGCAAAGCCAGGAGAGAGAAAAAATGCCCCTTCTCCCTGATTTACGCATCTCTATTCAGAATTTATTAACCTGACTGGTGCCGATTGAAGCTCTGCCACTTTTATAGCCCCAAGCTTGAAATTCCCGACACGTCTGAAGAAATGCACCAGTAATGGCAGTCATGTATTTCCATATTATAAAAAAGGAAGAGGAGAATTGGACCAACAGTGGGGAGTTGTGTCAGAAGAATGCTAGGTGTTTGTGGCTATGTGCATGTGTGTTTGCGTTTGTGTCTGTGGTTGTGTTTCTTTGTGTGTGCAAGAGTGTTTCTGTGTATGAGTGTGTGTGTGTGTGTGTGTGTGTGTACGTATGCATGCATGTGTAAATGCAATGGGGAGATCAAGGGCTAAAAAGTGGTTGGGTTACCAGTTTTTCCGCTGAGCAGAGCAACACACTGAGCGATGCATGGTGGGTTACTGCTCTGAAGGCATCACTAACGCAGGACCAGGAAATGGGTATAAATGAAGACAGTAAGAGTTGCATTGGAGAACATATTAAAGACATTTTTAAACCTCTATGCAAGAGAGATCAAAATATTTGTTAATCAAATCTTTTCTACAAGCATTCCATACAAGCACAATCATTTCCAAAGTGTGGCCAGTAAAAAAAAAAAAAACAAATTCAGGATTTGTGAATCATTACACCACAAAGAACTGACTTAAAAATAGAGTTAATCGAAAAGCTACAGTCTTGAGCTTGCACCTTCAAAGTTATCTCTTACCAAAGAAATTTAACTAAGGTCCATGCAAGAATATTGGTAGGCCAGGAATAGAGCAGATCAATAGATCCGCCTGAGAAAGTGTGTGCATCCTCCTGGGTGGAGATCATTGTGTTTCTGAGTAGTGGTGAGATATGATCCTTGGCTACAGTGAATGGACTGGGAACTGGATGCCAATGCAGGGAGCTGCAAGTGCTAAGCTAATGCAATGATGTTATGTGGCAAAGAATAGGAATCTCACAAGAATACAAAAGCATGCATCGAGAAACCTGAAAATATGTCCTGTCTCAAAATTCCTGTGCCAAGGATTGCTATGGAATAAATGTGCACCATATAAAGTCTATATATACAGAGGGAAACAAACTACTTTACATGAAAAGTGGATCATCTTTTTCAGAGTATGTCATCACCAATGTCAGTTGGTCAGGGTCACTTAGTTGGTGGAACAATGATAGAACTACTTTCAACTAAAATTAAATTGATTCAGTGTAATATCCAACTGAAAAAAGGCAGGAGTATATTTAACAGTATTTATGAACCCCATACAAGCATGCCACAATGTCCAAATAGTAAATACAAACTGTTTTGTTTTATGAATATTCATATTTATAAATTGTAGTCTTGTACATTTCACCTAGGCCCCCCCCACTTTTTTTCACTGGCCCACAATATTTTTTTGAACTTAAGCACTTTTTTTTTTTTTTAAAGCAGTTGAAAATGTCTATTCATAATAACCAATTAAACACTACGCTCCCCATTGTCATGCCTATGAGATGAAGACAACACACTTGTTGACCTGTAGCATCCGCAGACTGAGCCAATCACAGCTGAACACAGCAGATCAGAAGACGTTGATTTTAGCAGCACCCACCGCGACTGTACAGTTGTAGGCCTACAGTCCGCTGGTAACGTTACAGTATAAATATCTTTGTTACAGTCGCAAACCTGCGAAATGTAAATAAATATCGTACCTGTTAGTAAGCTATGAGTAACGAAAATCAAAATTTCAAAACAGTCCTCCCTTTTTCAGTTCGTGAAAAGAATTAGGAGAGAGCCATCATCACCACCGGCACCCCAGCTGCCAGATGAAGAAGCAGAACTAACGTTAACAGTGGAGCCAGGGGTAGTTAGCAAGCTAGCTAATGTTAGCGAGTAGCAGCAGACCTACGTTCGACAAAGAGACAAGTCAGACAACAACAGCATCCAGGGAGAGCCCACCACCACCAGAGAGGGAGAGAGAGTCACACAGAGGCCGACAAAGAGACAGAGACCAACAAAGAGGGAGAGGGACCGACAGGGATCAAGAGCAGGCCACAGAGACCGACAGAGCCACACCCTCCACTCCCCCTTCGGATTTAGCCTCAGTACACGAGCCAAGTTTGCAACGGTATCCAGCTACCGTGAAAGCGGGTAAGTCCCGTAGTTTCACGGTGCACTGGTACCATAAATTCAAATGGCTGGAATATAGTATTACAAGAAATGCCATTTACTGTAAAATGTGCAGACATTTTGGACACGAGGACACAGCAGAGGACTCATTCCGACGTAGTTTTTAAAGCAGAAATAAACTGTCTCTAACTGATTGTTTTAAAATGACCTCTGATGTTAACAAAGTTGATGCCCAAATTGACTTGCCAAAAGCAATGTATGGTAACATGAAATGTGTGGAGTTGTGAAAAAACTGAGTTTGAATATCTTTAGCCTAGGTGTATGTAAACTTTTGGTCTCAACTGTATAATGTGATTGTTTGCTGTAGCTTTAAGAGTCTACCTTCACTGGAACTAAGCGGCCTAGACTAAATAATGAAAAACAGCCCCAGACCAAGGGGAATCCAGATACTTGTGGTCATATTGTGTATGTATGTATGTATGTATATACATACATACAGTGAGCTCCATAATGTTTGGGACAAATACATGTTTTGCAAATATTTGGGTTTATACTCCACAATTTTGGATTTGTAATCAACCAATGCATATGTGGTTAAAGTGTGGATTCTAAGGTATTATTAAAGGCTATTTTAATACATTTTGGTTTCACCAAGTAGAAATAACAGCACTTTTTATACATAGCCAGCCCATTTCATGGCACCATATTGTTTGGGACAAATGGCTTCACAGGTGTTTCTGATTAGTCAGGTATGTTCATTTGCTTCTTAGGGCAAGTATAAGAGAGCTTTCAGGATCTAGTCTTGATTATATCAATATATATATATATTTTTATTTTTTATTTTTACTGTGAGGTACAGGTGAAAACATCCACATACTGGGCCCAAGACTGCTGACTCACTAGTCAATTTCTGGGGGCCTCTTTTGCTACAGTTGATTTCAGACCTTGACTGGCAGTCTAGATGAAAATAAGTATTGAACAGCATGCAGTCAATTCATGTCAGGAAACAGAGAGGCCATTAGAGGGCCAGACAATGGAGGATCCTTGTGAGGTAACATTAGCAGAGCCTCCGAGATACATTGACGAGAATACAATCCCCTTTTAAGTGCCATTATGATACTGCCACACACTTTCTCTCACAGTTCGAGTCAGTTTTACTTCCCAACAATGTGGGAAGAGGATTAATTCTTACAAAAGCAAGGGACACTCCTTTTTTAATCTTATGGGTCAACCTTGCAAGCAGTGGTTTCTAACTGCTAAGCATTTAAAGGGATATTTCACCCTTTTATAACATAAGTTATTTTGTGGAGTCTACCCCATTGTATTTGAATAGCTTTAATACTAGGAACATTAGTTGCTCCTGTTGACTACTGTCAGCATCGCCATTCTTCCTGGTTATCACTCCCCTAATTCACTCCCATTCATTTTTGGAACATTGCTGAAATATGCAGTTTCATAAATATATAGTTTCAAAGTACAAACTAACAAATAGATCAATGAAATATTTTCTTCTTAATGAAAGCGATCTGTTTTTTGAGCTGATAAGCTGTCTTCAGGTTTAGTTAAATATAAATTTATATAAATATAGTTAATCTATTTTTAGATTGGCTTCTAGGTAGAAATACAGTAAGCCATAGTTTGATTTATTCTTATGCAGGCGCCCAAGTGAGTCTGTTATTGTGCACAAGGTTATGCAAGGAAACTTAACTAGTGTTAGTTTTGATGGTGAAATTTAATCGTCCGCAAGTTAACTACTGAGGAAGATAGCAAAGAGAACTTCTAGCTACAATTAAGCAAATCAAAATGCCTGATAAACAGAAAAGTGGATTTCAGAAGAGAAAAGAGAAATGGACCAGTAGAAAATGTAGCCAAGTTGCCAAAGTTTTGCCGCGTTTCAATAGCAAAATGTCAGGCCACTAGCTACAGTACTACTGTCAGTAGGGATATATATTATACAGCTCATTCCTGACCTGTTTTAGAACACACCCCCCAATTTGAAAAAATGCTCAGGAACACCATCCGGTAATGTCTACCTTCAGTGAGGTGTGTACTACACTGCTGTTTTTTATTATTACATTGCATGTCACAGAAGTGGATAAGAAATGGGTTGCATAATTAATTTTTTAATGATCCCCACAGCAATGGAGGGGATTATGATTTTTTTCATTTAAAAGGGTGGAGGGGCAGACGGGGGCAGAGGGAGGAGGTTGGTTTCAAAGTACCACATAAAATGATGTTGCCTAGTGTCATTGCTTTACATGTACATGGGGTGGAACACTGCTGGACTATATATAGTTGGTCAACAGGGGCATGTGATGTTGCTAGTATTCATGCTAAATGCAAAATTACTTATGTTATAAACAAGTGAAATGTCCCTTATTCTGAATAGGAAATATTGGAACTTTATGACGCCTCCATTAACCGATTTCACACATGGAACACACAACATTGCTGGGTTCAATTTTAGGTTAGGTAGTCGTTTTCCTGTTCACACATAGATCTCCCATATGGAAAAATTCAGTGTTGAGTCTGTTCACACATAACATGACCATTTGTAGATTATCGATTACCTTATCATATATCATCGTATCTATAATTATACCACAAAGCTGCTTGCTGATTTTTACACTGCACTGATAGATAAGTTATCTTGTCCCAGATAACTGTTTGTTTACTACTTCTGTTTTTTTCATTGGTTTACAATAAAATCTACCACTACAAACAAATCCATGCCATGATCAAGTCAGAGAATGTAAATCAGAGAAATGTGTCACCCTCTAAGTCTCTAGTTAGGCTGGGTGGTATAACTTTTTGTAGATTTAATAGTATAAATTCATGCAATTGTAGGTACCATAGCCTATAAAAGACACAGAACTACAAAGCCTATATGTCCACCTCAAAGTGACTCATTTAACCATGTCCCTGCCACAGCTTTCCTGTTACAGTATTGGCTTACTGTAAATTTGAAACGCACAACCTTGCCATTGTTTCACTGTCTTTTCCATTTTCCTCTCCCCTCTGTTCCATTCTCTCCCCCTGGACTCGCCACCCTTCTCCCATCTCCCTCTCATGAGTCCACATGCCAGGAAGAGTTTGCAAGGCCTGCAACGGAGCAAGGCGTGTATACCCTCGGTTACCAGCTGCGGGAGAAATGAGGCGCTCCGAAGCACTACTATGATTAGCGGTGGTCAACCAGGAGAGCCACGCACGACCGACGCATCCTGCAGAGAAAGTCCCACGAGGCAAGCGACCTGCGTGAAGGATCAGGCTGCATGTTTTGGATCCAGAAAAGGGCGGCCGGCTTCCCGTTTTCTCCGATGAAATAACATAAAATCGAGCAGGACAGAACGCTACACAACTTGCGACCTCGGGAGCTCAAAACTGAAAAAGCTTGCTGGTAATTTCATCAATGAACGCTCGTTGGATGGCCGTTAAATCAGTGAGTACATACACTGCGGGTATTTCTGTTGCATTTATGATGCTGCCAGTCTCTTTATATATATTGTCACAGCCATTGTTTTACACGTATAGCACATCGAATGTGGAGCACTGGGTGGCAGCATTGCTTTGGAACACAGCATGTTGAATTTGTGTTAGCTAAGGTGGGCAATATTGCTTATTGTAACTTGGCGTCGTTTTGATATCAGTACTTTTAATGGCAGGTCTAGATTTTGCCAGTGTTAATGACTTAGTGCTTTGTATGCCTGAGTAACTTGGCATTTTTTTACATTGAAAATGTGTTTTTCTTTAGATTTACTTTACGCCAGACATAATGGGATGGCAGGTATGCCATCCCGCCAAGTTACGCCTTGGCGGGGGCATGCCCCATACCTATACAGCACCGAGAGTTTGGCACTTTTCAGGGTTCCCCACAGAAATAACCACAACAGCCACAGACACTCAGCCCTTAAAAACATTAAATTCTGTACATTCTGACCCCATTTCAACAGACAGAATTCATAAACAACTTCACATGTCCACACAATAAAGCCCCAAACTAAGGGGATTTTGCGTTTTCTCCTTCTTCTTCTTCTTCTTCTTCTTATTATTTTTCCTGCCGCGAATCCCACTAACAACATGTCTCCTCATTGGACATTTTACCGACACCAGCCAAATCTTCACCTACACGACCCAATCAAAAACTCGCATACACACGCAAAATACACATACCTTTTTATTCTGAAACATTTCCTGTTTAAACAGCTAGTCTGCTGTGGCTTAGTGGGCAAGGTTACAGTCTTGGGAACACGGGGTCGTAGGTTCAAGCCCAGCTAGGAACACGTTTCTTTAACCTGCTTCGACCCTCACTAATAATTGTCTACTACTTATCAATTATTGCTTTTGCACCATATCTACCCGCCGTTCACCGAACGTATACACTGCATTATGACGTACCGTCTGTACGTTCAGTTATTAACCGGCTACAATATTGCTAAGCCATATGGATTCAACGGGAGCTCTTCTGTGCTTACTGGCCTGTGTTCTTCTTTAAAACCACCGGCAGGTTTGCTAATGATATTTCACGCATTGCATAGCTATGGCATGGTGCTGCACTAACGAAGTCACAGACTGGTAAACCTCTGGTTTAAGGCTTGAATCCCGCCTCGCCCTCAGGCAGATCATTTCCTCTTTTACACTAACGTTTTCTTACGCTTATATTTGCTTTACCAAAACTCACTCACGGCCACCCATATGCATTTCATGACGGCAAATGTATTCCTTTTATTTAAAAGTTACACCAGTTCACCACTGTGCCATTTCTACTAACTATATTTCTTCACTTGGCTACCGTACAAAACCTTCTTATCAGCAAACGCCACGTTTCTACATTCATGTTATATATACCATTTGATAAGGAAACTAAGCTCGCTCATGGTCACTTCATTTACTTCGCACTATAGTCTGTGATCATGTCAACCTTCACCTACATGCCCATTCTGCTAAAAACATATTGTTTCAACTACGCAATTTCATCATTTCGCCTAATTTATCTCACACTGTTGTTATTTTCTCATATGCAAAGCCTGCTGGGACATATGCGTCTGCTCCTATTCTCCACTATCAACTTTTCCGGTTCTAGCTTAACAAAACAGCAAAGAGGATTCCTACCTGCAGATAAGCCTATCAAAATGCCTTATAAACCTTACAAACACTAAAAGTGCATCTTCACGAAATAACAGACAACGGAGCAGGACAGAAGGGTACACAAGTTGCGACCTAGGCAGCTGTAATTCTACGGGCTTGCTGATTCTTTTGTCAATCAAGGCTCGTTGGATGGCCGTCAAATCCGTGAGTAGCCTACATACACTGGCCATATTTCACCTTTTCTGATGCGTGTACACTTACGCCACCGCACCCTTTGTCACAGCCACTGTTTTACATATATAGCAAACCGAAACTGCTAAACGGTACACGCTCATCAGACTGTACAAATTCACACAAGGATAGCCATAATCCACAACCGTTTCTTACAGGGTCACTTCGCATTCCTCACTCTCGTAATAAAACGCTTTGCAAAAAGAAATGATATCTCATAAAAAACACGTTTTCGACGTACAAAAATGCCAAGTTACTCACACATACAAGACATACACCGTCTATAACTCATTCATTCAGACTGCCAAAATCCAGGCCTGCCATTAAAAGTATTGATATCAAAATGACGCCAAGTTACGGTACTACAAACAATATAGGCTATCTTGCCTCACTGAAATTTAATAACATGTATTCCAAAGCAATGCTGCCCAATATTTCCTCAATTCTTTCAAGTCACTTGGCCCTGTGTTTTGTAATCTTACCATATTACAATGTCATGCAAACTTTGTGTCCGATCAAAGTGTCAAATATTTCGTATTGCCTCATGGAACACATAGAAATTCATGTAGAAAACTGCTGGTCAGTAACTACAGGAAGCATATTTCTCCAGAAAACATATATTTATACTTGCTTCTGAACTGAATTTGAGTAAATGTACAAGTGATTGTATATTTGCAACATACAATAAATACATGTAAAATACATATTGTACATACATACATAGAGAACTTCTTTATCCCCATGGGGACATTTCCCTCGCAGCATGTTACATTCACATTTACGAACAGACATTTATACCAAGAAACATACAATCATTCGCGCAACAGAAAGGCTGGGCACCAAAATACATACATACCAATACAAATTGGACATATAGACGCCTATTCAATCAATCTTGACTGTGAGAAAGCCATCCACACATATGTTTGGCCTGTCCATGTACTGCACGCTTATATACACACAGGGCCAAGTGACTTGAAAGAATTGAGGAAATATAGGGTAGCATTGCTTTGGAATACATGTTATTATTGTTTGTAGTACCGTAACTTGGCGTCATTTTGATATCAATACTTTTAATGGCAGACCTGGATTTTGGCAGTCTGAATGAATGAGTTATAGACGGTGTATGTCTTGTATGTGTGAGTAACTTGGCATTTTTGTACGATGAAAACGTGTTTTTTTATGAGATTTACTTTACGCCAGACATAATGAGACCAATGTCATTCAAACATCCCACTTTTAACTCATCTGTCCATAAAACATTACCCAAATGGCTTGAGCATCATCCGTGTGCCTTGCTACTCTCCTAAGAATACCATTTTTGCCCAGTCTCTTTCTTATTGTGGAGTTGTCATACGTGAAACTGTGAATGTGATAAATATGCAATATTAAAGAAAATCAGGAAGAGAGCAATTACCTTTTCACGTCACCAGTTTACTGTGAAGCTAGAACATCGCCAACATTATAGTGATGATGGAATATTTTATTGTAGTCTTATTGTAGCCTAAATAATGTGGGGTATTAGTATATCCACAAGCTATACTTGTCACTTAGGGCATGAAAATACTCATTCAAATTTACTGCGTGCTGATATCTACTAGATGAATGTAAAATGTCCCTTGGAGTGATCATGAATATAAATATTTGTAAAATACCACCAAATCCCCATGCAACAAAAGATTACATACTATAGTACAGACAAAACATACAAGAGTGAATGCGTATATATTTAGGTATGTGTCCACTTTATAATGGACAGATATTTCACACGTATAGTCAATGAGTTTATGATCCAGGACATGTATAGTTTTACCTGGCTTATATGTGGGATCACTCAGTATTTCATTTCAAACTAAAGGAGAACAACTTTATTCGCAAGCCAATAGATGTTCCACACAAATTTATTCCCCACAATGATTTTCTTAATTCTCTGGAGCTGGTAGCAACTGGAGGAGAGTCTGTTTTGGTACGCTTTTTTGGAATTGAGCAAATGCTAATCAGCCCTGAACTGAGAAACGAGCTTGCATTTGTGCAGTGACTAATTAATGGGACTGAACAAACTACAATATAGCTCTTCCTTTTAAACTGCTTGTAGTCTCCTCTGTCTCATCAGTGTCTTTGTCTTGAAGGACTTATACTGTGATATACAAAACCAGTAAATACCGCTCTAAATTACAGATAACAAAATACACAACCCCATCACAATTCTAACCAATATTAAAATGCATTTACATACAGTATATATAAGGAGACACTGGTCCGTATGAGTGTTTTTGTCACCATCCCAACCACCTCAGAACACTCATCAGTCTGAGTGGCAAAAGGGCTTTGGTATACTCGATTATCTGAAAAATGGCACATTAAAACCAAAATCCACTTTTACATGTTCAATTAATCCTATAATGGTATAATTCCGTTTCTAAGGATATGTAAAGCTAAAGTTATTATTTTACCCACACAATGCATCATCATCTTCTCTCGCTGTACTGCTCATTCCCCTTGCTGTGTTTCTGTCTCACTTGCTCTTTCTATGTCATTTCTTTCCCTCTTGCTTTTGTCTCTCCCCCCTTTCTTATCTTTTCCATTGGGAATGGTAGAGATTAACAAAGTAAACTTGGCTTTACTTATCACATTGTGCTCAGGAAGCCCTACAAGGAGTCAAGGATGAAATAATTCTGATGCAAATGCTGAACTTTGAGACCTAAACATTGTTTGTCTGCAGCGAACCCCACCAGCAGACAGGATATGATGTTTGGGGGGGATTTCAGCAGCAAAAAACAGAGAATGCTTTCCTCCCCACTAGTTATTTAATCACTTTGTTTGATAGAGACAAAATGCGATAAAGTGGGATTTTGTTTACAACACAATTTTTCCATTCCTTCCCACTTCCAGAGATTGCAGGAAAAGACTTAATCCAACAGAGATGGGAGCTACAGCTAAATGCTATAATAACAATAGTAAATGTGACGGGTGCTGGAGAAAAGGTCCGCAAGTCGCAAATCTTGAAATCGCGCTAGGAGGCAAAAAAGGTTTTTAAAATTTTTTTTACTGTTTTCCTTTTTTTCATATTACGAAAGTTAAAGTGTTGAAGAAGTCACTCAATAGAATAAACAACATTTTTAAGGTCACTAAATACTTATAATTTGTCAACAAAGTCGGCTTGTTTTAGTGATTCTTACAGCCGGGTTTAGGAGGCGTGATGGGGGTGCAGTTTAATTAGCATGTTTGATTTCGTTGGCTATTGTCACTTTGTTTCGGTCAAGCCACCTCCCATAAATAAAGCCGTGTGGTAGTAGCCTATGTTTGTTTACTGTGTGAGGTTGCTAAAATGGCGGACGCTCAATCCGTAGGTGAGAGTATAAGCTTTCTAACGATGTATAACATGTCTAATTTTGCTTTTGGAATAGCGTTTTATAGGTTAGCGTAACCGAACATTTTCTTACCATGGCATTCGCTCTATATGGTAGCATTAAAAGACGTTGCACCTAACGAAACGTCAACGATTTTTCGTAATTCCTTGGAAAATACCATTATTATTGAGGACTTCTGGGCATAGCTAAGCCATATGTTTGCTGATAGACCTATCTGACATCGTTTTCTGGAGCAAAACAGAAGCGGATATAGCTGTCATTGATTTACTGTTTCTGTCTCCATCTACTGAACATAGATAGGATTTCATCATTGCTATGTAAGTATTAGGCTACTGCTCAAAATATTTCGGTTATTACGTTATTTTAGAAATTGAGTGTCTTTAAATAGGTTAGTGGTATTATGTAATGTGGATATTTCACACTGTAATGTAAGCGTTAGTTAGTAGTGTAATGGTTTTTGTGACGCATACAACAGTGATGAACAGAGTGTTGAAACATTGCCAAAACGTGGTGGACGGCTGAAAAATGTTTTTATATCGTCCCATTCCCATACAAGAAAACATAGGAGTATACAGAGTATAGAAATAGGCTACATACAAGAGTTAATTATTACACATTTAGGTACTGTGCAGCATTGTGTGACTAGGCCTATATGTTTGCATTATGTTTAAATTATATCTATGTTTCATCTGAAACCTTCATAAGGGGCTCATATGCTTTACAATGGACAAAAAGCATTATATTCCTTTTTGGAGAGATTTTGGATTTGTTTCTGGACCCTTAGCTATTTTAGACCAGTGTTAATAATTTAGACATTGTGGGTAGATTTGGAGATGCTGGGTACACTGCTTAGTTTTTGCTTCATAGATCTTTAGTAGTTCTACATATCCACCCTTAGATTTTATGAACTTGTGGTCAAGAAGTTTTTGATCCAGGACATGTATACTTTAACCCGCAATCTCCCAGTATTTCATTGCGAACTAAAAAAGGAGCAAATTCATTTGAGATTTTTTGCCTTGACCATTGCATTTGTGGCACTTTATTTATTACAAAAATATGAATATAAAGTAATCTAAGCTAGTATTAGGCTATAAATGGTACAAATGTATTGCTTCATTTAAGACATTTTTCTAGTCTCTGTGGTATTCACACCTGGAGTTATAAAGCTTTAAATAGGGTAACCCCTAAATGGGCAAGGATTTACAGGTACTCTAGTGGGGGAGTGGTTGGGGTGGAGTTAACTAGCTATTGTTCCCACCCATTATCTCCCTGTGAGAAGTGTGAAAAGTTCAAGATCTTTCAAGGGGATTTTCTCTGCTACTTGATTTTAGGAGTACCAACATTCAAATAAGCATATCTTCTTCAACTATTTTCAGATTTCAATGTATGACACATCATTTGAAAGCTTATAATCTGCACTTTACTGCACATCTGTAAAAAACTGAAAAATGACCATGCCCTACTTGCAGACCAAAACACCAGCACCTGTCACAAATGCTTAATCACAACTGCAGGTTGGATGATACAGCGTGTGATCAATATTCAGTACAGCCATGTTCTTTCACACATACATGTGCCAAAAAAAGGCAACAATAACAATCATAAAATTATACAGGGACAGGAAACAGTGCATGATCATTAACAATAGACAGAAAATGAAGAGAATCAATGCAAATAGAAAAGGCCATTTTTTAGTCAGTTACCACTGATGCACAATAAATAAATTTACTTATAAATTTGTTTAAAAAATTCAACCAAAACTGAAAACTAAACAAAACTAATTAGAATTTGTTGGTCTAGCTTTAGAGTATCCTTACCATTTTCATAATGTTCATTGTGGTATATTGCTATCTAAAGAAAAACATGTTTTCAACGTACAAAAATGCCAAGTTATTCAGACATGTAAAGCACTGTAAGTCACTAACACTTGCAAAATCTAGGCCTCCAATTATGAATAATGATATCAAAATTACGCCAAGTTACAATAAAAAATATTGCCTACCTTAGCTAACACAAATTCAACATGCTGTGTTCCAAAGCAATGCTGCCACCCAGTGCTTCCTAAATTCTTTCAAGTTGGTCCTGTGATTTTTCATCTTTTTTATTAGTCAGCTGGAGAAAATTATTGCTTAGTAAAACTGTTGTACGAATGTACATTTTTCACATAGACTACTAGTAGTTAAAATGATAATGAATGAGTCATGTTTTTAACTGAAATATTTTAATGGTGTGTTGCAGGCACTACATCCTCCGACGTAGCAATTGTATGTCGGTAGACAGAAAACAGGGCGTGGTAACATGAATGTAGAAACGTGATATTTGCTGATGAGAACGTTTAGTACAGTAGCCAAGTAAAGAAGTATAGTTAGTAGAAACGGCACAGTGGTCAGCTGGTTTAACTTTTTAAATGAAGAAATGTGCTGTCATGAAATGCAAATGGCTGCCCGTGCGTGACTTTTGGTAAGCATGTGCATTGAAGATTCTGATATTCTGATAAGTGCAAAAGCAATAGTTTAAAAGCAATATACAATTATTAGTTAGCAAATATAAGTGAAAGAAATGAAAGATTTGCCTGTAGGCAAGGCAGGATTCAATCATCCAAACTTGCGTTTTCTAGGCAATGATATTAACAGTGCGCCACCGACTATGCAGGTATGAAATTCCTCTGAGGTATGAATTTTCTTAGGGAAATCTGCTCGTGGTTTTAAAGAAGACATTACCACTGAGCCACGAATTTACTGGTGTGTGTGTACAGTATGTGTGTGTATGTGACACATTTTTTGTGTGTATGTGACATTTTGTTTGGCTGGTGTAGGTAAATGATTGGCTGGTGTAGGTAAATGTCCAATGGGGAGACATTTTTTGTGGGCTTGCAGCATTAATCTGGCAGGAAAAAGAAGAAGGAGAAAATGCAATTTTATTGTTTGGGCATGTGAAGTTGTTTGTGAATTCTGTCAGTTGAAATGGGGTCAGAAGGTACATAAATTAATGTTTTTAAGGGCTGAGAGTCTGTGGTCAGTGTGAGTATTTCTGTAGGAAGCCCTGAAAAGTGGCTCTTGGTTCTGTATAGATATGGGGCATGCCGCCCCGCCAAGGCATGCCATGGCATACCTGCCATCCCAATTTACTGCTGCACAAACACACGTGTGCACGCGCGCACACATAATTCGGACTCTGCTCTCTGCCCAGACCCTTGAGGAGCATTTCACAGACAGCCCATTACATACCAAGGATTAAACCCTGAAAGTAAGAGCAAGTGTAGTGTAGTTGATTTGATGCTTGATTATATGCAGCAGTAGCCTAAATGATTATTGAAAATATTAATGTTTGACTTTTTTTTTTGTCAAACAATGGGAGGTATTAGGAACAAATCAATTTGAATACTTATTACAAGTAAATGTCATATGTGCATAACTGCTAAATTAATTATCTCTTATCTTGTATTGGGTCTTGGAACCAACGTTGGACTGGGGCACGGGGAGTCATTCACTGGCAAATTCATTACAACCTACCAGTAAATTCATTCCATCAATTACTCAGACCCTCACCTAATACAGCCAATTACTTACTTTATAGTAAAATCAGGCATTTTGCTATTTGTAATATTCAAATTAAATATACCCATGGTCACCTAGAAGCCATCCATTAGTAATGCCACCTGTGATGAAGCGGTGACACAAACCACAGTAGCTGTTGTGTGTGCTGCCAGGTTATTTAACCACAGCATCTAATAGCCTACTATAACTGGCATTGCAGTTACTACAACTAGTCTGGTTGTTTGTTGCATTGCAGACTACAACTAGTATGTTTACCGAGTGGAACCCTTTGGTACACACAAAAGTGTGTTTGTTTTCAGTCAATGCCCTGATGGTAGTTTTTAAACTATCAATTACAGCAATTACAGACTTTTTGGGAGACCAAATAGTGCATAGACATTTCACTTGATGCCTGTGTTGGGGCTCAGGAAACTGAATGAAATCAGTATTTACAATACATTGTTGCTTTATGGACACATCTGGACAGGGGGTTTGCTTATTCTATTGCATTGACAACCCTGAGAAAGCTATTATTTTCATGGTAGCTGTCATTTGAGCAGAGCTGTCAATCCTTACAAAAAAGAAGTATAGAAAAATATGCCTACTTCAAGTGCACTTTTGTTTTATTTTCCAGGAGTAAATGCTTTTAATAATAATTAAAGTATGCTACTTTTGGATGCAGATGTTAAAATAAATGGTATAGGCTACATATTCCAGGGAATAGCCTAATTTAGGTATAGCCGAAGTGGGCCAAATTCATTTTTTAAAGTACATAAAATATATGAAAATATATACTTTTGAAATGAACTTGAAGTAGTAGCCTATAGGCTACTTGAAAAGAATAAAACTTAATGTACTCATTTTTGTAAGGGGACACCGGAAGTGAGACTGGTATAAGGCTATGTTAGTGATTGACTGAAGATTTCTGTCAAGAAATTAAAGAAGCTGTATTCCAAAGCAATGCTACCCAAACGTGTTTTTAATGAGATATCATATTTTTTGCACTGATTGTAATGGGTAAGTGATAATAATAATTCATATATAAATTTAGGGACAGACATGCACTCGTTGCCCTCGAAGAATGACGACACAAGTATTCCGGTGCCACATATTTTAATGAAAAGAAGCAGTTATTTTTCACTGCAAACAAAACATAATAGCTTTTAGCTGACCACATACGGAGGCACTCGCCTTCAGCTGGCTTAGCTTGCTAGTATTCTCCAGTGAAGCTTGCTACCAAGCAAATTACAATACTGTTCTGTATCGCACTCTTTTTCTCTAACATAAATGACTAATGTCATGAAAAGTAATGAAGGGCCGTTTTTGCAACGCATAAATAAGCATTATAACATGGTTCGTGAAGAACCCACTGTAACATAGCTAAGTAACCATGTGAACAACAATATAGCCTGTGGCTAGCACAGAAGGTAGTTATATTACTAACAAGTTTAGCCAACATTATCGTACAACATTCTCGTGTATAAGCATGTAGAAGTCAACAGGAATTTGTACGCATACTGAAAGTATTGAAAATTCGTGCTGCAGCAAGCACAGAAGCTAGTTATATTACTAACCAGTTTAACCAACATTATCTTACAACACTGTCGTGTATAAGCATGTAAAAGTCATCAGGAATTTGTACGCATACAAAAACTATTGAAAAGTATTACCTGCAAATAAAACATAAAAGCTTTTAACTGACCACATACACGAAGAGTCGCTCAGCTTGTTTCTAGTATTAGGGAGGTCAAACCTGTTTTGGTGATCTTTCAGAAAACATATATTGACAGTTTATTGTTCATGCATAATGTCATAAATGCTACAGAATAAATTGGTAATTTGCCAGAATATAACTGTTGTTTCCTATAATAAAATTATACTTCACTCCGCATGTAATCACGTCGTTGGAGGGAAATGCATCATCGCCTGTGCGACTTTGAGGGTGGGGTTATCTGTTTTCCTTCAACAACATGAACCAATATTTTGTGGTATTCTTACAGTAAAACGAATATGCTATACGCATTTACTGGTATGTATTATTATAGGATGCGTCATTTAATGAAAAGTACTCTCAAAACGCAATAAGTGCCAAAATGTCTCAGTTTCAAACAAGCGACCCCGTGGCTTCAAAATTCCATTGCAGTTAGGGACTGGAATCGACCAGGCTCATGTCCCCATTTTCACTCTAATAAAAATAAAAAAACACTCATTTGTAAAAATAAAATCCTTTATACCATACTGTAGACAAGGTCTTGACGAAGAAACACATGTAAGGATCTTGTTGTTCAAAAGAGTTTTCCCGGTGACTTAGCCACCAGAAAATATGTACACTGGCAGCAGGTCATAGCTAGCTGTGGCTATTTGAACTCCTGGGAATTCGAAATCCAAAGACGACGCATGTCTCCTGTTCATCGTAATTACAAAAAACACCAATTCGTAAAACTAAAATGCTTTATACGACACTGTAGATAAGACCTTGGCAAAGATACACATGTAAGAATCTTGTTATTCAAAGAATTTTCCCGGTGACTTGGCCACTAGTAATAATACATTAGCAGCACGTTATAGCTGGCTATGGAATACTATTCTATCTGCAGGGGATTCGGATTCCAGAGGGTTGTGCAGGTCTCTTTTCACCATAATTACAAAAAACACCCATTCATAAAACTCAAATGTGTCATACCACAATGTAGATAAGACCTTGACAAAGAAATACATATTAAAACATGATTGTTCAATCGAGGTTTAGCTGTTTAGTCATGCCAGAAAACATTTTATAGGGATCTCTTCATCGGCATAATTTGGATGGATCGTAATTAAACAGTCAGGATGATTTCTAGACAGGGATTGCCTACAATTTTAATAACATTTAATTTCAGCAAAACAAAATCCCTTCTGGGGTTATTTTGAATAAGATAGCGAGCGCCGGTTTTTTTGGTGCCACATCGCTTCTGAAATGGCTGTAGAATTCTAAGTCCCTCAGGACGCTGGCAGCTGTAACGTTTTTAGGACACCTAAATATAAGAACATATCAATAACTAATAACCAATTCATATTTTAAACATTTCACAGTGAGTTTTTCTCGTGGTGAAATGAGTAATAATGCCTTCAATGTGGTTAGAATTTTTATAATGACCCCATTCATTTTGGTGAAGCGTTAAGTGCAGGCACAAATGCTTGTAAACAGAGTCAAGTTTGCATAAAAATTCCTGATTTCTAAAGTAAAAAATAGCATCTCTGAACAATCAGTGCACTTTTGAAACGATTAAATTGCTCTATCTATTCCAATTTTGTATATTTCCTTGTTAAATGACCTGTTAAAGTGAGCCCAGATGACAATTTTGTTTTATGTTTCTGCGTGTAACTCCCATTGTGATTACATTGCAGGCAGAACGTTCAACCTCCCTACTAGTATTCCAGCAGCACCAAGCAAGACGTCTTGTGCCTGCGAATCTCATACTGACTGGCGGCCACTGGTATCTACTGGCATCAGCTGGTATCGCACTGGCTAACAGAGAGACAAAAAGATTCTTGCAGTAATATTTATCTCATGAAAAACACATTTTTCAACGTACAAGAATGGGAAGTTACTCACACACAGGGTAGCTAACGTTAAACACGCTGAAAATGCCAAAAGCGGAATTGATCGCATTTTATTAGTGTAAGCAGAATGTGTGTCT
The DNA here is from genome assembly GCF_018555375.3 of Anguilla rostrata. Classification (NCBI taxonomy): domain Eukaryota; kingdom Metazoa; phylum Chordata; class Actinopteri; order Anguilliformes; family Anguillidae; genus Anguilla; species Anguilla rostrata. The sequence continues at coordinate 35,270,454 of NC_057933.1, read as the reverse complement.
ATTATTGCGACTTAAATGAAGATCAGACCACATTTAATGAGTAATTAACGCAGGAATCTGGGTAATTCTAAAAGATTCACAAACTTTTTCTTTTTTCAGCATTGTGTCAGACCAAGTGAACAGCATATTATTACAAGAAATTTCTGAATGTACACAAGACATCCCAAATTTACTTGAAGTATTATAGCTGAGCTTTAGCAATTACAGAAGGAAGGTATTTCTGTTATTACAATTTATGAATCAAATATGATTTTACTACAAATGAATTTGTCTCTGCTTTTCTGTTTCCCCCATTCTTCTATTCCTCTCTCCTATGATATTCATGTGTATTCTGTGCTAATTGCATGCAGTGCATCACTTAAGAGTCATCACAGATCATGCACATTCATGCAGTACTTAATTAAAGACTTAAATGAATGGTGCTGGCATAATTGGCATAAGTTGTTTAGTGAGTGGAAGATTTTTGTAGTTTTTAGAAAGATTAAAGATTTCAGGGAAGTACCTCAAACTTGAACATGATACATGTCCTAACATAACTATCAAAACCTGAAGTACATGCTGAAGTACAACGCTTAATAAAATGTCTACTTCATTTCATAAATGCATCTGAAAAGGCTGTAAATCAAAGCTTGTCCGTACAATCATTTGAATAAATGTAAAATAAATAATTTAATAATCTAATAGCAAAAGTGCTTTTGCTAAAATAAATAAATAAATGAATAAATAAATAAAATACCAGAACTATAAAATATCCCCCCTCCTCTGGGACTATGGCTACATGTGGAGTTCTCCCCTCACAGTCATTTCAAGGTAAGCCTGTTTTGATTTATATGGTGTTAATATTCACCATGATGACAGACAATGCTATTGTCTTCAATTCATTTCACTCCCTTAAACCACTGAGTAATCAATGTGCTCAGCGATGAGCTTCCACAACAGAATATAATAAAGAAGCTATTACCTAGTTTATTTTCTTAATCGTGTAAATTATACCCTTGAGCTGCTCTGAACCAGTACCTGCATTATGCATTATGCGTATTAATGAAGTGAGCTGGATATCAGAATGAGGGTGATGCACAGAAATAAAAGGATAGGAGTTTGGGTGAAATACTTTACTAGACTCTTCAGAGTTAATGCAAAAACATTAATGCAAAAATAATTCACAAACACAGGGAATGGGGGGTGTTGTATAGGAGTTGGTCTTGTAACCTAAAGGTGACAGGTTTGATTCCCAGGTAGGACACTGCTGTTGCACCTGGGATAAGTACCTCTGGATAAGTGCGTCTTTTAAATTCTTGTAATGTAAAATGTACGTGTCCAAACATTTTTTTTTACTTGCCTGGATATTACAAAATTACTGAAATATATGATGTACATAAAAAACTCAAGTCTCTGTAATATCATTTTATATAGCTAGTACCTATTATATGATATCATAAGATACCACATATACAATGTTAAAATCACCTTAGATGAAGTGTTAGATTTTGGATTTATTACAATTAAGTAGACAAAAGACAGACAGCAAAAGTCATGAAAGTGCTTATGAAACTATGTCATTATGATTAATGGAAACACAAAAACCACAAATGTTAGCATGGCTACATCCTTTACATTCACTATAGTTACCATAATGATTGGGAAATTTGTATTTTCATTCCATTTATTTTGTTTTCAGTAAATTTATGTAAAATTATGTATTTAACCTCCAAATCTATCCAAAATGTCTAAATTATGCATTGCTGTAAAAACAGCTTTGACTCAAGAAACCCACTTTTGCATCATTTTCAGGGGGAATTATAGTACAAGCTTTCTGTCAGTACAGTGGTCTAAAATATGTAGGGGTCCCGTAACATATCCAAATTGCTTGTTGTCCATTATAAAGGATATAAATGTGCCCCTTTATGAAGGTTTAATAATGCAAAAGCATTGTCACACAATGTAATACAGTACATACATGTGTAATCATTGAGTCTCCTATGTTTTTCTGTACTCTACAGTATGTAGTGCTTTCTTGTATGGGGATGGGATGACATTAAAACAATATTCAACTGTCCACCACAATTTGGCAATTTTGGCAAAACGCTTACGTTACAGTGTGAAATATCCTCATTATAAAATACCACTAACCTATTTAAAGACACTCAATTTCAAAAAGAACGTATATAACCAAAATATTTTGAGCAGTAACACATATCGACGATGCAATCTGTGTTCAGTAGGTAGAGACAGACAGAGAATCAATGTTGTTCTCCTCTTCTGGCTTAGTCCAGAAAACAGTGTCAGCTTGGTCTATCAGCAAACAAACGGCTTAGCTATGCTCAGACGTTCTCAAGAATAATAATATTTTGCAAAAAAGCTGAAACTGATCGGGTGCAGTGTCTGTTACTGCTATCACAGTGTGAATGCATCAGGCCGTAGTGATGAGAAAAAAACTTTAGGTTACGCTGGGCTATAAAATGCTATTCCAAAAGTAAAATTAGAAATGTTATACATCGTTAGAAAGCTTATACTGTCACCTATTGGATAAATTACTGGTCAATCAAGTCAGATTGTACTACAAAGGGTGACAACACCGTAAACAGCATGTGTGGTGTTACGCACAGCTATTTTGGATGGTACCAACTCGGACTCAAAAAGGGAAATCTCTACGCATAAGACCAATGGTAAGGTTGTATATTTATTCCATATTTAGTCCCAGATATTGACAGTAGAATGGCATGGTATAGTTTTAGAAAACTTTGTCTTGTTCATTTAGTTATTCAGTGAGGAGCATTTTCACAGCTGTATTGGCATACAATTGAGGCCAAAAGTTTACATACCCCTAGACTACAGATATTCAAACTTGCATTTCGCATCTACTGTGTTTGCTTCAGAAGTCATTTTAAAACAATCTATTAGAGACAGATTTATTTCAGCTTTAATTCACTATATCAGAATTCCAGTGGGTCAAAATTTTACATAAACCAAGTTGACTGTCTTTTTAAACAGGCTGTACGTTTCCAGAAATTTATATAATGACTTTTTAGAATCTTCTGATTGGCCAATTGTCATAATTAAGAGTTAATTGGCACATGTGGCTGTATTTAAGGGCCTACCTTTAGAGCCAATCCCTTTTTGCCCTTGATACCAAGGGAAAATCCAAACAACTCAGCCAAGACCACAAAAGAAAGATTGTGGACCTCCACAAGTTCGGTTCCTCCTTAGGAGCAATTTATAAACAACTGAAGGTACCACGAGCATTTGTACAAACAATTGTATGCAAATAACCTAACCCTAACCCTAACCCTAACCCTAACCCTAACTTGGGACCACACAGACACTGCATCATTCAGAAAGGAGGCACAAAGTAACTCCCAGGTCCGAAATAACACCAAAATAACACCAAAAGGGCCTGGTGAATGAGTTGGAGGCATCAGGTACTAAAGCATCTACATCCACCATTAATAGAATCCTAAATCGCCATGGCCTGAAAGGCTGTTGTGCAAGGAAGAAGCCCCTACTCCAAGACCGGCATAAAAAAGTCAGAATGAAGTTTGCAGGTGATCACCAGGACAGAGACTTAGCCTTTTGGAGGAGTGTTCCCTGGTCAGATGAAACAAAATTTGAACTGTTTGGCCAAAATGATCAGGGCCATGTATGGAGGAAAAAGGATGAGGCTTTTAATCATAAAAAAACACCATCCCAGCTGTGAAGTATGGGGGAGGCAGCATCATGTTGTGGTTGAGTTTTGCTGGAAAAGGGACTGGTGCACTTCAGAAAATAGATGGCATCATGAGGAAGGAGGATTATCTAAAAATACTGAAGAAACACCTCAAGAAATCAGCTAGAAAGTTAAAACTTGCTCGCAACTGGGTCCTCCAGCAGGACAATGGGCCTTATTCACCAACCGTTCTTAAGAAGAATTTTCTTCTTAAAACCCACTTACGCAGTTTTCACGAAGATTCTGACATTCACCAATGTTTTCTTATTTGGGATTTGTTCTTAGGTAAGAACAGAATCTACACACACTCAAGAGCACACTTATGCACATTTGAGTGCTGACATGTTTGTGCAAAATAATTGGTTATTGCGTTTTCTTCAATTCTACAGTTGTATAATATTATAGGATTTAAATTACAATAATATTTTTATCATTTATAATATTTTTAAATAATTATTTTCATTATTTTACAAAGCATTAAGGTGCCAGGTTCCACCTCAGAGGGTGGTTGCCTCAGCGGGAGTTCATCTGTAAATAAATGATAAAAATCAAACCATTGTAGTGACCTTTTATTTTTGGGGGTTTCAATTATGCAGTGTTTGGTCTATACTACAAAAGCAAATGTTTAAATTTTGAATACAAACTAAGCACTTAGGTAACACTTTTTAAACACATGGACATGTTTAAGAAGAGAACACTTATTCAGGGTTGTAACTAAGGGGGTGACACCAAAATGGCTGGCAATACATTTTTTGTGCAGTGTTTTGTGCAGCAACGGGTTTACTCCGATGTAGTTTACTGCCGGTTGATTTAATTAGCGGTATTAATATGACGAGAAGCGCTTTGTCGTTTGAATGCATATTCCTTGCGCCCACGCCCACTAGCATTTTTCTTTTATTTTTTATTTTTGCCTCAGATTTGACATCAAACCATTTTTTTTACTTCATCAATTGTGCGCCGTTCACTGAACGAGTAATAGCATCCCATGCATCTTTTTTTTGTGTTATTTTATATCCACTACTAACGCTATATGACAGGTTGTTTGCTGTTCGCTTCCCACAGCAATATCTCCACTTCAGAACTGCTGACGTTTTTCTTACGTTTGGAGTCCGGTGCTCCACTGTCTTTAGATTTTCATTTGGGCATTATTGACTTCGTTCGTTCTTTTCGATTTCTGTGTGTGCACACGGCCCAGCAGTCTCATGCCCTTTTATGGGGATTGGCGGGGTGTTTACCTATGCTAATTAGGAACAATTGGCACGCACTTTACGTTTACGAGGACAATGGGATTCATCATTTTAAGAACACATGTGCAAACAATTCTGCGGTTTAAGAACACGTCGTGAATCTGACGTAGACTTTTCTTAGGATCTTTCTTAATAACAAATTGAAGAAAAAACTTAGATATTGGTGAATGAGGCCCAATGATCCTAAGCATACCCCTGTTGTAACAGAGTGGCTTAAAGACAACAAAGTGAAAGTATTGGAGCGGCCAGCACAAATCCCTGACCTAAATCGCATAGAAAATTTGTGGACTGAAAAAGCATTTCAAAGCAAGGAGGCCCATGAACCTGACTGAGTTACACCAGTTCTGTTAGGAGGAATGGGCAAAAATTTGGCAAAGTAATGTGAGAAACTTGTGCTACCCCAAGCGTTTGATTCAAATTAAGCAATTAAAAGGCAATGCCACCAAATACTAACAGAGTGTATGTAAACCTTTGACCCACTGAAAATCTGATATATTCATAAAAGCAGAAATAAATAGATACCCTAATTGACTTAACACAGAAATGTATCGTAACATGAAACGTGTGGAGTTGTGAAAAATTGAGTTTGAATGTCTTTAGCCTAGGTGTATGTAAACTTTTTGACCTCAACTATATACACTGAACAAAAATATAAACAACACTTTTATTTTTTCAGCCATTTTTAGCTGCGACCGCAGCTCTATAGCTCTGTCTGTCGGTGGGTCGGTCGTTCACAGCTATTGTGGATTTGCACTTGTTAAAGGAGTACCATGGTGATTTTCACACTTTCTCGGTTTTATGTGCTATTTGCACAAGAAGCATTGAAGAAACACAATGAGCAAAGTATTAAATATGTCCGTTCTGTATTTTTTGAGAAATATGCGTTTTAAATTCATCGTCCTATTTTCAACCGGTTGAGAAAGTTGTCATTTTGCTACGTCACGAATACAGTAACCACTCCCATTTCCACGCCCCGTAAAGAAATCTGACAGGACACACCGTCCTGCTGTTTAGACAATGCAAATATTTGACTAACGTTAGGTTCACTTATATTAGAGTGCCTTTAGATTATTTCTGGTTATATTCATTTAGCTAGCTAGCTAACGTTAGCTAGCTAGGAGGTTTGCTTTCATGAGGCAATGTTATCGATAACGTTAGCTTGCTAGTTTGCTTTTATGAAGACGTTATAGTTGTGCTTTTATCTTAACTTGGCTAGCTAGATAGCAAAAATTATAATTGGATATAAGTCAACGTCCTTACCTTAGCTATCTATCTATACTTGATATACTACTAAGCTAGCTAGCTTGTGAAAATTCAGTCTCCCAAAGAGAGAGCGTATCATGGGGGTAGCTATGGTAACGGGGCACGGTCTGTCAATCATAGCTAACTGACGGTTCTCATTACCACGCCCAGACGGTTCGGGTGAATTTTTATAGTGGGAAATTTAGGCTTAGAAAAATACGTTTTAAAGTACATTGAAATGACTGAAGAATAAAAAAATTATGCACATTTGTTTTGTTGTTGCCTGAAGACAACTGGGAAGTGTCACGTTCAACCACCATGGTACTCCTTTAATGCAAATATGTGTTCTATGTGTACAAAGATCTCATTTCTCTCAAATTTTGCCTACAAATTTGTTTATATCACTGTTAGCTAGCATTCTCCTTTGTCAAGATAATCCATCTCCTGCACAGGTGTGGCATATCAAGATGCTGATTAAAAGCCATGATCACTACACAGGTGTTCCTTATTATAAGGCCACCCTAAAATGTTGAGTTTTTTGTTGTTCAACACCATGTGACAGATGCCTCAAGAGTTAAGAGATCACGCAGTTGGCATGCTGACTGCAGGAATGTCCTGTAGAGCTGTTGCCAGAGTAATGGGTGTTCATTTCTCCACCATAAGCCACCTCCAGCGTTGTTTCAGAGATTTTGGAAGTTCGTCCAACAGGCATCACAACCGCAGACCACGTGTTACCACGCCAGCCCAGGACCGCCACCCGACTTCTTCACCTGTGGGATCGTCTGAGGCCAGCCACACAGACAGCTGATGAAACATTTGGTTTGCACAACCATAGAATATTTGCACAAACCATCAGATATTGCCTCAGGGGAGCTCATCTGCGTGCTCAACGTCCTCACCGGGGTCTTGATTTGTCTCTAGTTCGGTGTCACAATCGACATGAGTGGGCAGGAGCTCACCTTCAATGGCACTCACTTCTTCCATGTTCTCCCAGTTCTTCCATGGCCCGCATACTCACTACACATGTAGCCCATTGAGCATGTTTGGAATGCTCTGGACCGGCGCATATGACAGCGTGTTCCAATTCCCACGAACATCCAAAAACTTTGTCCAGCTATTGAAGAGGAGTGGGACAATATTCCACAGGCTACAATCAACAATTTGATCAATTCATTGCAAAGGAGATGTGTCGCATTGCATGAGGCAAATGGTGGTCACACAAGATACTGATCGGTATTCTGTTCATTTCATGATATCTTTTTTTGGGGGGAATCTGTGACTAACGAATGCATATCTGTATCCCTAATCACATTAAATCAATAGATAAGTGATTAATGAATCTATTTCAGTTGACTGATTTATGTTTATTACCTTTGAACTCAATAAAATCTTTGAAATTGATAAGAGTTGCACTTATATTTTTGTTCAGTGTGTGTGTATATACACACGCTCACCGTTAACGCAAATATCTAATCAGCCAATCACGTGGCAGCAACTCAATGCATTTAGGCATGTAGATATGGTCAAGACTATCTGCTGAAGTTCAAACCAAGCATCAGAATGGGGAAGAAAGGTGATTTAAGTGACTTTGAACGTGGCATGGTTGTTGGTGCCAGGTGGGCTGGTTTGAGTATTTCAGAAACTGCTGATCTACTGGGATGATCACGCACAACCATCTCTAGGGTTTACAGAGAATGGTCCGAAAAAGAGAAAATATCCAGTGAGCAGCAGTTCTCTGGGCAAAAATGCCTTGTTGATGGCAGAGGTCAGAGGAGAATGGCCAGACTGGTTTGAACTGATAGAAAGGCAACAAGTAGCTCAAATAACCACTTGTTACAACCGAGGTATGCAGAAGAGCATCTCTGAATGCACAACACATCGAACCTTAAAGCAGTTCTGAAGTCAAAAGGGGGTCCAGCAAGTGTACCTAATAAAGTGGCGGTATATATATATATATACATACATACATACAATGGCTTGGCTGAGTACTCAATTCTGATTGGTACAAGGGTGGGCATTAATTCTCAGTAAAGGGACACCTCAGTCATTTAACATTACATTACATTACAGGCATTTGGCAGGCGCTCTTATCCAGAGCGATGTACAACAAAACAGTTCTAAAATCAATGCGCTACAAAATCCAGTTTTCTAAAGCAGTTACAACAGCAACATTTTCCTTTCGATTTTGAATTGTTGCTGTTTCCCCTCCCCTATTCAATGTACAATTTCGCAATTGATGGCAACATTGAATCACGATTCTAGTAACTTCCTTCATTTATGGTTGCCAAACATCCTGCAAAATACTGAATCGTCCCTTATTTGGACAGTAGAATAGGCATTCCGTATTTTAACTCATGGCTACGGGACGAGTTTTCTTCTGTATCTTTGTTAACGATTGTCTTTATAGTAACCGCTGTTTTGAATATAAAGTAGTTAGCTATCTAGCTAGCCGGGATAAAAGGTTTGACCTAAACCAAGCTGAATTTTAATCCCTTCGCGCAAGCTCCCTAGTGGTCGGCACGCCGCCATGCCGAGATAACTGAACTCAGACATTCAGTGCTACATTCAGTTAAAAACAGAAACGCGTTGTTTTAGTTTCATAAGTAGGCGATACATGACCACTATGCCGAATACGGAGTTTCGCAGCGCCACCATTGTTGCACTGGTTGTTCATTTAACACGCCCCCTTCCCTGCAGTCTCATCTACAACTAAACCCCCACCCATTACATAATGGACAATATTGTTTATCTTGGCATTCATAAAAATATTCTTTCACCACTAAAAAATCGTATTCCGTCATAGCAACAAGATAAACCCGACAATAGCCCTAAGATATGTCAATACAGCAGTGAAAATGCTGCTCACTGAATAACGAAATAAACGAGAAAAAGTTTTTAAAAATGATACCATGTCATTCTACAGTCAATATCTGGGACTAAATATTGAATAAATATACAAGCTTACCATTGGTTTTACACGTAGAGATGTCCCTTTTGAGACTAAGTGGTCATACACTGTCTTGGACAATCCGTTTGTGAAATATATGCGCATTTGTGATGCCTGGGTACCTTCCAAAATAGCTGTGCGTAATACCACGTGTTGTTTATGGCGTTGTCGCCCTTTTTAGTACAGTCTGGCTTGATTGACAATTAATTTATTCAGTAGGTGAGAGTATAAGCTTTCTAACAATGTAGGCTACATCTCTAATTTTCCTTTTGGAATAGCGTTTTATAGGTTACGGTAACCAAAAGGTTTCTTATCATCACACTCAATTACGCATTCACTCTGTGGTAGCAGTAAAACAAAGACGCTGCTAACAAAACGCTGTCAACAATTTTTCGTAAATTCTTGGAAAATAATGTTATTATTGAGGACTTCTGAGCATAGCTAAGCCATACGTTTGCTGATAAACCTAGCTGACATCATTTTCTGGAGCAAAACAGAAGTGAACAAAACAGTATCATTTATTTACTGTCTCTGTACTTTGGTTATATACGTTATTTTTGAAATTGAGTGCCTTTAAATAGGTTTGTGGTATTATATAATGTGGATATTTCACACTGTAATGTAAGCGTTAGTTAGGACTGTAATAGCTTTTGTGAAGCATGCAACAGTGATGACGTAAGAGTTGGAACATTGCCAAAGCGTGGTAGATGGTTGAAAATTGTTTTCATGTCGCCCTATCTCTATACAAGACAACATACAAGAGTAGAGTATAGAAATACATACAAGAGTTAATTATTACACATTTAGGTACTGTACTGCATTGTGTGACAACATTTTTGCATTATTTTTTAACCTGATAGCAATGTTCCATCTTAAACCTTCATAAGGGGCTCATTTATATGCTTTATAATGGACAAAAATCCTTTTATTCATTTTTGAAGAGATTTTGGATACGTTTCTGGACCCCTAGATATTTTAGACCACTGTACTGACAGAAAGCTTGTAATTCCCACTTGAAAGTGATGCAACAGTGAGTTTCTTGAGACAAACCAGTTGATTTGCAGTGAAATACATGAATATATTGTGATTTACAGCAATGCATAATTTAGACATTTTGGATAGATTTGGAGACGCTGGGTACACTGCTTAGTATTTGCTTCATAAATCTATAGTCGTTCTACATATCCACCCTTAGATTTTATGAACTTGTGGTCAAGAAGTTTTTGACCTAGCACATGTATAGTTTAACCTCCTGCATATATTCAATCTCGCAGTATTTCATTGCAAACTAAAAAAGTTCTAATTCATTTTTTATTTTTTGTCAAAACAATTGCATTTGTGGCACTTTATTTCTTCCAAAATTATGAATATAAACTAATCTGTGTTAGTATTGTAAATTGTACAAATGTCTTGCTTCATTTAAGCCATTTTTCAAGTGTCTGTGGTGTTCACGTCTGGAGTTATAAAGCTTTAAATAGGGTACCCCCTAAATGGGCAAGGATTGGCAAAATTTGGCTTGTTCCTTAAGAGGTTAACCTGCTGTATATATGCAATCTCTCAGTATTTCATTGCAAACTAAAAAAGTTCTAATTCATTTTTTATTTTTTGTCTAAACAATTGCATTTGTGGCACTTTGTTTCGTCCAAAATTATGAATATAAACTAATCTGTGTTAGTATAAATTGTACAAATGTCTTGCTTCATTTAAGGCATTTCTCAAGTCTCTGTGGTTTTCACATCTGGAGTTATAAGGCTTTAAATAGGGTACCCCCTAAATGGGCAAGGATTGGCAAGATTTGGCATGTGCGCTAAGGGGTTAATATTGGCTAGGTGACAAGTGGCTGCGAACCTATCATAAAGCTAGCTGGCATTCAAACCCCGTTTCAGAGGGTCTTGGAAAAGCACATGAAAGCACCATTTTAAAAAGCAAGACAGAGCTAGGGAGATTAATTTGATTGAGTTATGGTTTCATGCAGTTTTATTAAATAATTTAATGACAAAAATGACCAAAATTGCTGCTAATTGTATGGTATAAAATGAGAAGGAACTATTTTTTCTTGATGGAATCATTGTTTTCATAGAATTAACAACCAGAGGTTTTTGCTTAACAATGGTGTTTTTGAATAACAACGGTCCCAGTAGAACTACCAACCACAGTTTTGCTTGACAATGGTAAAATAATATGCCCAAACGACCACGGAAGAATATTTCACTTTCAGCTGATTAAGTCGATAAAAATCAATAAATATAAAAGTAACCATATATAGTCATTGTTGGTAACCCATTGTTTAAGTGGAATAAACCCCTCCGGGCTGTCCCATTATTGCAAAACAATGTGCTTCAGTGATGGTTAAGCTGCATCACCACCCCCGTCGTACATTATTTTCCAATAACGGGACAGCCCGTCGTGGTTTATTCCTTACATATATGGATTATTCAACATAGAAATTGTTCCATATTCTACAAATGTAGCATTCTTTAATGTAATGTCTTATTTTTTTTTATAAATTACGCTAAATCCTTCAGACTGCCCTCTTTTAGCTTTAACACAGTATGATTATCATGATATAAATCTGAAAATAAACGATAGTGATTATAATGGGCACTCAGAGGGACAGCCCTCTACCTTCACAATCTCAGTAGTTGACAATATATCTCACCTTGTTTCTAAATACATTCAAGGAATAACCAGTCAAACCTCAACCAGTATAGGCTAGTACAGTTTAGCTGGAGTTAAAAACGTATTACAGTGTCTACGGTGGGTCCTATATTAAATTCTCTCATCAGGAAAATCAAGCTTTTTAACAAGTTTAAAGGAAAAAGATTCTGCATTTTATAGCAGCCTGCGGGATTCAAAATTAAATTATGAACACTCAAGGAGTGTTCATAATACTCCTGATAAAGCAACTGGGGTTATGAGAGTATTCCTCCAGTACCCCATCCATGTAAGAGAGGCAAAGGATCGTCATCACAGTGGGAGACAATTGGTGACTTTTTTTCTCAGGCGTTTTTTTTTATGTATCCATTCTGTGGGTTTTTGTTCCATCACTAGACTGCCAGTCTATGAGTACTCACCTGGGTAACCCATTTTGCTCCCTTATCGCCCCCTCTTCATGCTGGCTTTTAGAAGCACCTCCTGTCAACCCTAGTTCTCTTTTTCTCACCCCCTCTACCAGGGCCTTGACACCTCTGACCTAGACAGCCAATTAGTGTCCTCCAGCATCTTGCTGCACCACTTGGGTCCCAGGCTGACCGGTTAAAGGCTGCAGTTTGAAGCAGTTTAACTAAAACCGTGTGTGGAGATGGGGGTGGGGAGGACAGTCAGTGATGTACTTACTTCATTCTGGAAGATATGTACTGTACACTTTGGGTTATATACTGCACGGCTGGCTAAGACATTTTATTCTGATTATTTTCCATTTAAACCTATTTATTAAATTACTGAGGTGCTGAATATCAATTTAGGGATCATTGTTAAACTGTGAAAATATGGTTATTCACCTTAGAAGTAGTGTGCTGTTCTTTCAGATATACTCAAAGTGCATATACAGTAGTCACTTGCATGTTGTTACTGGATGATGTTATAACTACTCTACGCTTTTTGAATATAAATAGATTATATTCAAAAAGCAAGCCAAAACAGAATCATGATTTTTTCATTGTTAATTGAATTTGACAAGGTCAGTATTTGATTGTGCCATAGCCTGGGTGGTTTCGGATTTGCATGGGTCCATATGTACGTCTATATGTACCACAGACTTTAAGCCTTTCAAAACATGGGTTGCATTCAGTTTGTCCCAGATAAATTGTACTTAATTTTGCAAGTACAGGGTCATGGAATTTCTGTGCAACAATATGTAAAATTTTGTGCAAAGAATTCTTGTTTAAAAATCATCATAAACTGATATTTTTTGGGTTTAAGAAATATGGTGATTTTTAAAAAAATATTATGTGGGTTTTTGTTACTGATGATATGTTTGCATTAGTAACTGATGATGAGTTAGCACCAGTGATAGGGCAAATAGATGGATATTTTATACACTATTTATTACAAAATTTGCATAAATATTGCATTGCAATGAAATCTATTGGCTTATATTGGTGCTTCATGTGCTCATGAGATGACATTGGAATGGCAGGTATGCCATCCTGCCAAGTTACGCCTTGGTGGGGCAGCATGCTCCATACCTATACAGCACAAATAGTTTGCCACTTTTCAGGGTTTCCTACAGAAATAACCACAATGACCACAGACACTCAGCCCTTCAGAACATTAATTTCTGTAACTTCTGACTCCATTTCAACAGACGGAATTCACAAACAACTTCACACGTCTGCACAATAAAGCCCCAAACTTAGAGGATTTTGCATTTTCTCCTTATATTTTTTTGCCCGAAACAATATGTCTCCCCATTCGACATTTACCTACACCTGCCAATCATTTACCTACACCTACGAATCAAAATGTCACATACACATGCAAAATGGACATATCTTTCTCCCCAAGAAAATTTCCATTCAAGACAGCTAGTAAGTTTGTGGCTCAGTCGGAATGTTGCGGTCTATGGACCATTGCATCGAATCCCACCTGAAACTCGGGCTAATTTTTCATTTATACATTCTTTTTTTGCTCACTAATATTTTACTTTTCAAGTATTTTTTTTTGCACCAAATCTAGCTGGTCTTTCAACAAATGCATACACTGTATTATGACATACCATCTCTATGTTCAGTTAACCGACTACATTTCCTTACAATGTGAAAGTTTTCTAGCCGGCTACAATATAGCCAGGCCATATGGAATACAACAACCGGAGCTCAGTTTTGCTCACTGGCCTGTCTTCTTTAAAACCACAAGCACATTTCACCAAGAAAATTTGAAAAACAGCCACTTTTACGGTGGTTCACTAGTAATGTCGTGGCCTGGGAAGCGCAAGGTCAGACGATAGAATCCCGCCTTGCCCGCAGGCAAATCTTTCATTTCTTACACTAACATTTTCTTACACTTACATTTGCTAACTAATAATTGTCTATTGCTTTTAATCTATTGCTTTTGCACTTATCAGGATATCAGAATCTTCAGTGCATATGTTTACCAAAAGGCATGCATATTTCATGATGGCACATTTATTGATTTTCTTAAAAAGTTACACCAGCTCACCACTGTGGCATTTCTACTAACTATATTTCTTTACTTGGCTACTGTAGAAAACGTTCTTATCAGCAAACGCCACATTTCTACATTCATGTTACCTCACTCTGTTCTCTATCTACACATATACAAACAATTAGTACGTATGTCCGTGATGCAACACCCCATTAAAAACATTCCATTTAAAAACATGTCTCATTCATAATTATAACTACTAGTAGTTTACGTGCAAAACGTACATTTGTACAACAGTTTTCCAAAGCAATTTCTCATGTTCCTTCAACAACTATATACTGTGGGCTTCAGAATTATTGGCACCCTTAATAAAAATGAAGAAAAAAGGTTGCATATAATAAATGACACAAATAATAATAATCTATATGTTATGTTCAAACATATGGGAAAACTATATACTTTTATTTCAATACATTTACTCTCATGCTTCAATGTTTTTTATTAGGTAATCTATTTTTTTCTGAAAACCATAGGTGCCATAATTATTGGCACCTATAACAATTATTGTAAGTAAAATCATTTCAGTCTAAAGGAACTATATTGTGTCATTCCATCACTTCCAGTTTCACTAGAGAATAACAATGAGATAACAAGCAAAACAAAATCCCTTTGTCATCCATCAGCATGGGAAAAGCCAAATAACTGTCAATTCAGAAGAGACTGATGGTAATTTACCATCACAAGTCTGGTAATGGGTACAAAAAAAGACATAAACGGTTAAACATACCACTTAGCACTGTAAGGGCAATAATAAAAAGGTGTAAAACATATGGAATGGTTGCAAAGTTGCCAGGAAGTGCATGTTGTCCCCACGGACAGTGAGGAAGATGGTGAGGGAGGCCATTAATAACCCAAGGATCACTGTTTAAGAATTGCAGAGATTGGTTTGTTTCTTGCAGTCAACAAGTCTAAAAAAACATTAAATGTCACCTCCATACCAACTAACTCTTTGGAAGGGTGGCATGAAGACAGCCCTTACTGAGCACAATAAACAAAACCAAGAATCTGGAGCTTGCTAAACCTCATTGGAATTATGACTGGAAGAGAATGCTATTGTCAGAGGAGACCAAAATTTAACGTTTTGGCCATACATACCATCGACATGTTTGGCGGCAAAAGAGGAATGCATACAGGAAAAGCACCTCATACCAACTGTAAAATATGGAGGTGGGTCATTGATAATTTAGAGATGTTTTGCTGGCAGTGGTCCTGGGGCACTATTTTAGATCAATGGCACAATGAATTCAACAAAGTACCAGGAAATTCTGGCAGAAAATTTGGTTGTCTCTGCTAAGAAGATAGGACTTGGTCATAGGTAGATTGTCCAGCAGGACAATGACTCCAAGCATACATAAAAATCTAAACAGAAATTCTTAAGTGAAATCAACATCCATGTTTTCCAATGGCCATCTCAGTCTCCAGACTTAAATTCCATCAAAAACCTGTGGTCTGAACTGAAGGGGGGGGGCGGGTCCATAAAAATCCCTCCAAATGTGTTCTCTAACCTTATCAAAAATTATAGGAAAAGACTCATGGCTGTCATCTTTGCCAGGGGTGTTTTCGCAAAGTATTACACCAGGGGTGCCAATAATTGTGGAACCTGTTTTTTGGGGAAATATATTTTTTTATTTAAAAAATGTAAGACTTTGGTTGATTCCAATGAATCATTAATCAAACACACTAGTTTACTGTTACCACTTTGCACGCACTTCTTTAAACATATTGTGTAGTCATTAAAAAAATATACATTGCTGTAAAACAGCTGAAATTATTCAGTAAGATCATTCCCACTATAAATGATTGTCATTTCACACATCGATATCACACATATGCTTCAAATGACCACAGGGCCAAGTTACTTGAAAGAATGTTTAATTTGTGTTAGCTAAGGTAGCCAATATTGTTTATTGTAACTTTTTTTGTAATTTTGAAATCAGTACTTTGAATGGCAGGCCTAGATTTTGCAAGTGTTAATGACTTGTAGTGCTTTGTCTGTGTAAGCATTTTTGTACGCTGAAAACGTGTTTTTCTTCAGATCAAACCTAATTGTTTTACCAGAGCTAATGTCCTCTGTAAATACATGTAAATCCCTACTAGGCAATGTTTTTTATAAGAAGATTAGTGTTTTACTTACTAGGCTCTTTAGAACCATTGATGAAAGCACTGTCAGTAACTTATAATTAAAGAAATTAAATGACATATCCCAGATATACCTCTTTGTCAAAGCGTTTTTCTAAGCACAGCTCTAATGCTTCCATAAAGTCCCTACAGTATATTTTGCAACAAAAACATGCAACACAATTAACGTGAGTTCAAATCTGATAAAGCTAAAATTAAATAGTTATGGGTTATTCTATAGTATTGTACTATTCTTAATTATTATTAAGTCTGTGCACCAAAATAAACATGATAAGGGTAAATAAGGGAAATCTAAATATGTAACTGTATGTTTTCATGCTTAGCATTACAGTACTACACAATTGTACAATACTATAGAATTACCCATAATAGGTAAATGAATATTCTAAATAAACATTGCCTTGCTTTATATCCAAAGTTTTGTATTCATAACTTCAAGTCCCTGACTCACTCACTGATGTAAATGTTGTGAGTACTAAAATCATTTGCACCTCTTTTGGCATTAGAGTCAATAGCATAAGAAAGATAATTAGATAAATTATTTATGGTCAAAAGACACATTCGTCCACTCATTTAATTCTTATACTTAATAGTGGTGACTTTTGACTGGATATTCTTATTATAATAGTATTCATCAGGTTCCTGATTAACACTGCTAGGACCCAACGCAAGCACTGCAATGATGACATGCTGATTAGAGAAATGATTTGTAATAATCTGAAACGTGCAAGTCAGGTTTATTATTATAGTTTTGAATTTTTCATTAGTTTTAAGTGGAGGGGGGGGGGTGTACCTCCATTTGTTAGGGGCAAAGTTTCAGAGGTTAAGAGCAGGTATTGTGTACATGTTTAACCAGGTATTGTGTCAAATAAACAATAAAACAAATTTTGCAAACCATCTCAGACTACCTTGAACCACAGTAATTCTGAGTCATACACTCCCAAACAGGACAAGCGTACTCAGCAGTGGAGTCTGGAAAAAAGGTCAACACACGCTGTCATTTCCTCATTCACCAATGTGTGAACATGATGTGCCCATTGTTAAAGCTGACTAATTTGTTGGTGTAGGATATGCACATCGTGACACCATCTTGTGAAGTAGTGTTCAACATAAACAGGGGGAAAATTATCCACCTGAAATTCCCCCAAAATTGAAAAATGCTTCTATTTTTATTCAGGTTTACGATAAGGTTTTTTCACACAGAGTTTTCATCTCAGTTTTAGTTCACGATAGTAACCTTGGTGCAAGTCATTGTTCATCAATCAACAGAATAAAAAAGCTGTTAAGTAATGGTAAATTGAATTATTTGTATTTTTTTTTTTTAATGACACAAGTACATCAATGCAATGAACATGCATCCACAGCCAGTAGTTTAAATTAATAATGGGGTGAAGTCTAAATGAAATACTGATTGTTTCACATGGTATAGTATTTAAAATACTGTAGGTGCACGGGAAATAACCAAACTGTGAGACTGCTTACCAAGTAAAGGCAACTGCATTGCAGCCGCATGCTTTATTTATATCCCTCATTTAACCCCAAAGAACACGTCATAGAAGTCGCAGCCTCATGACGTATCCGTGTCAACATTACGAGGTGAATTATGACAGTATGTCCCAGAGGTAGCTGCCACATCCGTCCCCCCAGAATTCACCAGAACTGGCAACGCCAGACGAAGGGGAGCCCGAACCGCCCGACCGAAATGAGTCCGCAAGGCCAGAGCAGGGGCTGGAGTGGACACGGGGACCACCAGAAGGTAGGGGGTGCTGCGGTGGTGCAACAGACGGAGGGCGACCCCGCCGTGGGGGCCGAGCCAACTTCACGGGCTGGTCCAGATCCAGATGGGCCGGTTTGAGGCGGTCCAGGGAAATATAGTCCGGCTTACACCTACAGTATTTAAAATACTGTAGGTGCATGGGAAATAACCAAACTGTGAGACTGCTTACCAAATAAAGGCAACTGCAACGCAGCAACGTGCTTTATTTATATCCCTCATTTAACACCCAAAGAACATGTCATAGAAGTCGCAGCCTCATGACGTATCCGTGTCAACATTACGAGGTGAATTATGTAAGTATGTCCCAGAGGTAGCTGCCACAATACCACTTTAAAGTAATAATCTCGAAGATTTTAATTAAAATAAATGTCTTTTAAGTCACTATCTATCGCTGCATTGGGTTACACAATGGTGATTGAGCCTATTTTTATATTAATTTATACTATTATTATTATCATAATTCATGATTAAAAAACTTGGTGTCTGTGGCGACATTCCCGGGAAAAAATCACAAGCGGCACACAGTTAGTGACGTGTTTTTCATCACCCATCAGTGGTTGGTCTGCCAGAGAGGGTAGGCGGAACTAACGCAACAGGCTCGCTCTTCAACTCACTTGTGTGTGAGCGGCGTACTGTTTTTTCCGGTGTCTGCATGCGTTACAATAACAGAGAAAGGGGGGGTTGGGGGAGTTATGGAACCCTAAAAAGTTTTTGTGTAACATGAGAGATCATATTATTTGTTGATGAAGATTTTGTATTACATTTAATGACAATGTAACTTTACTAAATTACATAGCTATTTGCACAGCTAACGCTAGCTACCGGACCATGTCAAGAAAGACAACATTAGTTTAGACAACGTTGCGCACAGTATCCATCTCTCATATCAGGTAACGTTGCGTTAGCTGGCTAGCTAATGCAATTAACACAATCTAATGCAGGCTAACAAAAAACGCTAGCTAACGCTACCGACCGGTACCGACCTCGCAAACCGTCTCTCGAATGCAATGCTACCTTGTTGCAACGTTGCAGTGTAGCTAACTTAAGGCCAGTTCAGATCAATGATTCACAACGAGACTGGGTGCAACTTGCAATATTCCAAGACGTCTGATTGTAAACGTTCTAAAACTGCACTTGGCGATTTGACAAGGTGGGTCTTTTGAAACCCTAGGCAACGGCTTCAGACGCTCTGCAACTAACCAGTTCACACAGCTGCAATTTTCTCTGCAACATTCTAAACCGTTTCGTCGCGTTGCGAATCATTGATCTGAACTGGCCTTAACGTTACCGTTATTTACATTGCCATCAAGTTCATCAATATATTGATCGGAATAAAGCCAGGATATAGGTGGAGCAGAGCCGGGTCTGATTTCTGTGTAAAGATGTCAAGCTGGAGAAAATTAAATAAAAGAATACGGCAGTATGGATTAGCGTTGTTATTATTTTATTACGCTTCCTCATATGCTCCTTCAGCCTTGATGCCCTTTTTTGATGAAATCTCCTTTGTTTTTGTTTTATTCTTCTTATTCTGATTACTAATTTAACACCCAGCTCAGCTTTATTCTCGAACAGTTTAGCTAGCAAAACCAGAAACAACAAGGCAGTTGTTTCAGAAATATCACACAACAATCATTCACGAAAAAGACTGTTCATTGTGCACGAGATACATAATTGCACGAGCCACAGCGAATTCTTCTCTGCAGTGTAAAGATGTTCATTCTGAGCAAAAGGTGGATAAAGAATGTTTGCGGAAATTTATAATCACTAATTCTACCCCAGGTCTGCTGCAGCATTTTAACCCGGCTCGGCAGTGTAAAGACAGCTTAAGTTAGCCTAATGTTAGACAATGAATGAGTATGAACATAACGTTATTGTATGACAACCATTTTTTATTCAGTAAATAATAAGTGTAATAGTTGGCGTGGCCCAGGTGCCAACTGACTGACGTCACACAGGCGACACTGGTTGGATCCAGTTGGGTCTATGGGAAGTGAGGTCCAAAAACACACCTGCAATTACCGCTTCTCACGATTGGTACCGCCAAAGAGAACGAAACGGAAATCTTAGAGATTGTAACTTTAAGTATTTAAATAATCTGATACAAATGTCTTAGATAACAAAAACATGTTTCAGTCAATGTAGGTTGTAATGTAGGTTTCAGCATAGTAGAATATGTAATTAAGACGTATGT
This sequence comes from Anguilla rostrata, assembly GCF_018555375.3. Lineage (NCBI taxonomy): Eukaryota > Metazoa > Chordata > Actinopteri > Anguilliformes > Anguillidae > Anguilla > Anguilla rostrata. The sequence goes on along the minus strand of NC_057933.1, from coordinate 35,250,042 downwards.
CCGCTACAGGGAACAAAAATGAATTGCCAAGTCTTTCAAGGTTGCAGTCCCTACATTGTCAAGATGCAGGAAGATGCAAGATAATGTTAAGTTATCCTACAATAATTTTACATTTAATGATTCATTTCTTGTACTTTAAATGGTAGCAGAAGTTACTGATCAATCAATCAAAGTATGATTTGTGGAAACTTTTTTAAAAACATATTCCGTGCTAATATTAGAAATTGAGCATTAGCATAACATAACATAATATAATGACGAGAACAGGCCATTCAGCCCAACAATGTGTGCCATTTTCCTAACTAAATTAGTGCTCTGATTACCTACAGACGAGATAGTATCTAACACTGTATCATGCCTAGTCTTGAAAATCTCCCAGAGCTTCTGCCTCTACTACATGACTTGGCAGGCTATTCCACACATTGACAACTCTCTGTGTGAAAAAAAGTGTGGAATAATGTCTGTATGGAATCTATATTTGTTCATTTCCATTTATGTCCCCTTGTTCTACTAACAGAACTCAACCTGAAGAATCTCTTGTTGTTCACTTTGTTGATCCCCTTTATGCATTTAAAAGCCTCAATCAAATCACCCATGAGTCTCCTTTTACTAAGCTTGAAGCGGTTAAGCATCTTAAGTCTTTCCTCATAGCTTTTATCTTTCATACCAAGAATAAATTTTGTTGCTCTTCTTTGAACTTTTTCCAGAGCCTCTATATCCTCATATCCAGGTCCCCAGAACTGCACATAATACTCCAAGTGTGGTCTAACAAATGTATTGTATAAGATAAGTATAACTTCCTTGGATTTATATTGAATACTTTTGGCTATATATCCCAGCATCCTGTTGGCCTTTTTTACTGCGACAGCGCAGTGCCTAGAACCAGAAAGGCTTTGATCAACCATTACTCTCATGTCTTTTTAAAACTGAGCACATTCCAATTTTGTTCCTCCCATAAAGTAATCCTGCCCTATATTTTTATTTCCCACATGCAGAACTTTACATTTGGCTATATTACATTGCATTTGCCAGGTTTCCGCCCACTTCTGGATTTTATATAAATCTTCTTGGATTACTTTAGTAGCTTCCAGACTATTAGCTGGGCCTCCCAGTTTTGTATCATCTGCAAATTTGACTAATGTACTTTCTAAGTCCCTGTTGAGGTCATTGATATAAATGAGGAAGAGCAGTGGTCCCAGCACTGATCTTTGTGGGACTCCACTTCTAACAGCTCCCTGCTGAGATAATATCCCTCGTACTACTACTCTTTGTGTTCTACCCGGTAGCTAATACCGAAGTCTGAAATACGTACTCTAATTCCTACTGTTTCCATTTTACTAACAAGTCTCTCATGTGGTACCTTATCAAATGCTTTTTGAAAATCTAAGTAGATAATATCATACGCCTTGCTATAATCAAAACACTTGGTAGCTTCTCCAAAGAATACCAGAAGGTTTGTCAGACATGACCTTTCCTTATGAAAACCATGCTGGCTATCCCTTAGAATGTTGCTATTTTCAAGAAATACTTCCAACTTGTCTCTAATGATAGGTTCCAGTATTTTACATATTATGCAAGTTAAACTTACAGGCCTATAGTTTCCTGGATCAGTACGGTCCCCTTTCTTATATATTGGTATTATATTACCACGCTTCCAGCCCTCAGGTATTTCTCCAATTTCGGACTGCCTAAAAATACCTGCCAGTGGTTTAAAAAGTATCTCAGCTAACTCTTTGAGTACTCTTGGGTATATTCCATCAGGACCTGCTGCCTTGTTTGTCTTAAGTTTAAGTAATTTATGTAGTAGTTCTTTATCCTCTTTTTCAATATCTGATAAGGCTTTCTGAGTACTAGATATGCCTTCCAGTCTATTAGTAACCTCTTCTCTAGTAAAACTCTCAACAAAATAACCATTTAAGCATTATTAGCTGACCAGGCAAGGTGGCAAACCGGTTAAATACAGTATTATAGTAAGCTGCTATTAGTAACCTTACATTAGCTAATTTGAGCTACCTGTACCAGTTTGTAGGCCTCTGTTGTTTACCTTATTACCCTTGCAAAGGAAGGGTTACAAAGTATTGAACACAGATGTGGCAATAATTCAGACACATTTTCTTTTTGCGAAAAAAATGACAATGTATGATTATCATTATAATAAAACTGTTGTTAAAAACAATTTTTTTATCACTGAATACCTGTATTTGTGTAAATTAATTAAAAATGTTTCAAGCAAACAATATATCTCAGTACCTGTGTTGTTTACTTTTGTATTATTTTTTAAAATATATAAAGCCTTTATTTGGTCATATTCATCAAGTGTGCCAATAAATCTGGACCTGATTGTGTATTACATATACGCATGCTTATTAGCCAGTCAGTGTCTGGTTCATCCAAATAGTTTTTGTTTTACATAACTAGGCTTAGTGTAATACCACTGAAGTCATCTAACTTCTAATCAGATGCATTCATTCCAAAAAAAATTTACTCTATAAATGTTTTGAATCCTAAAACTGTGGATCAAAAACTGGAGAGTTAATAAAATTTACTCCTGGCTTATAATCATAGTTATGAACACAACTGTGATATGAGAAGAGGTGTTAATGCTACTAGACCTGCTGAACTGCATGACATTCAAGATATGAAAATGCAGTGGACAGCTGTTAAGGTTCAGGCCTATGCCTCATAGACAGGTATTAAACCAACCAGCATGTGTAATTGTGGGCCTAAATCATTTGTAAATATCCATTTCTTTACTGCAACCAGTTTTGTGAAATCAGGGAATGTCCCCCTTTGTGTGAAAGTTTTCCATTTTTTTTGTTAATCAAGTTTTTGTTTGTTTGTTAAAATGGTGTCTCCCCTTATTGTTGTAGCCACACTTTACCTTTATGTTTGATTTGCATACGCTTGGATAAATTAAATAAAACATCTAAAAGCTTCCCTGGGTGGAATACATCTTCAGCTCTTATGTTCCTCCTCAAATTCCCCCAAATTGTATTTTGTGAATACGAGCTCCTGCACATGAGCTGGCAGCGGCATCAGATGTATCCAGCATTACAGCATCGATTTATGCACTAGTAGTGACCTAATTTGATAAATATTATGAAATCATATATTGGAAAACTATTTTCTTGAAATAAAGGACACAACTCAATCAATCTGAGTTGCGAAACCTGCTATGTACCTCTTTTTAGATGAGCCTGAAATAAAAAACTGAAAAAAATTAAACGTTTGTATTCATAAATTATAACTGTTTTGTTAGGTTATGGCAAAATCTATCGAGGCAAATGACAGAAATACTGAGAAATGTGCTAAAACGTGCATGACAAAACAATGTATTGGAAAGTAGTTAAAGAAATACAAAGTGCAAAATGTTTTGCATAATATCTTCGGTCATAACAAATTCCTCACATTTCCCCTCGGGAAATTTTTTTCTCATTCAAAGTCTGAGTTTCAGAGAAAATATGAAAATATATTGGTGGCAAAGTTCAGCAAAGTTCTAAGCCTATCATTTCTATCAATGCCCACCCTAAAGACGCTTGCAGTGAATGAATTTTGTGTGGTTATGTGTATATGTTTCGACAGTGAATGATTAGGAAACTCGTATCTAGTTATGGTTATTCAGCTGCTGAACAGCGTGCTGGAGGAGATGGCGACACATTCGCACCTGAGTAAAAGCACCTGTTGTGTTTTTTTTGTTTGTTGTGAATAAAATGGCTCAAACTGCCTGTATTTCTTGACCCACTTGTTTTTCTGTTTTTTTTTTTATTTCAAAAACACAGTTAGTTTAAACCCAAATATTTAGGAAAGGTGTGGAAGGAGGATGATATAGCATTTATGATGTTTGAGTAATTTTAATTATGAAGTCCCCAAAGCATGATGGTGTCGCTCCGGCCTATTCAGTGTTAAGGGATACTCTCACTCGTTGTCTCTCTGCAGGTGTGTGTTCGTTTAATTGAGAAACTTGGTGCTGACTTCTGAGCGAATTCGGGAGGAGAAATCATTTGGAGAGAACGCATTATCCGAGTGTAGCAGAATGTTATTTGCATTCGGCACCATCCCTACTGAACACAACATCTACTCTAAGTATGAGTATGAATTAGGCTCTTTGATAGATTTGAACATTAAGTAATCACCCAGTGGTAAGTACATGTTGTTTGATGTACAGTAGACATATACAGGGCTATAGCAGTTATCAAAGCTCCGTGCTAATACACCTTCATGGAGTGCAGGGTGAGGTTAGCATGAGGGGTGATCAATTTAATTTCCTGTCTTTTGAGGCTTTTGGCAAATGTGTTTAATATACTAATGATTATGCTGATAAAGCAATAGAAATGTTTTTATATTATACTGGAGTTTCTTTTTGTTTTTAAATTGGACAATTATAATTATGTGTTTATATATCATTTTAATTATTTGTAATATTCAAAATTATGTATTTAGAATGATCAGGACAAAATCGAAGTCTTGGTTATTCGCACTGAATCTCAGAGAGACAAACTCAATGTGAAACTGCAAGCACTGGTATTAAACCCCTGTCAACAAGTAAAAAACCTAGGGGTTATCTTTGATTCAAATCTTAGTTTTGTACCTCACATTAGAAACACAACTAAGAGTGCATTCTACCATCTTAAGAACATTGCCAGAGTGCGACCATTTCTCTCTCAAGCCAATACAGAGACATTAATGAACGCCTTTATTACATGCAGGATTGACTATTGTAATGCTCTACTTTCTGGTCTCCCTAAAAAGAATATAGCTCAATTACAATTGCTACAAAACTCAGCTTCACGTGTTGACTAGGACCAGAAAGAGAGCACACATTACACCAATTTTAAAGTCTCTGCACTGGCTACCTGTTTGCTTCAGATTTTAACATCCTTTTATTGATTTATAAAGCTCTTAATGGTCTTGGTCCTATCTATTTATAAGATTTGCGTTTAGCTTACAAACCCTCTAAAACTCTCAGGTCTTCTGGTAGTGGCCTTAATCATCCCTAAAGTCAGAACAAAAACCCACGGCGAGGCATCCTTTTATTACTATGTTGGTTGTTGTATTGTGTGAGCACTGTGTGTTACATTTTACTTGTATGTCAAGTGCTATACAAATAAAGTCTGATTGATTGATTGATTGATCAAAATCAAATTCAAGTGTTAAATTCAAGTGTAAAACACACCTATATGAAAAACTTTCACATGAAATTTTCCTTTTCACATCCATTCATCCATCCATCCATTATCTATACCCGCTTATCCTGAGCAGGGGCACAGTGGGTGCTGAAGCCTATCCCAGTGTTCATTGGGCGAGAGGCAGGAATACACCCTGGTCAGGCTGCCAATCTATGTCAGGCATGAGGCATGTGCATCTTCACATTTTCAAGTTTAAAATGTGAACTACAAATGTCACGTGCAAATAAAACATATGACTTGAAATAGCAGAGGTTACCTTTTTCACCTCTCATCCTGTAAGTGGAATTATTTTCATAGTTCACATATGTACTCTTCACATATTGGGTGTTCACGTGTTTTTTGAACACATGGTTTTTGTAAGGGGAGTCTCAGCAATAGCAATAGCCTACTCATTTTGACTTTCGAGAAGAGGGACTGTTTCACTAATGCAAACAGAGCCCAAATGGGGACTGGACTGAGCAGGGATTGCACTGACCTGGAACAGTTCTGGCATGGCCACAGGAGAGCAGAGATATCATCTGCTGTCAGGGGCCACGGAGGAGGCTGGCTGAGGTTGCCGAAGCCCGACGGAGCCAGAGTGACTGTTTAATGTGTCTCTCATCCCTAATCAGCTGATCAGCACTGTTGAGCAGGAGAGTGTTGGAGCACTGGGAGAGGACATGCAGTTCAGCCAATCATAGGCAGGGGCAAGTTACTCACAGAACAGTGGGTAGCATTGCTTTGGAATACAGCTTCTTTAATTTCGGTGAGGCAAGACAGCCTGTATAGTTTGTAGTACAGTAACTTGCCATCATTTTGATACCAATACTTTTAATGGCAAATGAAAACTTTCCATTTTTGTACGTTGAAAACATGTTTTTTATGAGATATAATTTATTTTTGCAAAGTGTTTGTTATAAGAAAGTGAATCGTAATGCATATGAATGTAGACGGCGAGAAGTATGCGTACACATAGATACATGGAAACACGCATACAGCGTAGGCAGTGGCGGATGTGCACTGGTTTGATTGGGAGGCAGAGCAAGATTTTTGGGGGGATAAGTTGAGGACATGATTCATGATGAACAGCGGTGCGGAGCTGGTTGTAAAAATGCGAAGCAACCCTTTAAGAAACGGTTGTGGATTATGGCTGTCCTTGTGTGAATTTGTACAGTCTGATGCAGTGGCGGCTGGTGATAATTTTTTGGGGGGGATACAAACTGAAGCAGCACTTCATAGCTCAGCAAAAAAATAAATAAATATAAAACAACACAACACACTGTAATGTTGCCTAAACACTGGCCAGTAGCACTACTTGAACATATTTTGCCCTCCTTAATAATATAAAATAATATGTAGTGATGACAAAATGCCCATTTCATCTACATAACTTAAAGTTACCCACAGGCAACAGCTCAATTTCTAAATATGGAACTACTAAAGTCATTTTTACTGCCACTGTTACATTCTATGAAGTCATAAAAAGAGTAGGAAAATATTAGCTAACTCCAATGTCATTTATAGAGCCTTCTGCTGCCATCTGCTGCACAAAATGTGAATATGTGAATGCTGAAGTTTAAAGGAGGCAACAAAATTCACCAACCCACGGAAAATCCCGGGATTATCGGAGCTCTCACTCTCATCGTGGCCACGCAAAGCCAACTCAAAGGCTCCACAAAATTTCACAGCCTATTATTCTGGACAGGATGTGTCGATTTTGTCACCTCTTCGTTGTGCCTTCTAATGCCAATCCTGTAGCCTTCATCTAGCTGTTCAGCAATGCTAAGCCTGCCAAAAAAAATTTAGTCTCATACTATTGTCTAGACAGCTGCGGCTACTTTCGTGCCGTTTGAATTTTTCAGAAAGATGTTATAGGTCTTGTACCCCCATCGTTGTCCACAACGCTTCGGTGTCGACACTTTGAAATAGCAAACAGGGAAAGCAATAAAAGGCATTACTTACACCACATCCAGCTAGCCAACTCCGTTTGTCATAACAAGGGCGGGAGAAGCCCCGGGTGTATGCTCGTCCTCGATCACTTGCCTGCTGCTGAATTTGTAAAATGGGTCGGTCCGGTCCAAGCTCCTTTATCCTCTTTTTTTCTTCCAGTGAATGCCTTTGATTTCCGCGGTTCTACTTGAAGTTACCATCTCCTGAAAGTACCGGAACTCTAACCAGTAATATCAGCAACTTTTTGCGAGCTAGCCACTTCAATTGAATTCTCCTTGGAAAATATTAATTGCAGTTTGGATAGCTTTCAGTGAACTGTCAACCCCATAATAAAGTTGCCATTTCATGGAAAATCTGAAGCAACCATTTAGATAGCAGCCTCAGGTCACCTGCTTGCCAAAAGTCAATTGAAGTGGCTGGCTCGCAAAAAGTTGCTGATATTACTGGTTAGTCTAGATCATAATATTTCAGTAATAGCCTACTACTTATAGAGTGTGAGCATCTATCGACCGGGTCCGTTCGGTAGACAGGAAAACATCAGATTTTCAAATGTAGTTTATATAAAATAGACGCAATATAAGTGGCAACCTGTACCTTGTTATGTAGAAAAAAACGTCCTTGTTATCCTCTGGAGGTAATTTTTTCAGTACTTTCACGGTTTTTTTCTGTGCCGGAAAATATGTCAGAGGTCGCCCAGTGCTAGCTTTAGTTGCTACGGGGACGTCTATCGACCACTGCATATAGATTAATGGAACTTGTCTTTACTTGAGATCATATTGTAGAAGTGTCCCGTCTTGTGTATTTTAAGCCGCGTTTCCACTGCAGGAACTATACCCCGGAACTAGGAACCTTTTGAGGAACTCAGTGCGTCTCCACCGCAGGAACTAGGGTCTAAATTTAGTTCCTGGGGCTTTATTTTACCCCCCAAAAGGTTCCTGCTCGGGGGGTTGTACTTTCCGAAAGTACAGGAACCTTTTGGGTGGAGCTTGCAGCCCTGAACATTTCTGATTGGTCGAGTACTCGCAGAATTTGTGTTGTATTTATTTTCCGCCATTACCCGCCATGTTTGAAAATATGCAGCGGCAAACCAATTTATTTTCATAATAACTTCAAATCAAACTTGTATGTTATGCGGCGCAGTAGCCTAGTTTTGGTTATAGCCTGCCAACGTCTTGGAATTATAACGTGTGCTCTTCTGTTCTTTTCTTGCTTTAGTATTTGTTTTATAAAATGCTAAGCATTCGTGCTGGGACAGCATATTACGTAGGCTACCAAAACATTCAAACGGATTAATTCGGTTGCTGAATATTTTCTTCCGGATTTTCTTTGTTAGCTCGTTGTAATTGACTCAAAACGTTTGATACAGTTATGTGAGGAATGCGTTAGTTCTGCGTAATTAACATTGGTGTTATATTACAGTACAAGCAAACTGGAAATCACCTTCCGCACTTTTTGTCCGGGTAAAATAACAGGTTAATTCTAGTAATCTTCCCTTTAGCTTTTTCAGACTGCCGTAATTTTACTCAATTTTACTGCCATTTTTCAATTCCACGAAAAGACCAGGAAGACTATGGACTAATTTATGGTGCATGGTTCGCATCTGGAGGGCACACTTCGCTGCTCGGCTAGCAGTAACTTCGAAGGAAAGCAAACGGTGGCTGTACCACTACTAATTTACATTTTCACGCAAGTCCGAGTTTTCGTTCTATTCTTGTCATTTTGCCATTAGCCTATATGGAATTGACGATGAGAAAGTAATCAAACAGCAAATTGTTTACAATGTGTGCATGTTTTCTGCTGTTGTTGCCAGTTATACATATAAATGTGAATGCATTCTGTCGCTTCGGATGTCAAGACATGAAAGCGAATGTTCGCATAAAAACATAATGAATGTGTTTGAGAGGATATATGAAAATCAATAAATACAAAAGTAACCATATATAGTCATTGTTGGTAACCCGTTGTATATAAGTGGAATAAACCCCCCTGTGCTGTCCCGGTTATTAGAAAATAATGTAGGCTACTTCGGTGGTAGTATGGGGTTACAGAAGAAATCATATGACAGATGGACCGACGACAACGTTGCTTTTTCATACGTCAGTGGGCTAATTTGCCTAATCTTCGCGGTACTTTAGACCCCGGTGGAAACGCAGACAACCATTGGCTGAAGGAACCTTTTAGTTCCTGGTAAAGTAGTTCCTGGGACTGAAAGTTCTGGGTAATTTTGGTGGAAACGCGGCTTTAGGTTAATATGAAAAAGGCTGGTCCCTACTAGCATTTCTAGCGATCCATTACATATTCACAGTTGTAACCCAAGTAGCAGGAAGCAAAATAGCCATTAGAGAAGCAACATTTGCACTATTTAATGGTCGCGATTAAGAAATTAATTAGCCTATCAATATAACTAAAATGTATATGTATTAAGTTGGATTTTTTCCAATTTAGACAGTTATGTGTAATTTTTAGAAGACTTGCATTTAAATAGGTTATGGAGTCCAGTCCGCTTGAATAAATATGCGGTAGCATTTCAGATGGTCGATAATATGTCCTCTCACTCTCACGTGATTCCCCTCAGGTTTATTACCGGAATTTTACCGATAGTTACGGCAAAAGTTAAAGGTTATGGGTCAGATGTCGTCACGAAGTGCATCCCATTCATTTAACTGTTTCTCCGTGCTACTGCACTTCCATGGTTCGGAGTGCGTAGTCCCAAGCATTGCCTGGAGTGCGTATTCCGTAGAACGGTAGTGTGGAGCATGGAAGTTTGCGGTTTGGGACACAGCCACTCATTTGGCCGGCGCCCTTCACCCAGGAAGTATATGTATTCACACAGAAATTAACCAAATACAATTGTGACAGGTGCTGCTGTTTTGGTCCTCAAGTAGGGCAAGGTCATTTTTCAGTTTTTTTACAGTTTATGAAAGTGCAGATTATAAGATTTCAAATTATGTGTCATACATTGAAATCTGAAAATAGTTGAAGAAGATATGCTAATTTGAATGTTGGTACTCCTAAAATCAAGTAGCAGAGAAAATCCCCTTGAAAGATCTTGAACTTTTCACACTTCTCACAGGGAGATAATGGGTGGGAACAATAGCTAGTTAACTCCACCCCAACCACTCCCCCACTAAAGTACCTGTCAATCCTTGCCCATTTACGGGTTACCTTATTTAAAGCTTTATGACTCCAGATGTGAACACCACAGAGACTAGATAAATGTCTTAAATGAAGCAATACATTTGTACCATTTACAATACTAGCTTAGATTACTTTATATTCATAATTTTGTAAGAAATAGAGTACCACAAATGCAATGGTCAAGGCAAAAAATCTGAAATACTGGGAGATTGCGGGTTAAAGTATACATGTCCTGGATCAAAAACTTCTTGACCACAAGTTCATAAAATCTAAGGGTGGATATGTAGAACTACTAAAGATCTATGAAGCGAAAACTAAGCAGTGTACCCAGCATCTCCAAATCTACCCAAAATGTCTAAATTATTAACACTGGTCTAAAATAGCTAAGGGTCCAGAAACAAATCCAAAATCTCTCCAAAAAGGAATATAATGCTTTTTGTCCATTGTAAAGCATATGAGCCCCTTATGAAGGTTTAAGATGAAACATAGATATAATTTAAACATAATGCAAAAATATAGTCACACAATGCTGCAAAGTACCTAAATGTGTAATAGTTAACTCTTGTATGTATTTCTATACTCTGTACACTCCTATGTTTTCTTGTATGGGAATGGGACGATATGAAAACAATTTTCAGCCGTCCACCACGTTTTGGCAACGTTTCAACACTCTCCTCATCACTGTTGTATGCGTCACAAAAACTATTACACTACTAACTAACGCTTACATTACAGTGTGAAATATCCACATTACATAATACCACTAACCTATTTAAAGACACTCAATTTCTAAAATAACATTTTAGAATTATTATTTTTGAGCAGTAATACTTACATAGCAATGATGAAATCTTATCTATGTTCAGTAGATGGAGACAGAGGCAGTAAATCAATGACAGTTCTATCCGCCTCTGTTTTGCTCCAGAAAACGATGTCAGATAGGTCTATCAGCAAACATATGGCTTAGCTATGCCCAGAAGTCCTCAATAATAATGGTATTTTCCAAGGAATTACGAAAAATCGTTGACAACGTTTCGTTAGGTGCGTCTTTTAATGCTACCATATATAGAGCGAATGCCATAGTAAGAAAATGTTCGGTTACGCTAACCTATAAAACGCTATTCCAAAAGCAAAATTAGACATGTTATACATCGTTAGAAAGCTTATACTCTCACCTACTGATCGAGCGTCCGCCATTGTAGCAACCTCACACAGTAAACAAACATAGGCTACTACCACACGGCTTTATTTATGGGTGGTGTCTTGACCGAAACTAAATGACAATAGCCAACGAAATCAAACATGCTAATTAAACTGCACCCCCATCACGCCTCCAAACCCCGGCTCTAAGAATCACTGAAACAAGCCGACTTTGCTGACAAATTGTAAGTATTTAGTGACCCTAAAAATGTTGTTTATTCTATTGAGTGACTTCTTCAATACTTTAACTTTCGTAATATGAAAAAAAGGAAAACAGTAAAAAAAAAAATTTAAAAACCTTTTTTGCCTCTTAGCGCGATTTCAAGATTTGCGACTTGCGGACCTTTCCTCCAGCACCCGTCACAATTTGATTTTGGAACCAATTTTTTAATGAATGCTGACAGGCTCTGACAGACTACCAGGCGCATTGTACGAGTAATTTTATAATTTTTTAAATAATTTTATAATTATATTTCACATTTAGGGGGGCGGCACCCCAGCGCCCCGCATTAAAGAACCGCCACTGCGATGAACGTGTACGGTTTAGCACTTTAGCTTTGCTATATAAGTAAAACAATGGCTGTGACAAAGGGTGCAGTGGCGTAAGTATAAAAATAAGCTTTCACCATTAGAAAATGAACAGAAATATCCCCAGTGTATGTATTCACTCATCTGACGGCCATGCAACCAGCCTTCATTGACAAAATTATCAGCAATCTCGTAGAATTTCAGCTCCATAGGTCGCAACTTGTGTACCCTTCTGTCCTGCCCAGTTTTATTTTGTTGAGATGCACTTTCAATGTTTCTGTGGTTTATAAGGCATTTTGATAGGCTTAGCTGTTCGCTGTTTTGCTTAGCTAGACAGGGGAGAATAGCAGCACACGCATATGTCCCAGCAATCTTTGCATATTAGAAAATAACAGTAGTAAGAGAGACCAGAATGGGCATGTAGGTGAAGTCTGACATGATTACAGACTATCGTGCAAAGAAAATAAAATGACCATGAGTGAGATGGGTTTCCTTATTGAATGGTATATAAAACAGATGGTATTATTAATTAGATGTTGAATTAGTTGTTGAAGCAATGCTTGAAATAGTGCTGTGAAACTATAGTATGAATGTAGTTTTCTGACACTGAGCACTAGTAGTTATAATTATGGATGAGTCATGTTTTAAAAGTCATGTTTTAAAATGTAATGCTTTAATGGGGTGTTGCAGACAGTTCATATGTAGTAATTGTTTGTATGTGGGTACATAGAGAGCAGGGCGAGGTAACATGAATGTAGAAACGTGGCGTTTGCTGATAAGAACGTTTTCTACTGTACCCAATTGAAGAAATGCAGTTAGTAGAAACGCCATAGTGGTAAGCTGGTGTAACTTTTTAAGAAAATCAATACATTTATCATCATGAAATGCATATGGCTGGCCGTGAGTGATTTTTGGTAAACATCTGCATTGAAGATTCTGATATTTTGATAAGTGCAAAAGACAATAGACAATTATTAGTAAGCAATATAAGTGTAAGAAAATGTTAATTTAAGATCTGCCCCTGCGGGCAAGGCAGAATTTGATTGTCCAACCTTGCGTTTTGCAGTCATTTAATTTGGCAGTGTGCCACCGTCAAGAAGCTATTTAAAAGCATGAATTTGTTTGGTCAAATGTGTCTGTGGTTTTAAAGAAGAAGACAGGTCAGTAAGCACAGATGAGCTCCAGTTGTATCCATCTAGCCTGGCAATACTGTAGGAGGTTAACTCAACGTGTATATGTCATAATTCAGTCTATACGTTTGGTGAATGGTAGGTAGATGTGGTGCAAAAGCAAGAGTTGAGAAATAAAAGACAATTATTAGAGAACAAATAAGTATGTATAAGAAATTTGGTTCAGGTGGGGCTTGAACCTGTGATTCAAGAATCCACAGACCGTGACGTTACCACTGAGCTACAAAGTGACTAGCTGAAGAGACTAGCAATTTTCTTTGGTAAAAAGATATGTCCATTTTGCGTGTGTATGCAACATTTTGATTGGCTAATGTTGGCAAAGGATTGGCTGGTGTACGTTAAATGACCAATTGAGAGACATATTCTTTGTGGGCTAGGAGGCAGGAAAAAGAAGGAGAAAACACAAAATCCCCATTAGTTTGGAGCTTTATTGTGTGGACATGTGAAGTTGTTAATGAATTCTGTTGAAATTGGGTCAGAATGTACCGAAATTAATGTTTTTAAGGACTGAGAGTCTGTGGCTGTTGCGGTTATTTCTGTGGGCAACGCTGAAAAGTGCCAAACTGTTGGTGCTGTATAGGTATGGGGCATGACGCCCCACCAAGGCGTAACTTGGCAGGATGGCATACCTGCCATCCCAATCTTTTTTTTTTTTACTGACATTGTGGGAAGTAAAGAATTGATTTCACTGCAGCTAATCCTAAACCAACTACACTTTCTTTAAAGAGGTACTGCTGTTGTGTGGGTCTACACAGGAAAATAAATTCTGCACTTACTCATTACATTTACATTGATTACACAGTAAAAGACACATGTAAATTAGATTTTAGTTCAGATGAGACACAGTTTTTTTACAGAGAGAAAGAGAAGTGATTACATTCAATATCTGCTTCACTATCATTTACCACAAATTTATAGTTTGTTTTCTCTGAAAGCCTATACTTTAGAAACAACATGCAAAAAGTTTATATTTTATGTATACTGTATTAAATATATCAAGCACAAAATACAATTTTGGCAATATATAGACATTCTGTATTCATTTCATATTTCAAAACAAAAGTACACTCTACACTAACTAATGCAATGTATGTGATGTTGAAACAGTGTTCAAGTGATGAGAATATCAAGCGAGTGTACTAGCTTATGTGCAATATCCAAAGTCAGAGGGACGTCCCATCAAAACATTGACTTCTACTGCAGTTTACACCAGGTAAACTGCTGAACAAGTCTTAAATGACATAAGCAGCATGCATGATAAGGCTCCCTGTGAAGCCATTGTGACTCCTCCTCCATGGTTAACTTCAGTTTCTGGTCATCATAGAGGGGAGAAAAGGAGAAAGAACCAAGAGAGACACATGTAGGGCAAAGCTGGCAAAGTAGTGGAGGGTGATGTGAAACAGAATGAATAGAAAAGGCAGAAATGTCTAGGCTGTATCTCTTCTAGACCTCTCTTTCTCTCCCCTCCCTTGTGCTCACTCTGTTTCCCTCTCCATCTCTACCCCCCTCCTCCTCCCAATCTCTATTTCTCCCTCTCTCTTTCAGTAGCACGTGTGCATCGCTCTGTGCTTTGGGACCAGCTGAATGTCTGTTTTGAGGACAACAGCAGGGGGTTAATGAAAAGGCTTTGTTGATTTTAACGAATTACCAGCGACTGTAGCCAAAATAAATATAATCTGCTTTTTGGATTAGTTGTCACAGACAATTTTACCTACTAACGGTGATTAAAGAGCCAGGCAGACAAGCCGGCCAGCCTCTCTCCAGTGACCCCCCTCAATAAAATGCCAATAAATGGAAGTAAATAAAGACTTAGCGTATTAGTTATCTGTAATAAACAGTGGCATTCTATATAATGTTGGGTTGGACTTCAAAGGAGTGGTTTTGCATTCAGCATATTCATAACCCTGTTAGCCACATTGCATTCAAAGACACCCAGACACTGGTGATTTTTTGGAGGGAGTTGGTGCTCTCATTGCTTATAGTGGGTGCACTATGATCTAGGTATTGTAACTGATTGCAGAGACATATAGGGGACCTCTTATATGTGTAGGCATAGCTAAAAAAAACTTTCATTAGATTGGTAATTATTATGCGTTAATGCAATGCAATTAACATTACCACAACCACTGGAGGTTTGGGAAAAAGCTGTTTGTGAATGCAGTTCAGCTGGAAATTTTATTCGGAATGCTTGCAAAAGTCTTGGGAAGGATTTTCTGCCATAAAGAAGTCATTTCAATCCAAATACAAACTAAAAAATAAATTATTTTTAATAAATTACTTTCATATTTTGTTTTTGTTATTTATTTATCAGTGGTTAAAAATAAATGTCAATATGTTTGATTATTTTATGCCTAAACCTAGAAAAGAAAGTGTTTGGTTAGGGAAGACAAAAAGCTCTTATAGTTAAGGTGCCAGTATACTCAAAGTGACAGAACCTTTTGAAATGAAGCAACAAAAAGACTAACAAAAAGAGGCAGTGTTTTGAGTTCGTACAGTGTGGTGTGTGCAAACCCCAAGCGAAAACTGTTTACAAACAGTTCACAACCAGCTCATCAGTTTGCAGACCTCCCCCTGTCTAAAATGTGTCATCCAAATATTGCTTGGTTGGTTGCGCACAGTTGACAGCTGGTGAGTTCAACGTTCAGTTTCTGTTTCATCTCATCACTGTACTGTCCCATGGTGATTATGTCTAGATGGCATGCAAAAGATTTTAGGAAATGGCATCCTATCCAATAAGTTCGCCAAGATAGAATAATTAAATTGTACCCATATTTCTCTTTCCAGGAGGAAAGTTTGACCTCATTTGTTAGCTGAACTGAGGTTAAATCATTTGGACGGAAAGGTAGCCAAATAAAGTATGGGGAAACTAGTAACACCAGTAAACTAGCTAGCTACTTAGCATTACTAGTTTCCCCATATTTTATAAATAGTATCCCCACCTTTTATTTGGCTACCTTTGTGACCAAACAATTTATCCGTAGTTTGGCTAACAAATGGGATCAAACTTTCTTTACTTTATTTCTTTTATGATGGCTTACCTATTGGATAGGACACGACTTCCTGACATCGCCTTTATCCCATCTAGACACAGCCTCCCATGGTAGCGTCGTTGTGGTTGTGACGGGAATACTTTTGAGACTAACACTTTTGAATGAAGAGATGCTGAAATCTGCAAGGACCTATGCAAGGATATAGTCATCTTTATGATCGATCACACAGACTAAAAGCTGAGACAAATGTGCACAACAGTCTGGAGTTTAGTCTAATGTAGGCAGTATACTCCAAATGACATACAGACCTTTCAAAAAAGAACCACTGGTGAGCATATTGCCAAACACCATTGTAGGTATACTCAGTATGAACTCCATGTTCTTTGTTTTATGTTACTCCATGTCACTGGGGGGCACACAAACTATATTTATATATATATATATATATTAGGGCTGTCAATCCATTAAAAATGTTAATTGAATTAATTACATGATATGCTGATTAATTAATTGAATTAATCGCAATTTATCGCATATAGCAATATCAAAGCCCTCAAATGAAGATATTTCAACTCAAAAACATTCCATTATTGTGGCACATGAGTAAAGCATTGAATAGAAATCAATTATTTGTTTTATTTCCAATCATTTTTCCAAATCCATGTCTTTTTATCATTGAATATAAGCCTGTCACCTAGCCTAAAATGTGGCCAAGACAGTTTTTAAAAAATTATTTAACATAAGCTTATCATTTAAGCACCAATGTGGCCATAACAGTTTTTCTTTTCCCCACGGTGGGCTATGCATGGCAAATTGCGGTCACTCACTCACTCACGGAGGACCTGTGGGACGCATGCGCAGGTGGTGCTTCGTTTAGTAGGACGCATGCGCAGGTACATCTCCAAAAATCACCACTTCGAACGGCACAAGATTTTTAAGCACAGCTTTATCGCCTAACGTTACTTTAGCTAACCCTAACATGTTAGCATTTTGCCTACTTTAGTTAACCTACTTAGCGCGTACCACCGATGCAGATGTATGGACACTCGGAGGACAAAAATAACGTTACAGAGGTGAGGACATGCCATAGCTAGCTAGCTATATACTTAGCCAAGTTTTACTCAGGATACTTTGTTTGTACAGGTGCGCCGTGGGTCTGCACGGTTTTGTGCTTGTTTAACTATTTAACACATTATTTACATGCACAGCTAACGCACTGACCGGTTGGAATTGTGCGGCGCACAGTGTCAGATGGGGCGTTTGTAAATTTACTCCGGTGTTGTCAGTGGCACCCTGAGTGCTCTCTTGTCCTTTAGAAATTAGCGCTGCTCTCAGAGGCTCAGAGCCACACCGACCGCTCCAGCTGAAGGCACGGTTTGTCAGTGTCTGAAGCCCATAATGGCTGACAGTGTGGCAAAATGCAACGGTTGGGTTATTTGGCAATATAGGTAGTGTTATTCAACACGCAGCAACTTACAGTAACATTGGTCCATCAATTAATTAACATTAAATAATATTATATGCGTTAATTTGCGTAGTTTTTTTAATGCGTTATTTTATCATTAATTAATCAAAATTAATGTGTTAATTTGACAGCCCTAATATATATATATATATATATATATATATATATATATATATAGTTACATTTATAAATATAGAAACATGTCCCTTTATGGTTGTTTAGTTTAAGTGAAACATTATTAAATATGTAAGGGATAATGACCAAGGGACTGGTCACCAATCACTAATGTGCAGGTTGCAAATTTCCCTCTGCAAAAGGTATTCAAAACTGTAATGCACAGCCCCTTGGTGATTATCCTGCTTATATAATGGCCTACCAACAAAAAGCATAATTGCAATCAAAACACACTTTCAAAATATGTGTTTCTGTTGCAGTGGAAACACTACTTAAGTATTTCAGCAAATATCCCAAACCCTATATCACTTAGCATCTTTCTAGTCCTACTCTCAATGGGGTTTGTCAGAAAACTAGCTTGTGCTAGGTCCGTCATCACGTTACCCAATATTAAAATTCAGTTTCGTTTTATGTCATAATGGAATTACATTACATTACAGTGAGCTGCGTCACTTTTGTGGAATACATATATATATATATATATATATATATATAGGCTCTGCATGCCACGATTTTAGATTTGTATTCAAACAGTTCACATGTGGTCAAAGTGCTGATTCTCAGCTTTTCACTTTGTAGAAAATTTTATACTCTTTTTTTAAATAACACTTTTTACACATAGCCCCCTGTTCCAGGGCACCATAATGTTTGGGACAATTGTTACAATCTGGCTCAGTGGTTGACACCAGAAAGGAAGGATTCAAGTATTAAGGCAATTGAATGAAATAATCAGCAAAAAAGTACATAACAGAAATTATGCAGTGTGTATATCAAAAGAAATCAAATTAAATACCGTGCCAACTGGGAAGAAGAGAACAGGTCCAGATGAAATTCCCGCTTTTATGCACCGGGCCCAGGTGCATACAAATAGCGCTAACGATTCCATGCTATGTCAATAGCATGTGATCTATTTCTCAATAAAAGACTGCTCGGGATTACAGTATTTTATGGCTATTGTTGGGTTTATCTTGTTGCTATGACCAAATACGAATTTTCAGTGGTGAAGGAATATTTTTATTAATTCAGATATACACAGTGTGTCATGCATGGGGGGTGTGGTTGCAGATGAGACTGCAGGGAGGAGGTGCTTGGTAAATACTGGCGCAACAATGATGGCATTTAGAAACTCCGTCTTCGGCATAGTTGTACTGAATTATCTACTAATAAAGCTAGCACACAGAGTTTGTGTTTTCACCTCATAGTTTGGTTGCAGAAGCACTGAAAGTATGGGTTGACCAATCTCAAGATGCCAGCATCATGGCCACTAGAGGGTTGCACTAACAAGTTTGATTGATTGATTTTATCAAGGATAGACACAATAAAGCTGATAGCTTATTTCCATAGTGGTTCTTTTTTGGAAGGGGGTGTGTGTGGGTGGGCAGCAGGTAAGAAATGTGTTCTAGCAGCGTAAATTACAACACAACATCATTAACAAACAACAACCAACACATCAACAACATCAGTAGATCAACACCGAATCAAACTACCTATCAGCATCAGTATTACATAATCCTAAACATCTCAAATTGCACATCCAGTTAGATTAACTTAATCCAATGTCAGCACCTAAAATGCCATAGAAAGCCATTGTGCCCACTGGTTAGACATATATTATCATCATCGCACCATCACTATCATTATCAGCATCATCTTAACATCATCATCAAAAACAACATATAATACAAAATAATGACTAATACAGTAAGGCATGTACACAGCCTTGTCCTCTTTAAAGGTCAACTCTTATCCATTTTTTTCAGACAGGACTTGAATCTATTTGCATGTCTTGTTTTCAGATCTCTAGGCAAACTGTTCCAAAGAACAGCCGCAGAATATAAAAATGACTCCTTTCCTATACAACTTCTGAACCTAACAAGCACAAAATCAGTGGAGCTCCTTCTAGTGGAGTACAAATGGGTATCCCTGACACGATTAAAATAGTCGCTGAAATATCTTGGTACTTCACCATAAACAATCCTATGAACTAGGCACAATTTTATGTGCTTCACTCTGTCTTCACCCTTGAACCATCTCAGGCTCTCATAGTGTGAGGGTTCGAGGTGAGTACATGCTGGTAACCTTAATATGATCCTATTTAACTTGTTTTGTGATGTTTGCAGTTTGTTTTTTAAAACTTTGGGGACACTGTTGAACCAAGAGCAACAAGAATAGTCGAAGTGGCACTGTATAAGAGCACTTGGTAGTGTTACCATAGCCGCCTGATTGAGAAATCTGGAGATTCTGGCTAAGAATCTGATCTTATTGTTCATCTTTGTAAGAACTTTCAGTGCCCTGCTCTCTCCAGATAGATGATTATCAAGAACACAACCAAAATAATTCACAGACTCCTTCTCTGTAATCAATGTGTCTCCTACCACAACTCTTTTTTTAAATTTTTTTAAAAAACTTTTTTATTTGCAACAACAAAGACACAGGAATGACAGACAGATGGGAAGGTAAGGGCTCCTACCACAACTCTAAAACCAGGGGATTTCCATAATCTAACCTAGACCCAAACAAGATTGACTCAGTTTTCCCTATATGGAGGGACAGCCTATTGTCCCTTAACCAGTCACTGACTTTCTGAAGTTCTGCACTCAATATTTTTTCAACCACGCTTTTGTCTTTGTGGGAAACAAGCAGGGCAGAGTCATCAGCATACAGGAAGAGGTCACATGAGCAAGCTGACTTAAGGTCATTGATGTAAAGAAGGAAGAAGAGTGGACCCAGAACACTCCCCTGTGTTCCACAG
Source organism: Anguilla rostrata (assembly GCF_018555375.3). NCBI lineage: Eukaryota > Metazoa > Chordata > Actinopteri > Anguilliformes > Anguillidae > Anguilla > Anguilla rostrata. Next base: position 35,229,490 of record NC_057933.1, on the reverse strand, counting down.
TCTTGGGATTGGAGAATACTCCATTAACATCCACCATCTGCTGTCTACCTTCTGGATAGGAACTGACCCACTTCAAAGCTGCATCATTGAAGCCCAGAGCCTTGAGCTTCATTGACAAGATAACATGATCCACTGTATCTAATGCTTTCTGGAGGTCCAACATTACCATTCCACAAAATTTCCCCTCATCTACCTCTCTTCTGATGTAGTCTGTGACAAACAGCAGACAAGTGTCTGTGGAATGGGACTTCCTGAAGCCTGACTGGAACTGAAACATCAGATGGTGAGTGGAGATGTACTTATCAATTTGCTCATAGATAATCCTTTCAATGACTTTTGATAAAACACTCAAAATAGAAACAGGCCTATAATTTCCTTGGTCCAATTTATTTCCTTTTTTAAAGAGAGGAATCACTCTCGCCAGCTTCAATTCACTGGGAAATGTCCTTGTTTTGATAGATTTATTAACAATGTGAGCTACACATGGAGAAATTATTTCTGCAGCAACCTTCAGAAACCTAGCTGGGATATTATCTAGTCCATTTGCTTTGAAGATGTCAAGTTTTTTTTTAGCTTTTCCAGCACTGCTGTCTCAGTCACCTTTTCAAAAGAAAAAGCATCAGCTTGAACCCCTTGTTCCTGACAGAATTGCTGGACTTGGCTCTCCCCAAAACAACCAGTCTTAGCTGGCAACTTATCAACCAGGGTCTTAGCGATGGTTGTAAATTAGCTGTTCAAGCTGTCAGCGACCTCTGGTTTATCGGCAGAAATCCTGTCTCAAATTGCTAGGCTGAGTTTAAATTATTTAGTCATTAATTTCTTGCTATACCCTACCTGCTTCAGTGTCTTCCAGAGTTCACGTGGGTTGTTTCTGTTTTCCGATATCTTCTCACTGAAATAACCTTTCTTTGCCCCCTCTATCATCCTATTTACCTAATTTCTGTGTTTCTTATATCATGAAAAAGACTGATCTGACCGGGACTTCTTGAATTCACAGGGACATTTGAATTTTTTGATTCATATAAAACTTCCAGAATTTGCTATTGGGCTAAAATGCATTTATAATCTTTTGTAGTCCTTGTGCCGGTTACCCGTACCATGTTGTTAAGTCTTTGACAGTGAACTTTCATGGCATATTGGCAGGGTCTACTGTACTAATGTTCTGATTCTATTATTGGTCAGTGGTCTCAATAACCACAGTGATCTCTGCCTCCTACCTGTATTTATACTCACACACAACTTTGCTTCTGTTCTAGTTTAGTTGTGCTAAATAGAGATTTGAACAAACTGAATTTTGAATTTGCTTTAAACCACTGAATTATGCCAACTGAAGAAGTGGACAAGAAGTTCTAACGACTGGTTTTATTTCCCTCTTGCAAGCATTATTGCTGAATCCAGCAAAGATATCAGATATGTGAGCAAACATACAATAGATGAGTAAAGGAGCAAGCAGACAGTGTAAAGACAAAAGGAGATGTGCGTGAACATGTACATGTGCGTATGTTTGCTCTTATGCGTGTTTGCTGTGTATGCATGTCTGGTATCTGTTTGTAAGTGCGTACATTGTCTATACTTGATTTTCAGTACTGAGTGTGTATGTATGTAATGAGTGTGGTGTGTGTGTGTATGTTTGTGTGTTTGGTTTTGCATTTATGTGGTGTGTATGTGTGTGATTACTGAGGAAAGAAAAGAGCCCCCACTTGAGCACATGGCCCCTGTGTCTGTGATTAATCAGCCAGCATGCAGCCTGATGCACATTAACCAGATAATTAATAATTTCTTAGTGTATGCCAGCTTGGCAAGTGTTTTATCAACCTGCACAGGGCAGGGTAAGAGCTCTGTGCATTCAGCCCAGAAAGGCTGAGTACACTGAGGGATTCACATCAGTTATGCCTGCATCCAAAGGAACTGCATGAAGATCCTGACATTATCTGCCTCATCCTTCAGGAAATTTAATTTGAATCTGAACCCAGAACTCTCTGGTGACAAGTTGAGAACTCTACTACTAAATACCAGAGCACACCAAAGGAGTTTTCCTTTGGTGTAACAGTGTGTGAGAAAAAGTGAAAATGAACATTAATAGCATTAACAATTAACCACTATCTGTATTTCCAAGATCAGCACATATCTATATATTGATATGAATGACTTTATTTTGTACATTTGAAATTAAAATGAAAATATGGCGTGTACAGGTAATCACAATTGCCCCAGGTGAAGATGTCAGACTTCCATACCAACATCACTTATTTCCCAAATAACAAATTTATTCCACATCACTCTTATTTACAAGTCACTAAGACTTAAGGTCTCCTGCCCAGCAATTTTATACAGAACCATAAACAAGCTGTGATGTCAATTGCCCAGGAACCGCACCTTTGTGGACGCACCTGCTTTTATCTATCATTTATTCATGTGTTTCCATTATTTAGTAATTACCTGTATATACGTTGTATTGATAGTCCTAAATAAATAAATAAAATAAAAAATTATAATATCTTAGAAATACATATAAACCAACATTAATTTACTTGTGCTTTGCGCAATAGTAACCATATACAGTACATGGCTGTTTGTTTACCAGTATCACATCACACAGCTAACCTTAAGAGAAAAAGCAAAAACTTCAAAAGTTTCTAAGGAAAACTGAGAGTGACAGGACCTTCATTTGTATTCAGCATGACATCACTCATCTAAACTGTAGTCTTTTGAGTTTTGTTTTTTAAATTATTTGTCAGGGGAGGCTGACTGTTCATACCTTTCAGATCCTCATTTTAAGAGACCTGACTGTCTCCCAGCTCTTCACTCCCTGATAACTTTAATGGATTTTTTTCAATGTACAGACATAGGGAAGCTCAGGAGAGACTGAGGCTGGTATGATTACTTTGAGAATTGGGAAGATTACTTTGAAGACATATTTGGTTACTGACTACAATAACAAAAAAGGATTCAATGACTACATTGTTTGGGGTTACTATGGCATGTATTAGACACCAGCAACAGTAAGAGAAATCAGTTGCATTGCAATATCGAATTATATCAGTCAAAACATTTTCATCAGTCCCTATGTGTGGATTGATTTGGTGGAGTTCAATATGTTACTGGGCTCTGAGCTGCTGGGTCCGATAAATGGCCAATGCATGTTTTAGTCTCATTGCAGATCTCTGCGAAACAGTCCTTTGAGAAGAGGCCATAGAGAACTGTTTTCCGTATATATATATATATATATACACACAATATAGGCTAGATAGAATATTCTGCTCTCCTCACAGGTTCCTTTGTATGAAATAACAGATAGCAAACATCTACAATAAAGTTCCAGGCTTGTAAGATTAATTTAATGTACTTTACTGGCATGATAATTTCTTGTAAAACTGCACAGACATAAGTGAAATGAAGTTTGTTACAAACTTACATTGTTTGTTTCTTTTTAAAAATCTTTTTTGATCTTCTCTTACAACAATTGGCTATATAGGAATTAGTATATTATTATAAACATTCATGAAGACTAATAGTGGTCAGGAGACTGTAAGAACAATACATCTTATAATGTCTCTACATTAATATGCATTAAACAACAGATAATTATTTGGGTAAATTTAACAATCAACTTATTAATCAAACTACGTACATCCATATAGGGGAGAGCAGGGCAAAACCTAACACGGTAAAATGTTACATGGACTTTTTAGGTAGGCCTAGATGCAACAAGCTTGAATGACATATTTCAGGTTAAACACGCAGAATTACCATCTCTTTATCTCCAACAAACAGTGGGAGAGTTCAATTAATATTTTGGGAGATATTGCCAAAAGTCTGTTTTGTCTACATGCAAGTGATTTTTTTTTACCGGAAGTGTGTTTTGGCTACTCTATTGTGTGTGTGTGTGTGTGTGTGTATGTGTGTATGTAAAGAAAACCGAGTGAGAGCCATATTGTTACAACTTTGGTTGTATGCTTAGGATCATTGTCCTCCTGGAAGACCCAGTTGCGACCAAGTTAACTTTCTCGCTGATGTCTTGAGGTGTTTCCATAGTATTTCTAAATAATCCTCCTTCCTCATGATGTCATCTATTTTCTAAAGCGCACCAGTCCCTGTTACAGCAAAACACCCCCACAACATTATGCTGCCACCGCCATGGTGATTTAGGATTCTCTTAACGGTGGATGTAGATGCTTTGGTACCTGATGCCTCCAACTCATTCACCAGGTCCTTTGTTGTTGTCTTGGGGTTCAGTTGAACCTTTCGGATCAAAATTCATTCAGCCCTGGGAGTTAATTTGTGCCTCCTTCCTGAATGATGCAGTGTCTGTGTGGTCCCAAGATTTTTATATTTGCATACAATTGTTTGTACAGATGCTCGTGGTACCTTCAGTTGTTTGGAAATTGCTCCAAAGGACTTGTGGAGGTCCACAATTTTTCTTCTGAGGTCTTGGCTGAGTTGCTTGAATTTTTCCATGGTATCAAGAGCAAAAAGGCTGTGGCTCTAAAAGTAGGCCCTTAAATACAGCCACAGGTGACTCCCAATTAACTCCTAATTATGACAATTTTCCAACCAGTAGCTTCTAAAAGGCATTACATCAATTTCTGGAATGTTCCGATTGTTTAATGAGACAGCCAACTTACTGGAATTCTGATATATTGAATTAAAGCTGAAATAAATCTGTCTGTAATCAATTGTTTTAAAATTACCTCTCATGTGAAGAAAGTAGATGCCCTGATTGACTTGCGTAAAGAAGTGTATGGCAACATAAAATGTGTGGAGTTGTGAAAATTTGAGTTTGAATATCTTTAACCTAGGTGTATGTAAAGTTTTGGCCTCAAGTGTATATATATGTGGCATAACTGTAAGAGTAAATGAAAATATCTTATAATGTCCGTACGCAGGTTTATTTTTTCCTGCAAATACAAATGTTCATCAAGAAAACACAATTCCATTTGCGACATGAGACATCCTCAAATTATGAAGCATGCGGTTTTATTCTGAACACATTTAACATTACACTGAACTAACTTAAAAATTAAATCACAGGATGTCTCGTGGCGTAGCCTGTAGAGCACTATGCACATGCTCATTGTGAACCGTGACATTGGCGGTTCAAGTCTGAGTCATTAACATGTTTGAAAAATAACAATAATTCAAACCTGTTAATGAGTAAACTTAATTTAATAAATATTAAGTAAAGGTCTCCCCCAAAATGACTCCCCTACATGTCCAGTAGATGGCTTTTAATTTCATCTAGTGTTCCTAATTTCCAAATCTGAAGGTGTCTCCATGACCTCCCTTGGTACCAAGCCTCTTGTTTTCCCTTTAGATGGCATTCTGATAAAACAGCAAAAAAGCACGTTGTTATGGCAACCTGTAACGGCTGTTACATTTATACAGACGAGTACATCATGTTATTGTTTACCAAACATCCAATTCCCACTAGAATAAACTCAGAAAAACATATTAACTTTTCAAGGACATATAACTTTTTAAAATGATGCATGATTTGATTTATTGCAAATAAAAATAAAGCCTCATACCATAAAATTACTTCTGGAACAGTTTTTTTTTTTTTTGCTTAGCTTGCTCAAAAACTGTTTCATTGTGGGAAATATTTCTCTGTTCCTTTGGGAGGTGGTAGAGGACTGAATTGTTCAAACCTGAAATGGCTACGGTAACCGCATTACATTTATGGCAACTCTTCCTCTACGTTTGTGAAAGGAGAGAATCTTTTAAAAGCTTTTTAAAACACATGACTCCTTTAGAAACAGTTGAGAGACAATGGCTCTGGTTGGCTATTGGGTATGGAATTAAACAAATGGAAATATTAAAACTGTTCTGATTTTTTTCACTAATGAGACTTGTTAACATGGTGACAGTGCCTATCCATTGCATCCATGGATCCTGAGTCCTGTCCAAATCCCAACTTCACCAGAGATGGAGCGGTAGAATAATGCCGCTTTCCTGCCATGCGCAAGATGCATTGTAGATATCAGCAGTGGATTTAAATGAATTCACTGCAGCTATGCTCATTTACACAACCAGTCTTAGTAAATACGCCGCTCAATTGAAAACATGCGCGGCCACAGAATTTTGTGCCACTGATGGTATTTTGCGGCATGCTTAGTAAATATGTCCCTAAAAATAATTAATACAGAAAAATAACTGAAGTTCACAACTCTTTCTAGCCTACTTCATCCATGTCCACAACATACGTTTCTAACTCACATAAAAATACAATTTGTTTATTATTGAAAACAAATAATAAATATGTTGTACATGCTGTCTATGGTTAAATTCTGAACTGTTCTTTCAATAAATTTGTATTTTAAAAAGTATACTACTTAATGTTCAAACAATACATATTTCATTTAGATTTCACCCCATTATTAATTTAAATGATTGGCTATACATTGCACACATTTGTGTTGCACTAACGTACTAATATAATTTTTTGAAGAACAACGTTGTCATCTGAGAGATGGTAACAATGATGAAATTACTGATAAATCAGTTTACTATTGCTTAACAGCTTTTATTGATTATTCAGCAGATTGACAAACAATGACTTGCACATGTTTTGTATTGCAAATCATTTTCATAATCAGTATGTCATCATTGCTGTGTGTGTGTGTGTGTGTGTGTTGGGTCTAAGTGGCATTAACTGGGTGCCTGATATATACTGATAATTGAACAATTATATTCAGTCAAGAGTCACCACTATTAACTATAGCAATTCATATTAGGATGTAGGTGTCTTAATATTGGTGTAATTTTTTTTCAATTCCTGAAACATCTGCAATTGTAGTGATTGCAATGAAGATCTCATATGCACTAGACAATGCCATAAAATAAATGTTTGCTACACTTCCTTTTAAATTAACTGTTACAAAATGAATATTTCTTGCATTATGTCCTTAATGTTGAATTAATAACTTAAAGATTTAAAGAGTCCCAACTCAATAAATAATGTAAATATTGGGAAAATAAATTAATAAGTAATCTGTTGTCATTAAAATAGCATATGGAACTGATAATATCAAATTATTGTTGGCCTTTTCCTTTGTCTGCTGTCGCTGTCCCTCCAACAGAATGGGTGCATACACCTTTAAATCTCTCAAAATGCTGCTCACAAACATGTACATAATGGTTGGGAAAACATAAACAATAAACTTAGGGACTAGCAGACTTTCTGAGGATTGCTGATACAGTATTCTGATTGCACACTGCAGTTAAGACCTTCCTAAGCTTAATGTGCAGCACATAATAACATTTCCTTTGCCTACTACTGCTGCAACTAATACTACTACTTCCACTACTGTTACTACCACTATGACTCCACAACTACCACTACTACTACTATCAAGTATGGACTTTGTGAATTGCTATTTTGGTGTCAGTATAGTCTGCCTGCACTACCTGCCTACTCAAGACCATGCTATGGTGCAAGTCGCAGCCCAGCATATTGCAACTTTGGCGCTTTCCCAAGCAAAGCACATAGGATGATAACCTATTGACAAGCCAATCAACCATATTTGTGGACCATATTTTGTCCAATGTGACTTTGATATAAATTCCCCAAGAAAGAAAAATGCATACTTTGCATTTGTCATTATTGTCTTTTTTTTGTTTTTATGTTAATTCCTGCATTTATTTGCGTTTAAATGTTTCTAGATATTCTTGTACTGAACTGTGATCCCAGGGTACTGTATTCCAAGCTTTATCTTACAACAGTCAGCAATGAGAATAACAATAAGCGCAACATGAACTTGTACAATCTTTTCATTTTAATTATGTGACTATAGTTAAAATGATAGCTAAATACAAACTGCATTTCTGTATACCATTATGTAGCCTAAAAATAAAATCCATGTGTAGATTATGGTGTCTGTGTAGCCTGTTGGCTATAAATTTGAAATGGAGGAGCCAAAAAAAAAAAACTCCACTACACCTCAGGAGAGCCATTTGGAAATATCATGGGTTGTTATACCATTGGAGACAAAATAATAGCCAAGGAGAAAGTCACCCGCAATGTATGCAAAGGAGATCCGTTAGTTTACTGTAAGTAAGCCATGCCATTGTTGTGAATGTAGACGTATGTGCAGGATGACCAGATGTCCATTTTTCCCAAGACATTTATTTTTTTGGGGGGCATATCTGTCCAGGTGGGATTTCTGAATTCCAATATTGTACAGGTGTTGCTCATTCCATAGACCGTATATAAACAAAAAATAGCCTAGTATTATGTTCATCATACCCACTTGGCCAACTATTTAAAAAATCTAATAAATGGTCATGTGCTATAATTTTTCTGTTTATATTTTGTTCGAAAAACAGTTTATCTACCGAGTCATTGTATTGCTGTGAACGGTATCATTGGCAATGTTATGATCTTCCCTGTTTTGATTTTGTTGAACAAAACTTCAACACACTGTTGTCACTATTTTTTAATTATTGTAACATTTATATTTATATTTTATATTGATTAATTATATATTATTTTTTAAATCTCTCTTTAATGCTGAACATTACTATGGTGGCTCTGAAGTGCAAAACACAAAAACAAAAAGAAAACGCAAAAACAAACTTTTGGCCCTGAGGTGCAGATGCAGCATACAAAAACAAAAAGGAGTGGTCCTGAGGTGCAGATGCAACATACAAAAACAAAAACGTGCAGCCCTGAAGTGCAAAACACAAATACAAAAAGAAAATGCAAAAACAAAACTTGCAGCCCTGGAGTGCAAATACAACATACAAAAACAAAAAGGAGCAGCCCTGAGGTGCAAAACACAAACATACAAAAACTAGCAGCCCTGAGGTGCAGATGCAACATACAAAAACAAAAACTAGTAGCCCTGAAGTGCAAAACAGTGCACTTCGGGGCTACTAGTTTTTGTTTTTGTATGTTGCATCTGCAGCTCAGGACCACTCCTTTTTGTTTTTGTATGTTGCATCTGCACCTCAGTTTTTGTTTTTGTTTTGCACTTTAGAGCCACCGTACATTTAAGCTATTTAACTACAGGTCCAATGGGGAATTAAAACTGGGCCATAATAATTATACATTTAGGCAACATTTCCTTGAATTGTTGAAAGTACAAATTCGAATGACTCTTATTTATGAGATTTTTTTAAACTAATTTTTGGAAAAAGTGACAGCTCTCTTGACCTCCCCCACAAGGTTATCAGTTTCCTCTTGGGAGAAGAGTATGATCCTCATCTTCCATTTCAGTGGCAGACCACGGAAACTGGCATTACACTGGGGGACAAATCACATGGCTCTTAAAGGGAAAGAACGGTCATTTGATTGGATATGACTGAATCCAACTGCCATATAAAAACTGCCTCATTAACAAAACGTGCTTCTTTTCAACACAGCCATTACAGTAACTAAATAGAGCAAACTGGCACTATTTTAATATCAGCTTTCCAGGAATGAACATTAGCAATAACAAGTATTTTAAAAACACAAATCATGATATTGCACCTGATTTCGATGTTAAATTTATCAGCCACATGTACACAAAGTCCACTCAGCCATATCTTTACAGTAAGTTGAGCATGAAAACATAATTTAATATGAAACTTAATTTAGTGATTTGGCATATTGCAAAGTTACCCCGAGCTCAAATTAAAAGGCTTTCACAAGCTAATTTATAATACGGAAAATGTATTTGAAATCCAATATTTTATTATAATATACAGAGTATTGAAATGGCACTTGAACAGTCCTGTGGTTTGACACCAAAGACTACATCTGTCTTTTACCTCAGCCTTTTACTTACAGGTTAAAGCACACAGCAGGGAGATCTGGGTCTGGCTATGAGTTTAAAGCAAGAAAAAATAATGTCTGGATTTCTGATACTTATCCAATGTTGAGCACAGTGCCGATCAAAGCTGTGTCACTCACTCATGACAAAAGAAAGGCATAATTTATGCAAAAGTGGTACATAAAAAGCTACCCTAAAGTATATCTATGCAGAAAAGAATAACCTCTTTCCCCACTTTTTATTGAGCATGAAAAATTGTTGTTTTCACTCAGCCTGTGAATATTTTGAGATTTCAGGGCTTTTCCAAAGTGAAGCAAAAGGCATTAATTATTTAGCAGAGGTAAACTGATGCTTCCTCTGTTGTGGAAATATGCAGGCTGTTCCCTGGAGGGAATAAAAAATGAATTAAGTAGAATTTATTAGTGTGTGTTTGAGTAAAACACAGATTTGAGTACTCGGGCTACAGTCTACAGTCCTGGCTGGGATTGTGCAGACAACAGTTACCTGAATATGAAAAAGACAAGCCAGAGGCTTCAGAGTACCTTTAAAGAGCCATCAATAAAACAAAACTTGTTATATGCTCATTGTTTTCTTTGTTCCCCATTTCATTCCAAAGTTAGTAAAGCATTCACATTCACCCTGTGATTTAAATTGAACACCACTGTGTTCAGTCACAAAAATATTTATTCTCTATTTATAAGCGTTTATGAATTTAAGAACACAAGTCGAATGAAGACCTACTCAGTAAAATGTGCCACCCATTTTCTCATAGGAATGAAATATATTGCAGTATTTGGATACAAAATTATATTATCAAGTTCAGACATAGACACTGCAAAATTTCACAATATAAGGAGTAATGTATTACAATTGAGAAATGGTGGGAAAAGGCTTGCACCACACAGTTTCCTGTGTCTTCACTAGTGCGCAGGGTAGGATAATTTAGAAAATAATCCATCCATCCATTATCTATACCCGCTTATCCTGGGCAGGGTCGCAGGGGGTGCTGGAGCCTGTCCCAGCGTGCATTGGGTGAGAGGCAGGAATACACCCTGGACAGGCTGCCAATCTATCACAGGGCACAAACACCATTCACTCACACCTATGGGCAATTTTAGGGTCTCCAATCAGCCTACCTGCATGTCTTTGGACTGTGGGAGGAAACCCACGCGGACACGGGGAGAACATGCAAACTCCACACAGGAAGGCCCCAAGCCGAGATTTGAACCCACAACCTTCTTGCTGTGAGGCGACAGTGCTACCCACTGCACCACCATGCCACCTAATTTTGAAAATAAACAACAAAAATTCAGATCAAGTGCCTAGATGTGGAGGGAAGAAGAGCTATCATGGTTTGTGAGCAAGAAATCAAGGAAGTTGAATCAAAACTTTGCCCGTTCTCCCGAAGCATTAATAAAGGCAATTTTCACCTGGGTGTACTATTCTTAAATAAAGCGTTACAACTTTTTGGCAACACACAGCAGAGAGCTTATGGCATTATTTGAAGGGCACATGCGTGCCATCAAGACTATGTATCAAAATGCAGGAAATATGTGAAGAATTATTCATAGAATACACAAAATGTACATAAAAATGCAACTGTACTGTTTATTTCTAAGAATTTACATGAGCTAACATCAAAATTATTATAAAACATTTACCCCAACCTCTTTCCCACCACTGCAAAAAAACAAAATAAAATTGTGTAGATAACTAAAAGCAGTGAAATTTTTGCAAGGATTTTCCCAAGTTGTCCAATAACCTTGGAATGTTTTGGACATCAATACCACAAAAACAAATTTTTTCACTCAATCACATATCACATATTTTGAACAGATAAGAGAGGAGAATCAATTCTAACATCTTTTAAGTGTCAATATCTTACAAGAATTATCCTTATGTTCAATGCTGAAATGCGTTCGTTAGCAGGAATTCTCTGCGTGATCAATTAAGCATCAGCTTGGGGCAAAGAATGCTCCCTTTTTGGAGGAAAGAGGAGCCCAATTTAACAAGCTTAAACATTAACGCAGTCATCAATGTCATCATCTATCTATCCATGTTTCATTGACTGCTCCAATAGCACAAGCCAATCAAATGTTTGTGTGGCCAAAATAATAAACCAATCACATTACAGAGATCACATGTGGGGTTCCGTCGCATCATTGACATTCAAGCATAAAAGTAATCAAAAAACGTAACAACTTTGCTCATAGTTAAGGCATTGCCTAACAAACCAGACACACATCTCCTTAAGGACATGGCCAGACTTTGCTGCACTTCCCAACACACACTTCGCTGGAGACCTGCTTGAGTTGGCCTGCCACTGTCCGCGAAATAAACCAAGTCGGTTTATTTCCCATCTACAGCTGTTTGGGGAACTTGTATCTACATACTTTTCCTCCGTATCTCCCTTGCAGCCAGCCCAAGTGGAAGATTTGTGCACATCCGTCGTCTTGACCGGAACCCGTTGCGAACCCGACTTCACAGAAGAAGTTTTTTCTGCAGAAGAAGTCCCTGTCCACCTGCCATGGATCCTGGGACCAGCTGATGAGCTGACCAAGCATCACCTAACGGAATTAATAACTGGCCTCCCTTACTATCACTGTTAAGTACTGAAATGCATTTTATTTGACACTGACATCAAATTATAGTATAGAGTAAAATGTGAAATACCTGTTTAGGTTATTTTACTGCTGTTTGTTGTTGTGTTTTGTTTGTTGTGCATATGTTGGTCGGGAATAGAAAATTCCCTGACCTTGTAGTTTACGTCGTAAAACTTTATTTTTCAGACTGATATCACAAATTAGCCAAGTAACAGAGTAACCTGTCACTAGCCAATAACACAAACTAACCTTTGTTAAATGGTAGTACTGCCAACCTCTTACGTTTAGCCATTGCAAAATTGTCATTTCCTCATATAATCTTATTCATCATATTATACAAACTATTGTTTTCAATTAGCCTGTTACCAACTCATTATCATACCTCACGACAGGGGCAAATCGGTTTATACTGCTGGATATTTTACTAAAGCTATTCATATTATGTACCCTGCTCAAAACTACAGATATGATGACACCATCTAAGCCAATAATTTAACCTACAACTTTTGAGTTACAGCCTAGTTCTCTAACAATGCAACGCTGCTCTTAATGCGCGATGACACATATTACAATAAGCATATTTGCATTAACAATAAAATTTTAACCTTTTGCTGTTATACACTGACTAAAAAAGAAATGGAATTAAGAGCTAAATGTGTTCTAGGCAAACACACAAACTGGATTATCAAGAGGCTGGATTTTAGAAATTTTGTTCAGTGAAGACCCCAGAATGTCTTGATTATGTTGTCAGTGCTTGATGAGAGAGTCTTCACTCTGCATCATGGCAAAATGGTGTAACACATCTGAAAAGTAAAAACACTATTGGTTCCTGTTTACAATGCCACCATCTGTGGAAATAACCCCTAAAGCTTCTATTTTCATATAATGACCAAATTACAACAAACAAGACAGGAATTAAATCTATAAGGTACTTGTTTAAACATGCACATTGTGCAGGGAGACTGGTCTCGGTGCAATCAAAACCAAATTGGTAAAAGTGAAAGTGCTGCCTGAGCACAAATAAACATTAACTTCTTCTTAAAATAAATAAGATGGATATTAGAAATGCCCAGCTTCCTTGTTGTTGACCCTTAGCTTGGAAATCACATTCTAACACTTGTAATCTAGAAGGGGAAACAGAAAACATGCCTGGAATTGTACTAGATATGCATATTTAACAGGCCAGCTTGATAAATAACCCACTTAGAAAATTCCTGACAGCAGACATAGATGTTAGCAGTGACCAGAAGAGAAGCCAAAGAGCAGGCAGCAGAAAAAGAAGCAGAATTATGTGTGTGTGCACGTGTGTAGGCGTGTGTGTGTTTGCGTGTGTGTGTGTGCGCGTGTGCATGCGTGCATGTGCGTAGGGGGGCACCTTTTTCCATTCTTGAAAGAGGGTGAGATATTCTATGCACGTAACAATTATTCATCCATCTCACCCACACTAAAGGCATGGCAATGTAATTTTCACATTATAATCAAAACCATATGACAGAAGCCTGGTCCATTAGGGAACAATCTTGAGTGTTCTCTCTAAGACAATGATTTTGGAATTGCACTTACATATGCTGAACTGTTACCTCTGTGTGAGTACACCCACTCAATTGTATGCAACCCTGCTCTATCCTTAACCATCCCCCTTTGCCAAGCGACAAAGGGAGTAAAGAAAACAACAGAGCTGGAAGAAAATAAAACAACAGCCTGGGATAAATGTGTAAATTTTGTTTTCTAGTGCAGACAGATAATGACAGCCTAAATTCCATTTAGGATACAGAGTCTCTAAACCTGTATTTTACCTGCCCCAACAATTTTTTTTCCAACAATTTTATAGCTGGTCAGGGGGAAATCTATACAAAGAAAAACATGAAAAACTAATGTTTGAAGATTATATCATACTAATGTTGCATGTGAGGTTTGTGAGTCAATCCAGCAAGAGAAAAAAAAATACAAGCCTTCATTACCAGCATTCCACTGACAGCTTTTTCACTAAAATTATCAAACAAACTAGTCCATTACAACCTTGCTGGTAGAGAGTTAGAGTGTCTACAGTTTTTTTTGTTTTTGTATTTTCACACTTAAACCAAGTGGGCTGCTGGGTGGTTCATTCTGTTCAAGCACTACATCAGTCAGTGAATTACCCCCATGGTCTGGTACTGAATCCAGACCATGCCACTGCTGTCTGTGGTGAGCAGTACCCCAGAAAGATGCACAATTGGCCCTATCATTGCCTAGAGTGAGAGAGGGATTCAGTTGACGTGCATGACCATATCTTATCCTTCACCAGTGGCCCACACTGGTAAACTGGACATCAACAGTAATGTCTGTGCCAGCTGAACTTGGGGACTAGTGTGAAAAGCAGCAAAAGCTTTCTGAGGGCAGCACACACTTGTCAACACTCTCCTGAGTGTTTTTATTTGGCTCCATACTCCACATTTGTTTAAGTTCTCAGCTTTTACTGAAGGGTATTTTTTATAAAATTTGACTCCACCATTTAGAAATTGTGGCACATTTTCTACTTTTTCTACATCTACATCAGGCCCCCCATTTCAGGCCACCAAAATGCTGTGGAACCAGCTTGAGATGATGCATGCTTTGTGACATGGTGCATTATCCTGCTGGAATTATTCATTTGTGTCTACAGTTTTTTTTTTTTTGTATTTTCACACTTAAACCAAGTGGGCTGCTGGGTGGTTCATTCTGTTCAAGCACTACATCAGTCAGTGAATTACCCCCATGGTCTGGTACTGAATCCAGACCATGCCACTGCTGTCTGTGGTGAGCAGTACCCCAGAAAGATGCACAATTGGCCCTATCATTGCCTAGAGTGAGAGAGGGATTCAGTTGATGTGCATGACCATATCTTATCCTTCACCAGTGGCCCACACTGGTAAACTGGACATCAACAGTAATGTCTGTGCCAGCTGAACTTGGGGACTAGTGTGAAAAGCAGCAAAAGCTTTCTGAGGGCAGCACACACTTGTCAACACTCTCCTGAGTGTTTTTATTTGGCTCCATACTCCACATTTGTTTAAGTTCTCAGCTTTTACTGAAGGGTATTTTTTATAAAATTTGACTCCACCATTTAGAAATTGTGGCACATTTTCTACTTTTTCTACATCTACATCAGGCCCCCCATTTCAGGCCACCAAAATGCTGTGGAACCAGCTTGAGATGATGCATGCTTTGTGACATGGTGCATTATCCTGCTGGAATTATTCATTTGTAAAAAGGTGTACTGTGACTGTAAATGGATGCACATAGTCAGCAACAATGCTTAGATATGCAGTGATGCACATGATGTTCAATTGTTCAAAAGGGGCCTAATGTGTGCCAATAAAACATTTCACTCTCACCATTACACCACCAGCAGCAGCCTGCACTGTTGACACAATGCAGAATGGATCCATGGATTAAGAATGTTTATGCCAAATTCTGACCCTACCACCTGCATGTGGGAGCAGAAATCGATATGTATCAGCACAGGCAACGTTTTTTTCATGTGCCCACTTTAGCCTGAACTTTCTGTTCTTTGCTGACAGGAGTGGAATCGACTGTGGTCTTCTGCTCCTGTATCTGCTTCAGAGTTGTGACGTGTTGTGTGCCCTTTTGCACACCATTGTTGTAATCAGCTTTTGTGGTCTGTTTGCTTGAACTAGCCTCCTCTGACCTCTTATAAACAAGGTGTTTTCACTCACAAATTTGCTGCTCCGTGGATTTTTTTTGTTTATCGCACCATTTTCTGTAAACTCTAGAGACTGTCAGGCTTGAAAATCCCAGGAGGGTAGCTGTTTCTGAGATGCCGGAACCACCACGTTTGGCACCAACAATCATACTATAGTTAAAGTCGCTCAGATCACACATCTTGTTCATTCTAATTTTCAGTCTAAACTCAGCATGTCTGCATGCTTTATATATTGAGTTGTAGCCACATTATTCACTGTTTGGAGGAGCAGGCTTTTTGCATTAACCAGCAGGTGCACCTAATAAAGTGGCCACTGCGTGTTTACTGAAGCACTTCAGGTTTAAGTACCTTGCTCAATGGAACAGCTGCAGTTTAGGTTACAAGACCAGTTCTTAAACCATTATTCTATATTGCTGCTTTCCTTTAAATATGTGGATTTTTTTTTTTTTTTGATAGCCTGTTAAATACAGTAATCACAGGAACAACATTACTCTTTCACTTCCTGTATGTTCTAAATATAACACCCATACCCTTTTCATACATTTACATTAAAATAAACATTTATTTTGTAATGCTAAAGATCTGTTTTTTACGGAAGAGGATTAGGGCCACGTGAAATTTTTTTTGAGTTCTGAAAAAAAAAAAAAAAAATTCCCTTGCTTTTCTGTAGTATGTTTTGCAATCAACCCAGAGTCTCTTTTCCAGGCAGCCATTTTAATTTAATTGAGAGAAGAACAATGTGTCTCCTATCTGTAAAGTTGACATTCCTTTTTTCATTGGCATCTGCTTTCAAATAAAATAGAATTTTAAAAATCTAAATATTAATGTTTTACCTCAGTTTTGCTCAGTTTTTAGAATCTCTTTGATAAGCAATCATGAAATAGAAGACAGGTATGTGAGCTCAGTCCAGTTAGGCTTGTTTTATTGATGAGGTGAAATGTGTCACATGTCCCTGAATACAGAATGTGAGGGTTTCAGAGGAAAATAGGTGTGTATATACATACATATACTGTCAGTGGCAGCTGGTGACTCAAAAAATTGGGGAGGACAGGAAGAAAACCAACCCACGGCGTCATTTTATTTTACACTAGTTGGTTACTTAACTCTACTTTCTTATGTTCAAGTCATGTTATGTTCAAATGTAGCAATAATCCAACTAGCAACCTAATGCAAACTTACTATACAACTAACGTAAGTAATGCACCCAAAGTTTATCCCCATCTTCCATATGGAACAAATATCATATTATATCATTTATACAACGGCTTGGGTGAATACTCTATTCTGATTGGTCCAAGCGTGGGCATTATTTCTCAGTAAAGGGACACCTCGGCCTTTTAACAGTTCTAAAATCAATGCGCTACAAAATCTAGCATTCTAAAGCAGTTTAAACAGCAACATTATTATTTCGCTTTTGAATTGTTGATACATCCCCTCCCCTTTTCAATGTCCAATTTCACAACTGATGGCAACGTTGAATCACATTTGTAGTTACTGTTGGTAGCTTTATTTACGGTCGTCAGCCATCGCGCAAATCGGAATCGTCCCTAATTTGGACAGTAGAATAGGTGTTCCACATTTAACTCATGGCTACGGGACGCATTTTCACCCGTATGTTTGGTAAGGATTGCGTTTATAGTAACCGCTGTTTTTGAATAGAATTCAATAGTTAGCTAGCTAGCTAGCTGGGATAACAAGCATGCCGTGAGACCATTCTGACCTAAAACCAAGAATTTTAATATTGGCTAGGTGACAAGTGACGGCGAACCTGTCATAAAGCTAGCTGGCATTCAAAGCCCGTTTCAGAGGATCTTAGAAAAACGTTATGTCTACATTGTGCGACCACAACATTTAAAAAGTAAGACAGTGCTAGGGAGATGAATTTGATTGTCTTATGGTTTCATGCAGTTTTATTAAATAATGCAATGACAAATGACCAAAATTGGTGCTAACTGTATGGTAGGCTATAAAACGAGAAGGAACTATTTTATCTTGATAGAATCATTGTTTTCATAGAATTAACGACCAGAGGTTTTTGATTAACAAGGGTACAAATGGAACTACCAACCAGTGTTTTGCTTGACAACGGTAAAATAATATGCCCAAACGCCCGCGGAAGAATATTTCAATATTAAAAAATCAAAAATAAAAATCAATAAATATAAAAGTAACCATATATAGTCATTGTTGGTAACCCGTTGTATAAGTGGAATAAACCCCTCCGGGCTGTCCCGTTATTGGAAAATATTGTAGCCTACTTCGGGGCTGGTTAAGCGACCCTACATTATTTTCCAATAACGGGACAGCCCATTGTGGTTCATTCCTTACATATCATATTACAACACAAAGGATGAATATAAAAAATGGGCCAGGTGAATGAGAGGGAAAGACACATCTAATCACTGCGGGCTCTGGATGGGAATGAACCTCGTGTGTGCATAATGTGTCACTAGAATTAGCATTTTTGATCATGGTTATCTGTGGAACTGGTCGTCCAGCAGTCTTGATCCTTACCTGCTGCGTAATCCAAACTGTGGAATGGCTGTGACAAGTAATCCACAAGATGTTCTTCCCCATCCCACTCTCTGCGTCTGTGTCCATGCCTCCCTGTGACCTCCTCACTCACGCTGCCGTTAATTGCCTTGTTAGCAATAGTAGCACCACTCAAAATCCATTCTCGCCATTAGCTCAGTCCTTCAGGGCTGCTACAACAAGCTAACTGTTGCATTGGCTAACGCAAGTAGCTAACTACTGCTTGATAAAAAGGGAAACGTAAATCTGAAAAAAGAAAATTTGGACCAGCCTCCTCTGGTAGAAAAGGCTTAAATAAAATGTAATTTTTTAGTGATGTGTTTTAAAAGTAGTTTGCAATTTGCACGTTATAATACAATACAGTGGTAGAGAATTGAAGATGAAATTTGGAAATTATCATTGGACCAATGCGATGTAAATATTGTATTCTGGTTGTTGATTGGTTAGGGAGGACGTCCTCCCTTGGAGCATCATTTTATGTGTTTTGGCCAACAACAGATTAGCATGAAAAAAAATGAAGTACATTAAATTGATATAAGAGATCCCAGACTGCCTTGCCTGCCCTGCAGGTGTCGTTGTTGAAGCATTTTAATCAGAATTTCAATAATGGATTTTTTCCAAAGAAGAGATTTTTTATCTCCCTCTTGCCTCTCAAAAATAGAGGAGGAGCAACCTCCTCTGCCTCTATGGACCAGCCGGCGCGCACACGCACGCTGGAATCACATTGTTGTCTATGATAATAGACGGCCTGGGTGAAGCAGGTAAACACGTGCAGAGAGAGAGAGGTGCAGTTAGAGCAAGAGACAGGTGCAGGCAATTGCAGAACTCAGCGTTAGAGCAGGCTAGAAAGAAAAGGGGCGGAGCTACAGCGCAGCATGGAAAAGGGGAGACTGGTTAATGTATTAGTATAGTGATCTAAACTATCAAAAACCCAAAACTAGTGTGTGTTAGTCCATTAGTAATATTCACATGTTAGTATATTAGTGAGGTTAGTACTTTACAATCTATAAATTAGTAGGGATTAGTGGAAATTAGTAAAACTAGAAATAAGCAGGAAGTAAAGCGAGACTGGAAAGAAGGGGGGAAAACCCGGAACCACCCGAATAGTGAAATCACACAAGTACAGGGGAGTGAAGCAGCTCAGGGAACACAGACACAGAGACAGTACTGGGGAGACAAGTGACCGGAAATACAGACTACAACACATATATATATATATATATATATATACACATACACATATATACACACACACACACACACACACACACACACACACACACACAACGGCTCGGCTGAATACTCGATTCTGATTGGTCCAAGGATGTGCATTAATTCTCAGTAAAGGGACACCTCGGCCTTTTAACAGTTCTAAAATTAATGAGCTACAAAATCCAGCATTCTAAAGCAGTTAAACAAACATTCTTTCGATTTTGAATTGTTGTTACATCCCCTCCCATTTTCAATGTCCAATTTCACAATTGATGGCAACGTTGAATCACGGTTGTAGTTACTCTGTAGCTGGCTTCATTTAGGGTTGCCAACCATCCTGCAAAATACGGAATTGTCCCTTATTTGGACAGTAGAATATGTGTTTCGTATTTAACTCTCAACGGGATAACAAGCGTGCCGTGAGACCATTTTGACCCAAAACCCAGCTGAGTTATAAAATTGTCTAGGTGACAAGTGATGGGGAACCTATAATAAAGCTAGCTAGCATTCAAATCCGGTTTCAGAGGGTCTTTGAAAGACGCTGTGTCTACGCAAGTGTCTACACTGCATGACCACACCATTTTAAAAAGCAAGACAGCTAGGCAAATTAATTTGATTGAGTTATGGTTTCATGCAGTTTTCTTAAATAATGTAATGACAAAAATGACCAAAATTGGTGCTAATTGTATGATATAAAACGAGAAGAAACTATTTTTCTTCATAGAAGTTTTTGCTTAACTATGGTGCAAATAGAACTACTAACTAGAGTTTTGCTTGACAACAGTAAAACAATATTCTCAAACAGTCGCAGAAGATTATTTCAATTTCTGGTGATTAAGTCGACAAATATATATATATATATATATATATATATATATATATAAATTGATTTATGTGTGTGTAAGGAATAAATCACGACGGGTTGTGCCGCTATTGGAAAATAATGTACTTTGGGGCTGGATAAGTGACCTTGGCTTCACCTCGACCGCATCACCACCGATATTTTTTCCAATAACGGGACTGACACACACACACACACACACACACACACACACACACACACACACACACACACACACACACACACACACACACACACACACACACACACACACACACACACACACACACACACACACACACACACACACACACACACACACACACACACACACACACACACAGCTGAGTCTAAAAGTGCAATTGCACTGATATCCTGAAAATAATAGAAACATACATGATGCCTCCACTTTAGATCATGTGTTTGTAACTTGCAAACAAGTAATCAGATAGCAGCCGGCTTGCATCCATGGAGTACAGTGGCTCTGAAGTGCAAAACACAAAAACAAAAAGAAAATACAAAAACAAAAAGGAGCGACCCTGAGGTGCAAAACACAAACATACAAAAACTAGTAGCCCCGAAGTGCACTGTTGTACTTCGGGGCTACTAGTTTTTGTATGTTGCATCTGCACCTCAGGGCTGCTCCTTTTTGTTTTTGCATTTTCTTTTTGTATTTGTGTTTTGCACTTCGGGGCTGCACATTTTTGTTTTTGTATGTTGCATCTGCACCTCATACTGTATTTGTACTGAACATTTTTATCACATCATTCCACAAATTCATGTTCAGTACATCTTATCCCACAAATTAATACACATATATGCAAAAAGAAGGTTAAACATGAATTTGTGAGATATGATTAAAAAAAAAAAAAATCTTCAGTTTCTTCAAAAAGGTAATTTACTTTGAAGTTAAACATTTATTAGGGGGAGTCTGTTCAGAATATGGGAGGTGTGTGTCAAGTACTGCATGGCCTGTCAGCTGTAAAGTCACTGACAAAAAGATTATTCATTTCTTAGATTTAATTTTACTAAAAGAAAATTAATAGGGTCCATCTGTTGCATATTGCGGTTATTGTGACATCCACAATGTGCATTATATAAGTAGTTTTTCATGATACTAAAATTTCAGTGGTATACATTTCATACAATATAAATGTTAATGTTGCACAATAACTGCATACTGAAAGACATGAAACACAGGTCAGATAGGTACTTTATGCGAATTGTAGTTATCCTGTTTTCCATAGTAATGAACATACACATCTTTATGTTGTATTTGAGAAAATTTGATATCCTATCCAAATATTTGATAATATTTGGATAGGATATGGGATAATTTCATAAAAAAATAATTCACTCTAAGTGTATTAGCTAGCTATGATAGACCTATGGCCTGCTAATATTACTTATTCCACAAATGATTCTGTGTTTACATCCTAATTCTAGCTAAATGTCCAGAATAGCTAAAAACTGAATGTGGAAAAACAAAATAATACACTACAGAGTAACTACTGTATGATGTTCCCACACACTAAGGGGTGCACTCATTGTAAAGACCGTTATAACACTGTCTAATTACTGTGTTACCATCCATATGGAATCATTCATGTTGCTAAAAATACAATTTGCAATATCTGAGTAAAATGTAAAGTAAAATACATTCAATGCAAATTAACTAATAAATTGCCTAAATAAAATTTTCCTGATGCAGATTAAACAAAAACCGCTTCATTCCAAAATGTAGCCAAAATAAGCAATCTAGTGTTTTCTAACTTACAACACTGCTAGGCAACTGCTTGCATGACCAGAAGTAGCCTAAAGACCTACACGCAACACACAGAACAGGTTTTACTTTTTTTTTAGTGAGTGTTCCCAAGAGCAACTCTTTTAATGCTGTCATTGGTCAATAATAAGGGCATGTAGGCTATATAATGTGCTTATATTCATTTAATAACATCAGCGTTGAAGCTCTGAGCATGCACTTTTATTTATTCTTCAACCCTCACTTATGTTCATCACTCTGTGCGATCTCTAGTTTGAATTTTAGGGCTGACAGTATGTGACCCCAAATTGATTCCAAATTTATAATTATGAGAATATGCTGTATGATAATGTTCCACATATAGTATATTTGGTCAGTATGAGTCAGTTGACCTACATTCAGATTTTCATTTCCATGTAAAATACAGATATGGTAACCATTAGTTTGGCCTTTCACAAAAAAGGTTTGCATACAATTACCATTTTTCATTAACTTGATAATGTAGGCTATGTGCTTGTTATATTCATTTAAAGGAGTACCATGGTGATTTTCACACTCTCTCGGTTTTGTGCTATTTGCACAAGAGGCATTGAAGAAACACAATGAGTAAAGTATTAAATATGTCCGTTCTGTATTTTTGGAGAAATATGCGTTTTAAATTTGTTGTCCTATTTTCAACCGGTTGAGAAAGTTGTCAACTTGGTGCGTCACAAACACAGTAACCACTCCCCTTTCCACGCCCCGTAAACCCATGGATAACTCCAGACCCATAGTTTGCACCGCTGGCTTACAGGCAAGACAATGCAAATATTTGACTAATGTTAGGTTCACTTAAATTAGAGTGCCTTTTAAGGACTATTAGATTATTTCTGGTCATATTCATTTAGCTAGCTAGCTAACGTTAGCTAGCTAGGTAGTTTGCGTTCATAAGGCAATGTTATCGATAACGTTAGCTAGCTAGTTTGCTTTTATGAGGACGTTATAGTTGTGCTTTTATCTTAACTTGGCTAGCTAGATAGCAAAAATTATAATTGGATATAAGTCAACGTCCTTACCTTAGCTATCTATTGATACTTGATATACTACTAAGCTCTCTAGCTTGTGAAAAGTCTCCCAAAAAGAGCGCGTGTCATGGGGGTAGCTATGGTAACAGGGCACGGTCTGTCAATCATAGCTAACTGACAGTTAACATTACCACGCCCAGACGGTTCGGGTGAACTTTTATAGTGGGATATTTAGGCTTATAAGAATACGTTTTAAAGTACATTGAAATGACTGAATAATAAAAAAAATTATGCACATTTGTTTTATTGTTGCCTAAAGACAACTGGGAAGCGTCACGTTCAGCCACCATGTTACTCCTTTAATAACATCAGCGTTGGAACTCTGCAAATGCACATTTACTTATTTACTTTATTTACTTTTATTTTAATAGTAAATACTGGTATTTATGGTGTGGAGAGAACTACACCCCGGTGTATGCTCGTGCACCATGCCAACAGTTAAACTGAAAACCACAACAAACCTAATGTTTTCTTCAGATTACTTTTCTGCTCATTTTAATAACACCACACCACATCGCAGATTTAAAACCAATCACCATATTAATATAAATGTGAAATAGAGTTGATTAGTCCTTAATAAATAGTATGTTTTTTTTTCAGAAATTTTGTGCATATTAAATGCTTAAATTCACAAATGCAGATGGACTGCTCCATTGCACCAATATTATGTAAGTACCCAAAAGCTAACATTGCCGTAAAGAATCTTATTTGTGAGCACAAACGTTTTATAAATGAGGCCCTAGATGTTTTCTGAGTTGTTTGTGCATTTTATGACTTGTGTTCACTGATTTATGAATTTTTTCTTGCACTTCAGGGCCACCATAGTTATGTCAAAGATGTTTCAAGTATGCAAGATAGCTCACTGTTGATTTCTGTCCACGAGAACTGCACATTGTTTTTTCGTTTCATTCATGCATACAAAACATATGAAAAATGAACATGAAAACTTGTATTACAGTTGGAAATCTTAATCAACTATGTGGGAAACTAAATACAATATTTACTCTTTTTTTTTTTGTAGCAAAAACGAAAACTAAATTGAGCGTGCGTTCATTTTCCGTTTTTGGAATGAAAACTAAAAACAAATTATCGCTGGAGCCTATCCCAGCATACATTGGGTGAGAGGCAGGATTAATCCTCAAGCCAGGGTTAGTGGTGGATGTTGAAACAGAGAAATATTGTTGCTTTCTTTCTTTTTATTTCCATTAGTTTACATACAATTTTATTTATGGCACTGGCCACTGGCCATTTTCTGAAACCTTTAACCCTTTAACTGACTTCTCAACCATGCGGTAGAGCTGACTTTGACAGTGAAAAAACCTATGAGAAGAACAAAAATCTGACCAGCATCCTGATTGGTGTGGGGCTCCAACCCCCCTTAATCAATTTGCATAAAAAGTATCTTCTTTTAACACAACTGTGTGGAGCAGCAGTTCCCGCACTTTCCCCACTCTGATGACAGAGGCAGCACTACAAATCACTCCTCAAAGATTAGGGCATAAAGCAGGAATTTGGTAGGTAAGAGATAAACCATGATGTTTTCCAGATAGAAGTGACCTTAAAGAATAGGAATATGGTATTAAATATCAAAAATGTTAAAAATCCATTGTGCCAGAATTTTACAAAAACAAGCTCAACCGTGCGGTTGATATGTCAGTAAAGGGTGGAAATGACCATGAGGCAGGGCAGATGTTAGCATAGTAGTTAGCATGGTAGGAAGATGTTTGAGTGGAAAAAGTGAACAAATACAATGAAATTACATTATATTACAAAAACACAATATTATCCTGTTACATTACACTTGTTCCTGGTGATGGTTATACACTTTGCTTTATGTCGCTCTGGATAAGAGCGTCTGCCAAATGCCTGTAATGTAATGTAATGTAATGTAATTATATGTCAAAATATGCCTTAGTATGCACATATTAAGGGGAAACATGTAGTGCAGTGTATTGTGACCTCTTCATTGTTTCATTCTTAGCGATGGACACCAAATTTTTCTATGGCAGAGGAAAGGGTAGCAAAGCTGTGGTCCCCCTTGATCCAGAGGAGTCAGACATAGAGGACAGTGATGAGGACTTGGATGATCCTGACTATGTGCCAAGGCACACAGGTGACACAGTTGAAGAGTTACCAATCCCTGAGCTTAGTGGCCCTGATACACACTCAGACAGTGCCCCCAGGAGAAAGGTAGCCAAAAATCAGCTTGTGCAGGTCGCAGATCAGGATTCTGTTACCCCCAAAAGTGCTGAGAAAAGAAAATTGGAGAAAAGTGGATATCACTTCAGTCAAGTTTCCAGAGCCTATACCCCCAGAAATCATTAAGATTCAGACACCATTATTTTACTTTTCCATGCTATTTACTGATGAAATGGTGCACCACATATGTGAGCAGACAAACCTCTACTCAGCTCAACAGCTTGGATTTCCCATTAAAACAATTCCAAAAGAGATTCAAGAGTTTTTAGTCATATTGCTATACACAGGTGTGTTCCCATTCCCGTCCCTGGAGGATTACTGGAAGCCAGAGAGCCGCTTTGCTCTGGTTGCCGACATCATGCCACTACGCAGGTTCCGGGCACTGCGCAGGTTTATCCACTTTGCTGACAATTCAGACTGTGGAAACACTATCGACAGGTTCTATAAAATCAGGCCCATTTTTGACATGTTGAGAAGACAGTGTCTTCTCCTCCCAGCTGACCAAAAACAAAGTATTGATGAGGTCATGGTTGCCTACAAAGGCACAAGAGCAGGAAATCTCCGACAATACATTTCCAGCAAGCCAGATAAGTGGGGATTTAAACTATTTTGCCGAGCTAGTTCCACTGGGATTGTACATGATTTCATTTTGTACCAGGGAAAGACATCCTTTTTCAATGTCCCACAGTCAGAAGCTGAGCAGTCCCTGCTCATGGGGGAAAAAGTTGTGACCACACTCTGCAGAACAGTGGAGGAACCAGAGTCAACAGTTGTCTTTTGTGACAACTTTTTCACAAGCTTCAACCTAGTGCAACTTCTGGAGGCCACCACTGGGATAAAGTGTTTGGGCACTGTGAGGAACAACCGGATGTCAGGAGCAGAGAACCACCTGAAGAGTGACAAGCAGTTGTCAAAAGAAGGAAGGGGAGCATTTGACTACTGCTGTTCAGGGGGAATTGTTGCTGTAAAATGGCGTGACAACAAATGCGTCACTCTCCTCAGCAACGCATGTGGGGTGGAGCCAGTTGGTGAGGTCACAAGGTACAGCAAGGAGGCAGGGAGGAAGATACCAGTCTCCTGCCCTGCAATAATAAAGGCCTACAATGAACATATGGGAGGTATAGATTTATCTGACATGCTTGTGCATCCCTATAAGACTCCCATGAAATCACGACGCTGGTACCTACCCCTATTTGGCTACATATTGGATGAGTCAGTCTCCATTGCCTGACTGCTGTACAAGCGAGACTGCCGCATGCTGCAAGAGAAGCCCATGCCACTCAAGAGATTTAGAACAACTGTGGCCCGCACCCTGGAAGGCATCCACAAAACCCCGGCCCGAGTTGGTAGACCACTCTCCTCCTCACCTCCACCAGAGAGACCACCACAGAAGCGCAAAAGAGATGCTGCACCCGTTGATGATGTCCGCTATGACAGTTTTGGCCACTGGCCAGCCTGTGGCCCACAGCGAGGGCGATGCAAACTCTGCCCAAAGGGGGTGTCACGGTGGAAGTGTGCAAAGTGCGGAGTCTTCCTGTGTCTAAACAGCACACAGCAGTGCTTTGTCACGTATCATCTCAAAAGCCTAGACCTCTCCGCTGCATTTGACACTGTGGACCACTCTACCCTCCTGTCCTCCCTGGCAGCAACAGGGATCCGCGGCACAGTCCTTGACTGGATTGAGTCCTACCTCTCTGACCGCTCCTTCCAGGTTGCCTGGGCGGGTAAGGTATCACCACCCCGTCCCCTCACCACCGGAGTTCCCCAGGGCTCAGTCCTTGGTCCCCTTCTCTTCTCCATGTACACCAGATCCCTTGGCCCTGTAATATCTGCCCATGGCTTGTCCTATCATTCCTATGCCGACGACACGCAACTCTTTCTCTCCTTCTCCCCATCGGACACACAGGTCCCCGCCCGCATCTCCGCTTGCCTGAGGGACATACAGAGCTGGATGGACAATCACCACCTGAAGCTCAACCCGGGAAAGACGGAGCTAATCTTTATTCCTGCTCTATCCTCTCCCCTCCTCGACTTTTCCATTTCCTTAGGGGACACCGTAGTGACATCATCACCCTGCGCCAAGAATCTCGGAGTGATGATGGACAACAGGCTGTCCCTCTCCAACAACATTGCAGCAGTAACCCGGGCATGCAGATTTTTCCTATACAACATCCGCAGAATCCGCCCCTTTCTCACCACCTACTCAACCCAGCTCCTGGTCCAAGCAATGGTTCTATCCCGCCTGGACTACTGCAACTCTCTTCTGGCTGGACTACCGGCATCTGCCACCAGACCCCTGCAGCTCATTCAGAATGCTGCGGCTCGTCTGGTCTTCAACCTACCCAGACACTCCCACGTAACTCCCCTGCTCACTACCCTCCACTGGCTGCCTGTTATAGCTCGCATCAAATTCAAAACATTGGTTCTAGCATACCAGGCAGTCAAGGGATCAGCCCCAGCATACCTTCAAAAGATATTCAAACCCTACATGCCAGCCAGATCCCTCCGTTCTGCTACCTCAGGACGCCTAGCACCTCCCCCTCTTCGCACCTGCACTTCCAGAACACGTCTCCTCTCTGTTCTGGCCCCACGATGGTGGAATGACCTCCCTGTGGAGGTCAGAACAGCTGAGACTGTGACCCATTTCAAACGACGACTGAAGACCCACCTCTTCAGGCTGCACCTCTCCCCATCCCTTCCCCCCCTGTAAATGACTAAACTTAGGGTTGTAACTAGGCAGCTGTTTAATAGGTGACTTAGTTGATGCGCCAGTCTTAACGACTACTTGTATTTTTATTTATTTTTATTTTTCCATAGATTGCGTTGTTGCCGTTCTCGTTGTTAGTGTTAATCAGTTTAACCACCAGGGTCCAGGTTGAACTATGCGGTTGTTCCCTGTACTTGGACCGGTACTTCTCTCTAGGGGTTTCGTCATACTTGTTCCTGGTTATGGTTATACACTTTGTTGTACGTCGCTCTGGATAAGAGCGTCTGCCAAATGCCTGTAATGTAATGTAATGTAAAGCTGAAAATGAGGCGAATAGGAGATTCCAAAACTGATCAGTTGAAAAAATATGTTCAGGACTGAGCATGAACTCAGATACCTGCAATGGGTGTTTTTTAAAAAGTTTTGTTCATGAGTTTATACTTAAAATAAAATGGCGATGTACCATACGGTGCCTGATTGTAAAGCAGAAATGACATACAAAGGAGTATATGTATACAGATGTTTGTTCCAAATCGTAGTTAATTATATGTTCAATATGAAATATGTAATCAAAATGAACTCAATGATACCTGGAATGAATATTTTTTTTACAGTTTTGTTCATAGAAACAAAATAGTGCCTGATTTTAAAGCAGAAATGCCATATGACGCAGTATATGTCAATATATACAGATTTGTGTACCTAGCCATTGTAATTGATGGGACATTTACAGGCCAAAAACATGTTGATGAAGTGTAAAAAAGACCAATAAACTGTTTTAAGGTTTTAAAGAGAGATTAAAGTGATTGTGTTTCAGGAAAAATGTTCAGAAATATAGCAATTTGTGAATAGCATCTTTTACAATAAAGTGACATCTCAACCGTATGGTAGAGGTCTATAATTTCTAAAAAAGGGGTCAAGTTATGAAAAAAACTGTTAGACATTGTTATTTGGTGCTCAAGTAATAGGTATTTATGGTTAAATAATTTTTTCATCACCTATTTCAATGAGTGACAGTTTTAAAGGGTTAAGAATTCAACATATGCTTGAAGTGTTCTGTAAATGAAGGTAATTGTTTCAGCCTTGATGGCAGGGTGTCTTGTTAAAATGAGTACAGTAACTTTTGGTTGTAGACTTTTGGCCCATATGTGTCTATTTTGCTTCAGCACAATATTTTTGTGAGCTCTAACGTTAAAACTGTTATATTGGTCTATATCTAGACTAGGCCATGTAAGAAAAAACAAGAAGTGTTCTGTGTGTGTGTGTGTGTGTGTTTGTATGTGCAGGTCAGCACGAGTGCATCTGCATCTGTTCCCCCACCAAAAGTATGTGTCTGTATCTGTATTCGGATACATACCAGAAGTAGGCATGGCCTGAACTGGAAGTGGCTGAAAAATAGACAAATGGGTTCTTTCCAACTTAAAAAAGTTGCATTCATGAACTGCAGAAAACTTGCTAATAGACCAGCTGCCTAATATAAATTTGTGATTTTTGGTGATTCAAGTACCTGGCAATTTATATCACTAGCTTGTGAGCTAGATCACTGGTTCCAAAACGTGGTCCTGGGGGACCCCTGCGAATGCTGGTTTTTGTTTCAACCACAAATACAATCCCAGAATTTTAATAAACTGTTCTTTTTTCTTAATTGGGTGCTTTTCATGTACAGAGGTATTATTTACCCTCTTAAGCCTTCTTATGTTGGAATAGCTATACATGCAATGGAGATTAAAAAATCCCATGTTCACATTGTGCTACATTACAAACAATTGCAAAAAGAGGTAATACATTTTTAACTGATAAAATTAAAGACTGAGGTGAAGGGACAGGCGATTGGTGAAAGTGGACACAACCACAAAAACTAACCATTTGGTAGATAATGAAGAATTCAAAGACAATACAAATGAGCAAAACGGGCATTGTGTTTCAGGAAAACATTATGAAAGAACTTAAACATGTGTTCAACAATTTAATTTGGAACCTATTGATTCATCTCAGTCTTTAATTTAATCAGTTTTTACCCCTTTTTATGTAATTGTTATCAGTATAGCACAATAAGGGGACTTTGTCAACACAGAGATGGAAGTATTTGAAGGGCACAAGTGTACCATCAAGATTAAAGTATCAAAGCCTATGAAATGTGCGAGGGAATATTCATGGAAAACACATGTTGTGCATTCATTTTCTATACCCTCTTATTCCTGGTCAGGGGGTGCTGGAGCCTATCCCAGCATGCATTGGGCAAGAGGCAGGAAGACACCCTGGACAGTTTGCCAGTCCATTGCAGGTTACACACTCATACCTAGCCAAAATTTAGACGCTGATTAACCTAACCTGCTCTTTGGACTGTGGGAGAAAACTGGAGGACCAGGAGGAAACCCACACACACGGGGAGAACATGCAAACTCCACACAGAAAGGCCCTGGCCGGGATTCAAACCAAGGACCTTCTTGCTGTGCGGCAACAGTGCCACCCCATATTGTACGTGTGCCCTCTATTTGCCCCCCCCAAATTGACATTTTCAGGCCAGTTTTTAAAAAAAAATTTATTTCATGCAATCAACCACCCATAGATTAAAGTTAATTGCCACACTATACACACAATATGGGATGTTGTAGAAAGGAGGCAGAGTGTGCATTCTTACCCATACCCTGCCTATCCTGTCTTGCTCATCCCTGGAAGCATGAGCATTATGTTGAATCAAGATACTAGTTCACATATTGCTTTCAAAAGGAAAACAAACCCAAAACGAACGAATATAAGCCTTGATGTTTGGATAGATTCATTATGTGTTTAGGGTTGATTGCCTGTGTGGTTCTCAATAAGTTATTCAGCTTTGGGCACACGCCTAGTGCCTGTGTCACAATATGGGTTTCATTTGGGCCTTAGTGGAGCTGAAAGATGCACGAGGAGGCTGGGATTGTGGATGCTGCCCTGTAATGTTCCAGATGCACTGTGATGGAGTGAACAATGAATATTCATGACCAAACCACCACACAGGTGAAAAGCTTACCTCCTGTTATTCTTAAAATGAGAACAAAAGCGCTGAACGGCTTAATTTTTACATGTAGGGCCTCCCCTGAGGATGTCTGGCTTTTTAAAAATCCAGGATAAAACACCACATACTAACAACTTTTGAGGATTATACAGCTCCAGAAATGTTTTTAAAAAATGGAAAAAAAAACTAGTTGTCTTTCATGGTAATAATTTTTCATTCTCAAGATGAAAACTTAAGACGTGAGGTATTACATAAAAAAAGATGACACTGTCTAGGCTTCCAAACCAGGGTCACAGGGGAAAAGGCAATGGCAAACATTTAGTATTTTTAATAACTAAAATGTAAAAATTGTAAAAAGCTTCTGTGGTGCACAGACACAGTGGTCCTGTATTCATTTGCAGGTGATGTTGTGCCACACACTTACCATGGGGCAAGTAGGTCACCCAGCAGGTTGAAGGGGCTCAAGGCCCAGGGGGTGGGCACCTAAAGGGAGAGGTGATTAATTCGGGGGAGACAGACCTGGTCATGACCTTGAGGTAGAACTCTGAAGAACACCACCCCCCCCCCCACACACACACACACACACACACTTCAGTGCCTTTGCCATAAAACAGCCTGCAGGTTTGTCATCGTTCTGCTTATAAGAGCTACCATCAGAAGAATCTCAAATTCTTCTGTGATGTACTACTCCAGAACACCAACACATCCATTCAAATTCTTAATATACAGTTAAATGAAAAAGCATTGGGACAGTAACACATTTTTTGTAGTTTTGGTCCTGTAGCATATTCACATTCATATCAGGTGATCCGTTTAGGAATTACAGCCCTTTTCATACACAGTCCCCCCTATTTTAGTAGAGCAAATAAACTGGACAATTGGCTGTTCAGCTGTATCTAGTTGTGTGTCTTTGCATCATTAGCTCATTCACAAGAAAGCTAACAAAAGGCCTAGAGTTAATTCTAGGTGGGGAATTAGCATTTTTTAGACAATGTGTTGCTGTTGTCTCTCAACATGAGGACCTAATAAGTGTCAATACTAGTAAAGCAGACCATCATGAGGCAGAAAGTCAAAATGAACCGATTGATACATTAGGAAGCAAGAACTCGCTGGTGATCACAGAAATAACAAATTACGTGGTAGACCACGAAAGACAACTGTAGTGGATGACAGAGGAATACTATAAAATGTGAAAAAAAAAACCCTTTTCAACTGTAGAACATATCAAAAACACTCTTGGATATAGGCATAAATGTGTCAAAGACTACCATAAATAGAAGACTGTACCAGCATAACCTCAGAGGGTTCACCACAAAATGCAAACCACTGATGAGCCTCAAAGCCTCAAGAACAGAGCTCCTGGGTTAGTTTGCTTAAAAAAAATAAATTAAAAAAAATTAAAAAAAAAAAAAAACTGTACAAAGTCCTGGAACAAAGTTATGGACAGATGGGGTGAGTATTACCAGAGTAATTACCCTTCCTCACCACCTACGCAACCCAGCTCCTGGTTCAAGCGATGGTCCTGTCCCGCCTGGACTACTGCAACTCGCTGCTGGCTGGTCTGCCAGCATCCGCCATCAGACCCCTGCAGCTCATTCAGAATGCTGCAGCTCGTCTGGTCTACAACCTCCCCAGACATTCCCATGTCACCCCCCTGCTCACTGACCTCCACTGGCTGCCTGTTATGGCTCGCATCAAATTTAAGGCTTTGGTGCTTGCATACCAGGCAGCTAAGGGGTCAGCACCAGGATACATCCAGAGGATCATCAGACCCTACACACCAGCCAGACCTCTCCGTTCTGGCACATCTGGACGCTTGGCACCTCCCCCTCTTCGTGTCTGTACTTCCCGTTCGCGTTTGCTGTTTGTCCTGGCCCCTCGCTGGTGGAATGACCTTCCCGTGGTGGTCAGAACAGCAGAGAATCTGACTACCTTCAAGCGCAGACTAAAGACTCATCTCTTCAGGCTGCACCTCTCCCCACCCCTCCCTAGCCTCTAGTTTAGCTCAATGTACCTAGTTAGGCTAATGCGATCACATCAGTTTTGTATTTGGCAGGACTGTTTTGTGTGATTCTGATTAGGCAAATGTGACTTCAGTGCTAGTTTGTGAGGGAGGGGAAGTGTGAAGACCAGACGCGACCAAACAGGGGATCTACAAGTTACCAAAGGGGCACTCCTGTAACCACTGAGTCTCGTGAGAGACGAAATAAGGGGGTGCTATACTCCTAAGGGACGTATCCCAAAAAATGAATAAACCCCTAAACGGGTAACTGAGGAAGAAGGAGTCTATAAAGAAAATAAAGGAACAGGGAAATGAAAAAAGAAGAATAAACGACTTCGACCCGAAGCAGAGAAAAAGAAAATGTCTTTCCAAAAAACAAACAGAAGACGTTCTGAGGCCAACTAAAACCAGGGGTGAAACTGGTTAGTAAGAGGCAGAAAGGTTTGTGCCCCAAAGGTGACACAATAACCCCTTAAAACCGCCAACCTCAGAATCTGGACATATACTGTCCTAATACCTTTTTCCCAAAAAAACAAACAAACTGAAGTCAGAATTCTTTTAAATTTCTTGGTTTCTAAATTCCTTACACCTTACTCAGAAAAGCGACAGGGAACTGGCTAGAGCAAAACATGTTACACTCAAGCACCGTTCCACTGCCTACTGACGCTTTAAATACCCAGCCACAGGTGTGGCTGGTAATCAGCGGAAGATGTGAGCAACCCACAGGTGAAACAGATCAGAGGTAACCCTGCAGGAATGCACGGAATGTTAGAGCAGGAACAATCCTCCCACAGGAACCAAAAATAACGATTAGCCGAGTGGCTAATCTGCAAGCTCGAAACTAATCGTCCCCCCACACCAAAATAACGATTAGTCGAGTGGCTAATCGGAATGCTAACCACTGAGCCGGTGCAGGCACAGAAAAATGATCTACCCTGCACAGAAACCGTGACAGTTTTGATTGTTTGTCTGTTTGCTGAACAGGTTACCCTACAGGGTTGGAGTCCTGATCTATGTGGTCACTTCTGGCACTACGATCTTTACTTCACTCTAGTGTGTTTTTCTGCACCTCTGCACCTTGAACTAATGCACTTGTTGTACGTCGCTCTGGATAAGAGCGTCTGCTAAATGCCTGTAATGTAATGTAATGTAATGGAAAGATGAAAGTGTGGAGAAAGACAGGGACTGCTCATGATCTAATTCACCCCAACCCCCCCCCCCACCCCCCCACCCCCATCTGTGAAACATAGTGGGGGTCGTGTTATGGCTTGGGGATGTATGTCTGCTACTGGAACTGGCTCACTTGTCTTCATTGATCATATGATTGCAGATGGCAGCCGCATGAGGAATTCTACAAAAACATCTGCTCAACCAAATTCATCAAAATGCAGCAGGAAAATGACCCTGAACATACTGCAAAAGCAAGGAAGAAGTTTTTCAGGGCCCAAAAGTGGAAGGTTCCCAATTGGTCAAGTCAATCACCAGTCCTCTGTCCAATTTAACATGTGTTTCAATTGCTGATGATAAGACTGAAGGCAAATTGCCCTATAAATAGATACTGAAGGTGGTTGCACGACAGCCCTGATAGAGCATCACCAAGGAACATTCCACCGTCTGGTGATGTCCATGGGTCACAGACTTCAGGCTGTCATCAAAGGATTTGCAAACAATTCCTAAATATTTAAATGTCAGATTTTGTAATTTTGTCCACTTACTTTTGCTCCCCTAAAATGGGTAGACTACTATTTGTATAGAAAGGGCTGTAATTCATGCTCAAATTAAAGCTGACAGTCGGCACTTTAACCTCATATCCATGCTTTTATTTCAAATCGATGTTCTGGGGTAATTCCGTTCTGGAGTCAAAACAGCAAAGATTGTGTCATTGTTCCATTACTTAGGTATTTAGCTGTATGTCCAAAAAAGCCTAGTCAGTAAACACTATACCAACAAAATTATAATGGCATACTTTTTTCTTTTTTTTGAGAGAAAGTCCGGTTGACTGATGGCAGACCAATTTAATCCTTTATGTTTACCAATACTTTTTTTGGAATGGAACTGGAAAACCACATTCACCAGGTCTGATAGCCTTTGAGATTACACTGAAATCCCTCAGCCCTTCCAAGAAGAAAACACGGATGTGTGCCACATTGTAGAGCTATCCAGCCCAATGTTTTCAACTGGATCTGAGAAGAGTTTGAACGGTAGTAATCCTTGAGATGTGGAGGTCCCTCTGCATCTTGTGAATTACATCTCATAAAAAACACATTTTCAATGTACAAAAATGTCAAGTTACTCACACATACAAAGCACTGTCTATAACACATTCATTCAAACTGGCAAAATCTAGGCCTGTCATTAAAAGTATTGATATTAAAATGACACCAAGTTACTGTACTACAAACAATATAGGCTATCTTGCCTCACCGAAATTAAAGAAGTTGTATTCCAAAGCAATGCTACCCAATGTTTCCTAAATTGTTTCAAGTCACTTGGCATTTGTCTGTTTTTATATGTATTAGACCTCAAAACAGAAGCTAAATATTTTAAGAGTTGTAGTGTATAATTACTCCATTCAAAAACAAGTCAATGAAAAAAATGCAAACCCCTGAAAAAATAGGTTGGAGTCTCATTCATCTATCTCAGATTGTGTCTTTGCATTTCCCCCAGAGGTGCCATGAGATGCCATTATGCTATTGACAAATTAAATATACAGATTTAATCTAGTTATGGTACTAGAGGTTTAAAGGATTTTTTTTCCTTCTGTGGTTCTCTTGAGAATTTGTTGCATTTTATGTCACTATACCGCAGTCAAAATACATGACATTCATTGCCTGATTATTTTTGATAAGGCTATTGCTGTGTGATCTTCTTATGATGCTGAAATGATGTTCTATTGTTTACATGATTATAGATATCTTTATTTTTATCATGCATTGTTCTGCTTCTCTTCACTGACTACTTCAGGCTTTTGAATCTATTAAAAGTTTTCTGTCAGAATGTATTAAACAATTGATATGTCAGTTGACTGTAAATTGAATGCAAAATAAATTGGTGAACAAAAGGAATGAATGAAAACAGGAATGTGAAAAACATCAACATGAAACTGCAAGTCAATGCGTGGGCCTGCAAAAACTAAAGTCACAACATTTTCTGATGGGAAGTGTGAATGCACAAAGCATTTCACAGGTACTCTTTAAATTAGCCTCTGAGCATTTCCGCAGTTCCCTGTCTCACATGCTTCCACCTTATCTTTAAGGTTCCACTCAGCAACTCCCAACAACATCCCACCTCCCATGGCCCCATTCTCAAGCTTATCAGAGATCCTATCTCAGGACTGGCTGAGACCGTACGTTGGGAAGAAGAAAAAAAAATCTCAGAGTAAGCAGTTCTGTTCTCAGCACACAAATGCTGATGTAAAGGAGATACCACTGAACACAAGCAGCTAAAAAACTGAGGTGTCACCACAAAGCACAACTGGTTTGGGCAGCACCAGACAGAAGCTACTGCATGCTGAGGTCTTGGCTAATCACTGTGTAATACATCATTGTGTACTACCACAGTAGAAAACCTTGCTGATCATGTACAGTTTGCAGAAATTTTGGAAATGTTTCTTTGAAGGGAATGTGAGGATCAAGCATACAGCCATGAAATCTCCATAGACAAACATTGCCAGTAGAATGGATCATACTGAAGAGCTCAGTGACTTTCAATGTAGCCCTGTCATAGGATGCCACCTTTCCAAAAAGACAGTATATCTAATATTTAGGAGCAACAACAGCTCAGCTGTGAAGTGGCAGGCCAAACAAGCTCACATGATATGTGATTTACCAAAGAACCTACAGTATATGTTATGTTTTAACTGGCACAGATCAGTGAACAGATGAAGGGAAGGCATACCATTTCCCTTTAATAT
Organism: Anguilla rostrata; assembly: GCF_018555375.3. Taxonomy (NCBI): domain Eukaryota; kingdom Metazoa; phylum Chordata; class Actinopteri; order Anguilliformes; family Anguillidae; genus Anguilla; species Anguilla rostrata. The sequence continues at coordinate 35,192,223 of NC_057933.1, read as the reverse complement.
ATTAACCACCTGTTCCATTTTGGTCCTCTAGCAGTAATATACCTTAGAAAGGAGACACAGCAATGCCTTGCAATAGTGACTCCATACTGCATGCAGTTTTCCTGTAATTGTATAGAAATAGCACAATCAGGCATGGTTGTATATCTGCTGCAGAGTGATTCAGTTTGTTATAAATATGTTTGCCCTTTCAGCTAGGCCAGCCTGAAGGATTAGCAACTCCACTCCGGCTCCCTCTAGAACAAAAAAGTTTTTTCAGTAGATTTTCACTGCATTGCCTTTACATCCCATTAAAATGTGTGTGTGTGTGTGCGTGTGTGTGTGAGAGAGAGAGAGAGAGAGAGAGAGAGATCCTGTAGCATGCACAGCTATCTGTCTGATTCACTCTTTCTGCTTTTCTGCTCCCTGTTGGAGAGAGTGTTCTGTGGTTCTGAGGGCTTTTTAATCTGCTAACAAATGAAAGCCGACCAGATCACAAAGAGGCTGTAGCTACTCAGGGAGCCAATGCACTCGTGCTGTAGTTATCTGTGGTGTTAAACCCAGCTTAGCTCTGTAAGGGACAATTATGCACAATTTAATTTGATATCCTTATTTCTACAAAATCCTCCACAATGATATGCATTAAACAGTAAGTCTGTTGAATTATGGTACAAACATTGGAAATAAGCTAAAACTGCAAATGTTATGACACAAAATATTAGATTATTTTTTAAAACTATGTATCTATGTTAATTTGTATCTTCCTCTTAACACTCACTAAATAAAAATATATATATTTTGTTAGTTATTACAACAATTTGCATTGCTTTTAAAAAGTTTTTCCACAACCAAAAGCTGAATGCAGTGAGGGGTTGCTATCTGCTGCAACATTTATTATGAGTAAGCAAAAGACGAACATTACTGTTGGGGCCATGATCATTTCTCAGAACAAGACTGCTGTAAAGTTTTTAGAAAAGGACACTGGAGCAGTGTCAGCCGTATACTGCTTTTGTTTCAGTGAAATGTCTTAAGTAAAAATAAAACTTCTCATGAGGAGAATATATTCAAAACTGTTTAAAATAAATGCAATATGTTAACTGTGTACGGCCACCACTTCTTTTTTTTATTTAAAAAACCCTTGATTTATTCATTTTCATCAGTTTGTCATATTCAACCATTTCCCCATCTGTTATTATGCATTTAAATTTACAAATGACCACATTTAATGAGCACATCAATTGTACAGAGCTTCAAGAGGCAGAGGCCTGGAATGTCCCATTGGCTTGTACATGCAAAATGAGTTTGTTTTTTTAAACAGTTTCACAAGTTAATTTTGTTGATTTCTGAACTCGCCATGCTGTGTCAAGCTCTCAGTCTCTGCTAAAATAAAAATGCATATGTTTTCACAGGTAATTTTCAGAGTCACAATTTGTGCTTCCCATGTAATATGTCTAAAATTAAAGTGTACAACCCCTCCCTTGGTAACACACATTACCAGGTGTACTAGTTGCAAATAAACTCTGCCGCTTTCCATCTTGTGACATAGCATGGGTGTAGTTTGCTCATTGGGAAGATGTTGCAGCTATGTTGCTTAACACTGTTCTGTTTTAGAATCAGACTTGCATCAAAAGTATTAAACAAAACATTATATCAAATATCAAAAACAACAGATAGTTTGCACAGGCATAGAAAAACTAATGCTTGCAATATTTTTCCTTCTTGTTGCAAAATCAAGTCTTAAGTTTTACTCTTGAAATTAATATTATTCTTTCCAATATTTTTGCAATATGATGACTGCTTTGAAAATTTTTACATAAATCTGATTCCACGGAAGCAATGTAGCCGCTACATCTTCCTAAAAGGCAAACTACTTCCACACTTCGTCGTGGCAACCTCCAGAGACCGAGTGCGACAGAGCGCCTAGTCGTCTACGCTGGCCTTATGTTGTTGTGTACAATGGGGATGGCTATTGTTTAGATTTTGCTGAATCCAGTGCTAAAACAATACTTGTAAAACAGTGCCAGTGCCTAAATGGTGCCTGAACCAATACCATTTTTGAAGTGTCAATTTTTAATTAATATTAGAAAAGACCATATTTGATACATCTTCATAATGGCATTTTTGTAGAAATATATAATTCAATGTGTTTGCATTCTGTAATTGCTCCTCTATACGTTATTTTCCACCGGTGGCGTTGGGTGCGGCAATCTCGCCAATTATACAAGTGTGATTACACACGCACGCAAACTTGCAAGTTGAATGCAAAAGAGCAAGTGTCTTTAAAATAAGGTTTGATATGTTGTTCAGTATTACTGTGAAAAATGGCATTGTAGGTTGTCTTATTTTACCAAAATAGACTGCCACGGGATTATCTTGCTCTTAGTAATAGCTATGCTTCAACTGGAACTCCGATATTTGGAGTGTGAATACAAACTTTTGTGACCACCAGTCACCACAGATGTCCACCAAAACTGAAAAATTTAGCATAGCCACTTTAAAATAAGGAGAAAATGAAATTAATTTTCATTGCAAAGGCAAATTAATTTAACAGTTTAATTGTCCTATTTAATTGTTTAAATTACACTTAATGCTTATAATTTTAAAATTTCATTAAACATAACCAAGTTTAACATTAGCTAGCTTGCTAACAGTAACTGCTGTCTGAGTTGACAGAGCAAGTCAAACTTGACTAGTGAAGGCATATGACACCAAAATGAGACATAAAAATCTGCATTGCATTTTGGTCTGGTAGGCACCAGAAACATGGGAACCGGTGCCATATTGCTTTAGGGTTTCGGTACCCAGCCCTAGTGTACAGTGTAACAGGGTAATTCAGTATGCTGAGTAAACTAGCAGATAACCCACTATTTTTAAAAAGTGTAACACCATTTTGCTTGATAAAAAAAATGATCTAAAACATTGTATAAATTGGCTTTAATCAAGAAATGTCAAAACATATTTCCAAATGAATTTCACCAAGGATGTAATAGGATACATTCACCACCAGACACAAAGTAAAATGCAGGAAATTATTTCACATTCAATTATGGAAATATTCAGATGATGCTCGTATATTAGTGCTATATGTAAGGAAAAACAGAAGAGCAACTCTTTCTCAGGTGACTGAGAATGTCAATGCAGGACATGATCAGACTGTGTCAGCAAGAACAGTCTGTCGACAACTACATAGAGAGGGATATTATCATATGGTTGCACTACATTAATCCCTCATTACAAAGACAAATGCACATTTAAAAGTTCAGTGGTGCAAAAACTATTGGCATATACAATAGTTGTCAATCACTGAAATATCTCCTGGGCCCAGGAGTTCAAAACTTTTTATCTCAATCAGATCCGATCAGATTTTGAAATCCCATATTTTGTGATCCAGGATCAGACAACTCAGCCAAATTTTGTCTAGGTATTTCAAAGAAATTCAGGATAGGATCACCCTGATCCAGATTCAGATTTTTCAAGATTACTAGATCCTGATTATCAGTGCTTTAAAGCACTGGAACATTACCGAGAAAGATTACGATTTTCTAACCTTCAAATTATATATAATAGTCGGGGGGCTTTAAAGGTGCAATATGTAACTTTTTGAGTGTCAATTTTTATGGCCCTACAAATGTAAACAACCTTTTCTTTTCTTCTTTTTTTTTAACATCTAAAATTATCTTTTAGCTCTGACAACTCTTGATACAAGGAATAGCAGTTTGAGCCATTTATTAAGAAGAAAATAATAAATCATATTTTGCCAAGTATATAACAGCACTTTTAACAGCAGCATTTAAATCATAATAAAAAGCCACAATTTAATCAAAAACAATAAATCTAATAGGGCAACAACAACAACAAAAATTTCACAGATCCTCTTCATTGAAAGGCAGCTCTAGAGCAGCATCTTCAAGGAGTGCTTTGAAGGACTAGTGCCTATTATTTGCAAATAATTGTTTGATGATTCAAAATTTAATTTATGATTGATATAATATTTTTTGAGATAACTTTATGATGATAAACGTATTATTTGGTTGAATACACTGTTCTGAGAGGTAGGCTAGAGGCCACTGTAAATGTGACAGACAAAAGTCAATAAAAATTTTGCAACCATTGAGCCTACAAACAATGTATTATTGGGATGGCAGGTATGCCATCCCGCCAAATTACGCCTTGGCGGGGGTGTTAAAAAGGCTGTCCTGTTCCTTTAAGAGGTGGGGACTGATTAACCAATCACTGGCCGGAAGCGGGAGTGCCTCCTGAATCGCGCGAGAAGAAAATTAGAGGAAAAAACGGGAGCTCCGGTACAGCATAGCCGAACGCAAGTTCACAAGAACTTTTAGTTTAACGGTTTAATACCACAGTTCTCTGTTCTGTTTTCTGTAATAAGGCTAGTTAAGGTGTTTTGTGCGTTCATGAAACCAGACCACACACAAACACCCACACACACCCAGATACAAAGCTATTGCACCTTGATCAATATCAATAAAACCCTTCATTGCAACTACGGCCTGGTCATTGGAACCCCACTAAGAAGCAAAGCCAGAGTTCTGACCGACTCTCCACAGTGTTTTGAACTATCCATTCACCAGCACAGTAAACTATTTTTCAGGGGGCATGCCCCATACCTATACAGCACCGAGAGTTCGGCACTTTTCAGGGTTCCCCACAGAAATAACCACAACAGCCACAGACACTCAGCCCTTAAAAACATTAAATTCTGTACATTCTGACCCCATTTCAACAGACAGATTTCATAAACAACTTCACATGTCCACAAATTAAAGCTCCAAACTAAGGGGATTTTGCGTTTTCTCCTTCTTCTTCTTCTTCTCTTTCTTCTTCTTCTTCTTCTTCTTCTCATTCTTCTTCTTCTCATTCTTATTTTTCCTGCCACCTATCCCACTAATAACATGTCTCCCCATTGGACATTTTACCGACACCCGCCAAATCTTCACCTACACGACCCAATGAAAAACTCGCATACACACGCAAAATACCCATACCTTTTTGCTCTGAAACATTTTCAGTACAAACAGCTAGTCTGCCTGTGGCCTAGTGGGTAAGGTTACAGTCTTGGGAACACAGGGTCCTAGGTTAAAGCCCAGCTAGGAGCGCCTTTCTTTAAAGGAGTACCATGGTGATTTTCACACTTTCTTGGTTTTATGTGCTATTTGCACAAGAGGCATTGAAGAAACACAATGAGTAAAGTATTAAATATGTCCGTTCTGCATTTTTGGAGAAATATGCGTTTTAAATTTATCGTCCTATTTTCAACCGGTTGAGAAAGTTGTCAACTTGGTGCGTCACGAACACAGTAACCTCTCCCCTTTCCACGCCCCGTAAACCCATGGATAACTCCAGACCCATAGTTTGCACCGCTGGCTTACAGGCAAGACAATGCAAATATTTGACCAACGTTAGGTTCACTTAAATTTGAGTGCCTTTTAAGGACTATTAGATTATTTCTGGTTATATTCATTTAGCTTGCTAGCTAACATTAGCTAGCTAGGTAGTTTGCTTTCATAAGGCAATGTTATCGATAACGTTAGCTAGCTAGTTTGCTTTTATGAGGACGTTATAGTTGTGCTTTTATCTTAACTTGGCTAGCTAGATAGCAAAAATTATAATTGGATATAAGTCAACGTCTTTACCTTAGCTATCTATCGGTACTTCATATACTACTAAGCTAGCTAGCTTGTGAAAAGTCTCCCAAAAACAGCATGTATCATGGGGGTAGCTATGGTAACGGGGCACAGTCTGTCAATCATAGCTAACTGACAGTTCTCATTACCATGCCCAGACGGTTCGGGTTAACTTTTAGGCTTAGAAAAATATGTTTTAAAGTACATTGAAATGACTGAATAATAAAAAAAATTATGCACATTTGTTTTGTTGTTGCCTACAGACAACTGGGAAGTGTCACGTTCAACCACCATGTTACTCCTTTAACCTGCTTTTACCCTCACTAATAATTGTCTACTACTTCTCAATTATTGCTTTTGCACCATATCTACCAGCCGTTCCCCGAACGTATACACTGTATTATGACGTACCGTCTGCACGTTCAATTGTTAACCGGCTACAATATTGCAAAGCCATATGGATTCAACGGGAGCTCTTCTGCGCTTACTCGCCTGTGTTCTTCTTTAAAACCACGGACAGGTTTGCTAATGATATTTCACGCATTGCATAGCTATGTCATGGTGCTGCCCCTAACAAAGTGACAGACTGGTAAACCTCCGGTTGAACGATTGAATCCCGCCTCGTCCTCAGGCAGATAATTTGCTCTTTTACACTAACGTTCTCTTACGCTTATATTTGCTTTACCAAAACTCACTCATGGCCACCCATATGCATTTCATGACGGCAAATGTATTCCTTTTATTAAAAGGTTACACCAGTTCACCGCTGTGCCATTTATACTAACTACATTTCTTCACTTGGCTACCGTACAAAACCTTCTTATCAGCAAACGCCACGTTTCTACATTCATGTTACCTCGCCCTGTTCTCTATCTAGCCACATACAAACAATTACTACGTATGTACATTCTGCAACTCCCCCATTAAAACATTACATTTAAAATCATGATTCACTCATAATTATAACTACTAGTACTGAACATGAAAAAAACACAGCAGTGCAATACATTTCACACATTACTTAACCCTCCACTTTAACAGTTAACACTATATAGCGACTGTTATATATACCGTTCGACAAGGAATATAAGCTCGCTCATGGTCACTCCATTTACTTCGCACTATACTCCGTGATCATGTCAACCTTCACCTACATGCCCATTCTGCTAAAAACATATTGTTTCAACTACGGAATTTCGTAATTTCATCCTAATTTCTCTCACACTGTTGTTATTTTCTCATATGCAAAGCCTGCTGGGACATATGCGTCTGCTCATATTTCCACTATCATGTTTTCCGGTTCTAGTTTAGCAAAACAGCAAAGAGGATTCCTACCTGCAGATAAGCCTATCAAAATGCCTTATAAACCTTACAAACACTAAAAGTGCATCTCCACGAAATAACAGACAACAGAGCAGGACAGAAGGATAAACCTTACAAACACTAAAAGTGCATCTCCACGAAATAACAGACAACGGAGCAGGACAGAAGGCTACACAAGTTGCGACCTAGGGAGTTATAATTCTACGGGCTTGCTGATTCTTTTGTCAGTCAAGGCTCGTTGGATGGACGTCAAATCCGTGAGTACATACACTGGCCATATTTCATCTGCGTTTCTGATGCGTTCACGGCTATGACACTGCATCCTTTCTCAGCCACTGTTTTACATATATAGCAAACCGAAACTGCTGAACGGTACACGCTCATCAGACTGTACAAATTCACACAACGATAGCCATAATCCACAACCGTTTCTTACAGGGTCGCATTTCTCACTCTCATAATAAAACGCCTTGCAAAAAGAAATGATATCTCATAAAAAACACGTTTTCAACGTACAAAAATGCCAAGTTACTCACACATACAAGACATACACCGTCAATAACTCATTCATTCAGACTGCCAAAATCCAGGCCTGCCATTAAAAGTATTGATATCAAAATGACGCCAAGTTACGGTACTACAAACAATATAGGCTATCTTGCCTCACCGAAATGACATAAGATGTATTTCGAAGCAATGCTACCCAATATTTCCTCAGTTCTTTCAAGTCACTTGGCCCTGTGTTTTGTAATCTTACCATTTTACAATGTCATGCAAACTTTGTGTCAGATCAAAGAGTCAAATATTTCGAATTGCCTCATGGAACACATTAAAATTAATCTACAAAACTGCTGCTGAGTAACTACAGGAAGCATATTTCTCCAGAAAACATGTTTATACTTGCTTCTGAACTGAATTTGAGTACATGTGCAAGTTAATGTACATTTGCTACGTACAATAAATACTGCATGTAAAATACATATTGTACATACATACATAGATAACTTCTTTATCCCCATGGGGACATTTCCCTCGCAGCATGTTACATTCACATTTACGAACACACACTTATACCAAGAAACATACTATCGTTCACGCAACAGAAAGGCTGGGCAGCGAAATACATACATACCAATACAAATTGGACATATACACGCCTATTCAATCAATTTTGACTGTGAGAGAGCCATCCACACATATGTTTGGCCTGCCCATGTAATGCATGCTTATACACAGGGCCAAGTGACTTGAAAGAACTTGGGTAGCATTGCTTCGAAATACATCTTATGTCATTTCGGTGAGGCAAGATAGCCTATATTGTTTGTAGTACCGTAACTTGGCGTCATTTTGATATCAATACTTTTGAGTAACTTGGCATTTTTGTACGTTGAAAATGTGTTTTTTATGAGATTTTAATTTACAAACTCTACCATCTTTTTTATATTGAAATGTATTTTGAAATTAATTGTATACTACATTTTATTCTGGTAATCCACTCTAAATCCACCCTTCTACTGGGATCAAGGTAATCCTGATTATTGTTAAAGTTTTTAACTATGCATTTTGAAGATTTGATTCAGATTAAAGATAGGATTAGATTACCTGATCTGATCAGATTCCAAAGTGATCCCAATCCTGTTTTTTGGTTTTGAACTACCAATTTGCAGGATTTAATCCAATCCGATAGTCAAAATCTGATCTAACCACTTTTGAACTCCTGGGCCCAGGACATTACCATGACATGAAATCTATCCCAACATCTGTCCAGGCATAAAAATTCTTATTTGACCCCATCAACGAAAAATAAAATAATTTTAATGATCTATTCTTTTATCAGTATGTCTTACAAAAGAAATTTAGCCTATGCTGCCAATGAGAAACCTGCTACACTATTAAGAAGTAGCAATGCTCAATAAATTTGCAGATTAAAAAGGCTAAAAGTTATCTGCATGGTCATGCTCACCCATCAGCACCCATGATATCTTGCCCATCAGCAATACCTCTCAAATTTTTAAATACAGATAGCAATAACCTTCAGTCAAAATCTAGACTAAGAATACCTTCAGTTTCCGATTTCAAGTCAGTGAGATACACAGAATTCACACTAGAAGGAGGATGACACTGAAAGTAGACAGTCAATGGGAAGACAGAGTTCTCCAATCACTTGTCTACATTTGCATAGAAAAGACAGAAGCTTGTGTTGCCTGCTCATAATAACAACATTACATGACACCAAAAATCCAATCCCATTACATTGCCTATACAGTATTATAGACTGATGTCTGTGAAAGGAAATTAAAGGAAAATTTTGTGTAAATTAACACTGGGAAAGTGATGGGAAAATGCTGGAGTCATATCACTTGTGGCACCTTTTTTTCAGCCAACATTGGTATTTACCTGTCAATAAAATACATGTTTAACCTCTTAGCGCACACCCCCTAGTGGCCGGCATGCCAGCGTGCCTAGATTGTTCAACATTCATTGCTCTTGCAATATATTCTTCCATCACTCGAAAAGCGTATTATACCGTCATAGCAACAAGATAAACACAACAATAGCCCTAAGATATGCCAATACAGCGGTGGAAATGCTGCTCACTGAATAACGAAATTAACAAGACAAAGTTTTAAAAAATTATACCATGTCATTCTACAGTCAATATCTTGGACTAAATATTGAATAAATATACAACCTTACCATTGGTTTAGAGATGTCCATTTTGAGACTGAGTGCTCATATATTGTCTTGGACAATCCGTTTATGAAATATACATGCATTTTTGACACCTGGGTACCTTCCAAAACAGCTGTGCGTAATACCACACATGTTGTTCTTGCTTTTGGAATAGCGTTTTATAGCTCAGCGTAACCGATAGTTTCATCACCATCACATTCACTTACGCACTCACTCTGTGGAAGCAGTAAAAGACAGTGCACCGGACGGAACATTAGCAGCGATTTTGTGTAATTTCTTGGAAAATACCATTAGTGAGGACTTCTGAGCATAGCTAAGCCATATGTTTTCTGATAGACCTAGCTGACATCTTTTTCTGGAGTTAGACAGAAGCGGAGAGAACTGTATCATTGATTTACTGTCTCTGTCTCTATCTACAGTAGTTTTTGTGATGATGTGAGTTGGAACATTGCCAAAACTTGGTGGACGGTTGGAAATTGTCATGTCATCCCATCTCCATACAAGAAAACATTACATACTGTAGATTACAGAAATACATACAAGAGTTAATTATTACACATTTAGATAATAAACCGCATTGTGCGACAACATTTTCCCATTATTTTTAAATCTGATATCAATGTTTCATCTTAAACCTTCATAAGGGGCTCATTTATGTTTTATAATGGACAAAAAGCATTTTATTAACTTTTGATACAAAATCACAGGCCGACAAACCCATTTCTTATAGTTCTGTGTGGACAAAAGGATAATGCAATGTATCACAGCTGGGTAATTTATTGAATTAAAAGAGGAACATTTTATCACTGTGCCACACATTTAAAAAATGCTTTAAAATTGAAACTGAAAACCTTGGGATGGGGGTAACATGACTACAACTGATGGTAAGAAAGAAGATTCCCAACATGCTTCAAGCCAGCCAAATAAAAGAGGACAGGATAGGTGCTCAATAGCCAGGATGGAGTTAGAAAACTAGAGTTAAAAAAAACTCGGCCACTTCACGGGGACTGGCCAAAAACAAGGAACAGTGGAGCACACTTTGTTCAGGGCAAAAGACACTGTTTCAATTAACAAGGTAGGACTGACATTTTGACATCAAAAACGTCTTCCTCAGTGTCAAAACACACACCTCGGTCGGACATGAAAATCTCCGTGTCACAATGGGTTGGAACCCTGTGCAAGCCAGTTTGGGATTCCCATAACAAATGAATGACTTCTGGTAAATTTTTGTCATATACTGGAGCATGTGTGAAGGCAGCTTTAAGAATAAAGAAAGAGAGCCCTAAGATTATGGCTCAGTTTAAGCAACTGGACTTGGAGATGAAATGCTTGGAGTTGACTATTCACGTTTGTAGCTGAGTGCAAGTCACTTGAGTTTGATGTCTGAAGAAACATTCAAATGGTTCCCCCCTTTTGTGAGACTGAGATGAATAAATATTTCTCCAAGTTCGAACGGGTTTCCATCATGCTAAAGTGGCCTACAGAAGCCTGGCTGCTGTTGTGACAGTACGTGCTGGTGGGTAAAGCCCAGGATGCTTATTCGACACTGGTCTTAGAGTGATTATGAAGTGGTGAAAGCTATGGTGCAGTGGGCAATCGGTAAGTTTTGCCAGGATCAGAAAGGTAAGTCTTTGTTGAGATTGCACGTGAGAAGGTGAATGTGTTTGACCGCTTTTGTGCTGCACATCTGGGTAAGACACATTTGAACAACTCTGTGATTTAATCATTATGGAAGAGTTTAAAAACTGTGTACCTGAGAGTGTTACTATCTATTTAAATGAACTCAGGTCTCACAAGCAGTTGTATTAGCTGAAGAATATACCCTCATGCATAGGAGTGCATTTAAGGAGAAATCCCCATCATGTCATAGTGATGTCACTCCACAGTGGGAATCCAGTCAAAGACCAGTACTCCCACTTTTGGTGTAAATCAGGAGGACTTTGAAGCCAAAGGGAAAGTGTATCACTATTGTAATGAGATTGGCCATGTCATAGCTGATTGTTGGATCCTGAAGAGAAAGAAGAAATCCTTAAAAAGGGGTTCTCTTGTGAAAACATCCTTGCCTGAGCATGGACATTGTAAGGTTGTACATTTTGTAAAATGAACTTGACAAGCAAGCATAAGGATATCCTTTGTGGTGTGTAAAGCCTGATTTATATTTTTGCGTTGAATCTACGCAGAGCCTATGGCGTAGCCTACACAAGTGGCCTGTGCCATTGTGAGCATTTATACTTGTGCGCTGGTCTGTCTGCAATACACCGCCAAAACGCTAGTTGGAAATGCAATGCTACCAAGCGGACCAATTACAGTTGTTGTGGTCTGCATCGCCGCAACATGTAGTTACATTTCTGGGGAGGTGCACGTCAGGCTACGGTATAGACTATGGCGTAGGGAACGCGGCTACGGCATACCTCCGGCATAGATTCAACACAGAAGTATAAATCAGGCTTAAATGTTCATAAACTGTTGAGAACATTCATTTGCATGATGTGTTCTTCCATGGGGTCATTTTTTTTATGTAATACTTTGTTGTGACACAGAAAAGTTTGAATGAGCACAATGTGTTCAGATGGAAGAAGAGAGAACACAGGGCCAACTTGCTTCAAAGAATTTAGGAAGCATTGGGTGGCAGCATTTCTTTGGAACACAGCATGTTGAATTTGTGTTAGCTAAGGTAGGCAATATTGTTTATTGTAACTTGGCATAAATCAGTACTTTTAATGGCAGGAGTAGATTTTGCATGTGTTAATGACTTGTAGTGCTTTGTATGTCTGAGTAACTTGACATTTTTGTACGTTGAAAATGCGTTTTTCTTTAGATATCATGTCTTTTTGCAAAGTGCTTGTTATGAGAAAGTAAGAACAGTAATGCATATAAATGTAGACTATGAGAAGTATGCGTACACGTACATACATGCAAAGACGCATACAGCGTAGCCAGTCCCGGATGTAGACTGGTGTGATTGGGAGGCAGAGCAAGATTTGTGATGAGTAGCGCCGTGGACCTGGGTGTAAAAATACGAAGTATTAAGAAACGGTTGTGGATTACAGTTATCCCTGTGTGAATTTTTACAGTCTGATCAACGTGTAGCGCTTAGCACTTTCTCTGTGCTATATACGTTTAAAAAATGGCTGTGACAAAGGGTGTGGTGGCGTAAGTATAAAGAGTCTGACAGCATCAGAAACGCAACAGAAATCCCTGCAGTGTATGTACTCACTGATTTGACAGCCATCCAACGAGCGTTCATTGATGAAATTACGAGCAAGCTCGTTCAATTTAAGCTCCCGAACAGGGCCGTTGATAGGAAATCTGGGCCCCCTGAAAGAATATTGGTGTGGGCCCCACCCCCTGACTTTTCATTGCCAAAGATCAATTTTACACAAGACTATGTATTATCATTTTTTCTTTATGTTTCTGTTCCTCTATGTTCTTGACAGTTTTATGGAACACCCGATGAAGAACTAACCTACCTAGTCTTGGCATTAACATCAAAAAAATCTAAATTGGCTTATCAAAGCTAGCTCTTGGCAAACAGCTTCACTTTATTATTGTATGAGGAGGGCAAGCTGTAAGATTAGCCCCTGCTTAACGTTAACAAGGCTCATGTCAACAGGCTAACAGCAGTTTAGTTTTAGTACACTCATGTAAGAATGGAAAAATGTTTCCTGCTGCTACTGGATTTTTTTTGACAGTTTATTGTTTGGCGAATTATAACCTTACTGATCTTTTCTGTGGATGATATTTAGTGGTTAATTTAGTAATGTCAGCCTTGTCAGGTGATTAATTTACACCGCTGACCAAACGTAACGTTAAACGTTAGTGTCATTCGGTTAACATAGTAACGTTAGTAGCTGGCTAAGCCTCAGGCAGCCACAGGGCGCCTGTACAGCTAGCTTAATACTCTCACCTTTCTTCGAAAAAAAAATCTGTTATATTCTGGGCTCCTGATCTGCTCCTGGCCTCTCTTTCCTTCTTCTCCACTCTTTTTTGGTGTCCCAATTTATGTTTCTGTTTTGGCATTGCGCTTCTCTATTAATAACCTGCTGACTGCTGCTGCAGTTCAGGAGCAATAATGTTATGCGCAAATTCTCAAAAGAGGAGCGAACCATGGACCAAACCATTTTTTTAAAGAAGGGGGTTATTGCTCGGAAAATAGAAACTTCTTTCATCAATTTTGCATGATTTTGTGGCTTTGTTTTAACTCTGATGCATTAGTGTGAGTATTAGTTAGGCCTACGCTGTCATGGTTCTGTGTTCCTGTCTATGTTTCCCTTGTTGGGCCGCCAGATGGCGGCACTTCTGTTTTGTGTCCTGCTTGTACCATGTTTAATTGTATTATTGTTTTCAAGTGTTCAATTATTGGTTCTTGGTTGTCTCGTTTTCCCTTCCCTCTCTGTGGCCTGATTGTGCATTGTGCCCTGCTGTGTCTCGTCAGTGTCTTGTCTATTTAAGTTCCCTTCTCCCGGACTCAGGTGCTGGATCCTTGGTTGTTTGTTGTGGATGCCTCTGATCATGTTCCTGCCCCATCCGTTCCTGCCCAGGTTCTGTTTTCCACGTGTTTTTGGACTTTTGGATTTTCTGTGTTTCCTGTGCTTTTGAAGTTTTTCTTTGTGTTGTTTGAGAGTTGCCCTGCGAGGCTTTTTGTTCCCTTTTTGTCCTGAACTTGTTAAGTAAAGTCTTTTGTTCTTACCATTTGGAGTTCTTGGGGTTTTTTTACTCTGCATTTGGGTCCATTCCCTCGACAACCCCTGACATACGCGTAATAATTTAGTCATAGAAAGAGGGGCCTACATAATAGAATACTGGGGTTTTTGTGGGCCTCCCCAAGGGCTGTGGGCCCCTAGAATTGTCATCACCTTTCACCCCTAAACGACGGCCCTGCTCTGAGGGTTGCAACTTGTGTAGCCTTCTGTTCTGCTCTGTTTTTTGTTATTTCGTTGGAGATGCACTTTTTGTGTTTATAAAGTGTATAAGGAATTTTGATACGCTTGGCTGTAGGTAAGACTCCTCTTTGCTGTTTTCTTTAGCTAGATCAATGACGTTACGATACAATTTGAGAAGGAAAACTAGGTAACTGTTGTGAGAAACACTTCACAGTGGCCAATAGCATGCACAGACATAGTTCCCAGCAATCTTTGCATATCAGAAAATAACAGTAGTACGAGATAAATGAGGAGAAATTATGAAATTGAATAGTTGAAACAATATTTTTTTAGCAGAATGGGCATTTAGGTGAAGTTTGACATGATCAAAGATTATAGTGCAAAGGAAATATTCTGACCATGATTGAGATGAGTTATTTATATATATATATATATATATATATATATATATATAAAACAGATGGTAATAAAATGTACAATTGTTGAAGAAACGCATGAAATTGTGTTGTACGGTATGGTAGGGTGGGCGTGGTTTGCTGTCGGCTGTAGAGAGAGTGACAGGAGCGGCTCTCGGATCCATCGTCACAGCTGTACAGCAGAGGTAATCAGCGCCGATAATTGTTAATTGTCTGATTGCGCTTATTGCCTCTGATTGTTTTCAACAGTGAGCCTGGGGTTTTTAAAGGCCGAGACCGGGAGTCTTGGAAGAGGAGTTGACGACAGAAAGAACAGACATATGTTTGTAAAGAGAAAAGAACGGAAAAACCTGTGCTTGTTTAATTTGTCAAAAAGCCGGTCAGCTGAATTAAAAGAGCACGTAGTGCTGAAATAAACTGTCTGTCTCTCGTGAGTGTGTATTGGAAGGTAGGAGGGGTGGCTCATCTTACCACATACGGATAGATGTTTTTCATGTAGACTAATAGTAGTTATAATTATGATTGAGTTATGTTTTGAAATGAAATGTTTTTAATGGGGTGTTGCAGGCACTATGTCCTCAGACATACTAATTGTATGTTTGAAGACAGAGAACAGGGTGAGGTAACATGAATGTAGAAACGTGGCGTTTGCTGATAAGAACGTTTCGTACAGTAGCCAAGTAAAGTAGTATAGTTAGTAGAAACGGCACAGTGGTCAGCTGGCATAACTTTTTCAATGAAGAAATGTGCCATCATGAAATGCAAATGGCTGCCCGTGCGTGACCTTTGGTAAGCATATGCATTGAAGATTCTGATATTTTGAAGAAATAGTTTAAAAGCAATAGACAATTATTAGTTAGTAAATGTAAGTGTAAGAAAATGTTTGTAAGTAATTAAATATTTGCCTATGGGCGAGGCAGGATTCAATTGTCCAACCTTGTATTTTCCAGGCATTAACATTAACAGCACGCCACCAACCATGCAGCAGTGTGAGGTGTGAATTTTCTTGGTGAAATTTGCTTGTGGTTTTAAAGAAGACAGGCCAGTAAGCACAACTGAGCTTTGGTTGTATTCCATATGGCCTGGCTATATTGTAGCCAGCTGGAGAACTTTCATATTGGAAGGAAATGTAGCCGGTTAACTGATCATGTAGATGGTATGTCATAATAAAGTCTATACATTTGGTGAAAGACAGGGTAGATTTGCTGCAAAAGTTGAAAAGTAATAGAGAATTATTAGTGAGCAAATAAGCATTTATAAGAAATGAAAAACTGAACTTCAGACGGGACTCAATTCTCTGACTCAACGTTCCATAGACCACAACATTAACACTGAGCCACAAACTTTCTTGCTTAACACCTTTTCACCCGGACACTTATTTCACTATATATGTTGCGTACTCCCTCCTGCCCCTAGACACCTTGAGAGATGTAACAAATTGGGGGCTCGTCCGGGATCGCGCGTGTTCCGTGTGAATAATCGTGTGTTTTGCATTGTACATTGTTGCATCTTTAGATCAGTGGGTTGTGTAGATCTAGGGTTGTGTATTGTTGGTGTACTGTGTGTGTGTATTTCTTGCTGTGCATAGTGAAGGAAATAAACATGGCTTCGTTTGATTTAGGTGAGTTTATTGCAGAACCTTTGGTTATTGTTTTCGACCATTGTTGTAAAGCAGAATTATTAGCGATTGCAAATCACTTCGGTATTTTGGTTTCGAGGAGTCTTCTTAAAAGGGAGATTAAGTCCGTGGTATGGGACAAGCTGGTGGAGTTGGGAGTCTTTACCTTGTCTGTCCTGTTACCTCCCAGCCAGCTTGACGTGTGGTCCCTGGTGTCTAGGAAAGATCCCGATCCACCGCTGAGCGCTGGGGGTTCTGCCGGAACAGAAGTGAAGGCGGAGAATCCCCCGGCTACCTTGCCAAGGTTCGAGGCTTTCTTGCCGAGCTGCTCTGGGTCGAGGGTTGATGCACGGCTGAAGGTCCGTTTGGCCCATCTTCAACTGGAGGCCCAGGGGAGGGCTCGGGAGTCCCAGGAAAGGGCTCAGAAACTTGAGTTTGAGCATAGGTTAGCCATACGTACACTAGAAATTGAGGCACAGACAAAGCTAAAGCTGCGTGAGTTGGAGAACGCCGCTACGCAAGCTGTTGCAGCCCCCGCCTCAGGTATGCCCGCACCACTTGCTGACCACTCTGATGTGCGGAGGCACGTAGCAATTCCCCCATTTCGGGAGACAGAGGTGGACGCTTATTTTAATACTTTTGAGCGCCTTGCCACTGTACTTAACTGGTCAAAAGATATTTGGACCACCTTGCTGCAATGCAAATGAACAGGTAAAGCGCAGGATGCAGTGGCTACCTTGTCACTTGCCGACAGTTTAAATTATGAGGTGGTGAAGGCTGCGGTGCTCCGTGCGTATGAGTTGGTGCCAGAGGCTTATAGACAACAATTTAGAAATTACCAGAAAGCCCCGTCCCAGTCCTTCGTTGAGTTCGCTAGGGAGAAGGGAACTCTTTTCGATAAGTGGTGTGTTACTAGCAAAGCAACAGAGTATAGTTCGCCCCGGGAGTTAATTTTATTGGAAGAGTTCAAAAAGTGCACGCCAGAGCGTTGTGTAGTGTATTTGAATGAGCAAAAGGTTGCTTCCTTAAATGAGGCGGAAATCTTTGCCAATGAGTTTACCCTCACACAAAAGTGTGTTTGTGACGTCCCGTGGGAAAACTGCTGATGCTGCTCCACCTGTTGCGTCACTAGTTAAACCCCCTAGATCTCCCCCTTCATGCTTTAAGGAACAACAAGAGTGTTTTTACTACCACAAAAGGGGCCATCTTATAGCGGAATGTTTTCTAGTAAAAAAGAAGACTCCCGACACCCCAAAACCTACCGGTTTTGTTAGAACCGTATCCAAACACTCCCCCAGTACCCATGAAAAAGGTAACGTTGGCTATGGGCCATTCATATTTTAGGGCTTTGTGTCTTTGGTTGGGGAACTGAATGTCCAAAAGGTAGTCCGAATTTTAAGAGACACTGGGGCATCCCAGTCCTTGTTGGCGGAGATCTTGCCTTTGTCAGAGGCATCCTCTTGTGGTGCGGACATCATCGTTCAGGGAATCGAGATGGGATTTATTAGTGTTCCGTTGCATCAGGTACAAATTAACTCTGATTTAATTTCTGGCTGTTTCAACGTAGCCATGCGAGCTGCTCTGCCAGTACCAGGGATAAGCCTCATTATGGGGAACGATATTGCGGGTGGTAAAGTGCACCCTGTACTGGAGGTTTTGAAATACCCCAAGACGCATGCTACACCAGAGATCTCGAAATCTCCCCATGATATTTTCCCTGCCTGTGTGCTTACCCGAGCACAAGTACGAAAATGGGGCGAGCAGGTGAATTTGTCTGACTCCCTCCAAGCCACTTCATTCGCTAGCGATGTTCCAGTCCCTGAGTGCCCGACTAAAAAGGTGAAGGAGAAAACATCGTCCGTGGATATGCCTTCGATTAAGCTGCCAGTCACACACAAACAGCTTATTGTCGCTCAGAAATCGGATCCATCTCTCACCCATTGTTTTAAATCAGCTATCACCCCTGAAGCTGCGAAAGACAGGCCGGTAGCTTATTTTGTGGAAAAGGGCCTGTTGCAGCTGGCATGGATTGGGGTGTGGTGACCCAAGTAGTTGTACCCCTACCTTATCGCCAGCAGGTGTTATCGTTGGCACACGAGAGCCCTTGGTCTGGTCACCTGGGTATAACCAAAACCTATAACAGGGTGTTGCAACATTTTTTTTGGTCCAAGTTAAAGATCACGATTACTCTGTACTGTCGAACCTGCCATAGTTGTCAAGTTACAGGCAAGCCCAATCAAGTTATTCCTCCCGCTCCCCTCTGTCCTATTCCTGTTATGGCGAACCTTTCACTCAAGTGATAGCCGATTGTGTGGGCCCGTTACCGAGAAGCAGAACCGGAAACAAATTTCTGCTTACCCTCATGTGTGCAGCTACACGATTTCCGGAGGCTATTCCCCTCCGTGCAATTACTGCAAAAGCTGTTGTGAGGGCTTTAACTAAGTTCTTCTCTACCTTTGGTTTCCCTAAGACTCTCCAAACCGATCAGGGATCTAATTTTCTTTCAAAGATTTTTAAACAGGTTTTAGGTTCCCTGGCAATTAAGCACAAGGTCTCTTCCGCATACCATCCCAAATCGCAAGGTGCGCTAGAACGCTGGCATCAGACTTTTAAATCGGTGCTATGCAAATACTGTCTGGAGACAGGAAACAGCTGGGATGAGGGAGTACCTTTTGTGTTGTTTGCACTAAGAGAAACTGTGCAGGAGTCACTTGGCTTTAGCCCAGCTGAACTGGTTTTTGGGCATACGGTGCAAGTTCTTAAAGAACAAATATTGTCTGATGATTCGTCCGCTAAGTCCACCAATGTGTTGGACTATGTTTGTCAGTTTCAAGAGTGCTTACATCGGGCTTGCTCTCTTGCCAAAGAAGCACTTGCCACCTCTCAAAGCGCTATGAAAAAGTGTTATGACCGGAAGGTTGTTGCATGCTCATTTAGTGTCGGAGATCAGGTGCTGGTCTTAATGCCCGTTCAAGGTGCTGCGCTGTCTGCTCGCTTCTCAGGTCCTTACACTGTGGAGGAGAAGCTAAGTGACACTGACTATGTCATTCTCACTCCTGACTGCAGATGTCAGTCCCGTATGTGTCATGTAAACATGATCAAGTTGTGTCATGCCAGAGCTCCAAAGTCGAAGGAGAGTAATGTTTTGCCAGTTTCGGTTATAAGTTCCGTGTCCACGGTGTTTACTTCTGATCCGGCTGGGGATGAGGATGGTCTGCTACTCAGAAATGCACCACAGCAGTGCACTAGACTACTGAATTCAGAGGTGCTAGCAGACCTGTTTTCCCATCTTGCCCACTTGCCCGAAGAGCAACGTTCTGATGTTATGCAGTTAATCACAGAATATCCAATGCTCTTTAATGACACCCCTACTCAAACACAAGTCATACGGCATGACATAGATGTGAACAACTCTGCGCCCACCCGATAGCATCCATACCGAGTCAATGCTGCCAAACGTGTGGCCATGCAAAAAGAGGTAGTGTATCTTTTAACCAATCAGTTAGCCAGTCCTAGTTCAAGTCCCTGGAGTTTGCTGTGTTTGTTGGTGCCCAAGCCGGATGGTACTCCCAGGTTCTGTATGGACTTTCGTAAAGTCATTGCAGTGACTGTACCCGACTCCTGCCCTCTCCCACGGATGGAGGACTGCATTGACAACATTGGCTCCGCTCCGTATGTGAGCAAACTTGACTTGTTGAAAGGTTATTGGCAAGTTCCCTTAACCTCCCGTGCTTCTGACATCTCTGCCTTTGTCACCCCTGATGATTTTCTTCAGCTTTTGGTATGCGGAATGCTCCAGCCACCTTTCAAAGGTTGGTCAATATTGTATTATCTGGTGTTCCGAACTGCAACGCATATCTAGATGACCTGGTTGTATATACCAGCACTTGGTCCGAACATATACACATCCTCAGAATGGTGTTTGACAGATTGGCATCGGCTTCGTTAACTGTCAACTCGCCAAATGCGAGTTTGGGAAAGCCACAGTCACCTACTTCGGTAAGCAGGTTGGCCAGGGTAGGGTACGGCCTGTAAATGCTAAAATTATGGCCATTACCTGTTTTCCAGCACCTATGACCAAACGCGAGTTGTGTAGATTCATTGGAATAGCAGGCTACTACCGTAGTTTCTGCAGGAACTTTTCCTCGGTCATAGCTCCCCTGACAAGTTTGCTCAGCTCTACACGACAGTTTATCTGGACCCCCGATTGTCAACATACCTTTGAAAGCGTCAAAGCTTTGTTGTGCAGTGCTCCTGTGCTCGCCGCTCCAGAGTTCATGATACCATTTAAATTAGAGGTAGACGCGAGCGCCTTGGGAGCTGGCGCTGTGTTAATTCAAGAAAGTGCAGATGGAATTGATCACCCCATCTGTTTCTTTTTGAGAAAGTTCACCAAGCCTCAAATAAATTACTCTACCATCCAGAAAGAAGCATTGGCCTTACTGTTGGCGTTGCAACATTTTGAGGTATACGTTGGATCCAGCTCTGTCCCTGTCGTTGTATGTACGGACCATAATCCATTCGTTTTCTTCTTGAGAATGTACAATCAGAACCAGCGATTAATGCGCTGGTCCCTCATAATTCAAAATTACAACTTGGACATAAAACATAAAAAAGGTACTAACAATGCTATGGCAGATGCATTGTCTCATATATAAAGTAGCCTTTTCAGAACTAAAATGATACACTGCAACTGTTGTAATTGTGTTTCAGTTTGTACGTATGAATAATCTTAACTGATAAGTTCGTTCTTGTTGGTGGGTGTGTTCCATTCTATGTCGTGTGTGTTGTTTTTTTTCCCCCTTTGTAATGCTGCAGGAGTGCCATTCATCATCTCATTCGCTGTCCCCGCTGTCAATCATCGTTAACCTGGTCCCGCCTCCACCAATCACATCCCTCCTCTTGAAGATAAAAGCTGCGTGGCTGCTGCTGCTCGTGGTCTCTCTGTCATTTGATCTCTGTTCGTTTTCGCTGTGTGGTTGTGTATGTGCGGTAGAGATTTAGAGACCTGTGCGTGCGTGTAAATGTTTCCCCTGCTTGTGTATATGTGGTTGTCTGTGTGTGGTTCAGGCCCTGGGGCAGGTAAGACAGAGGCCTCTATACACCGGTGCTACACGCAGGAGGAAACTTGTATAGACACATTAGAAAAGGGGTGGTTGCCAACTGTGTATTTTTGTTCATAAGAGTAGTTAGACAGTCTTTTGTTATTCTTAGTTAGTCAGATTATCTTTCTTATCTTTCTAGCGCTGTTTGGTTTCGTTTATTTCTTTTCTTTGGCTACATCCATGTCCCTTGGCCTTGTGACCTAGTTGTGTCTTGTTTTGTGTAAACTTGTACAAATGTAAATATCACTTCACTTGCACTCTTATAATAATAACACCTTTAATATCACCTGCAACTTTGTTTGACCTGATTAACATCTTTTCACCCGGACACTTATTTCACTATATGTTACGTACTCCCTCCTACCCCTAGACACCTTGAGAGGCGTAACAGCTGTCTTGACAGGAAATATTTTTGGACAAAAAGATATCAGTCCATCTTGCCTGTGTATGTGACATTTTGATTGGCTGGTGTAGGTAAATGTTTAATGGGCAGACATATTGTTTGTGGGCTTGCAGCATTGAGATGATGTAATCTGACAGGAAAAAGAAGAAGGAGAAAATGCAAAATCCCCTAAGTGAGTTAGTTGTTAGTGAATTCTGTCTGTTGAAATGGGGTCAGAACATACAGAAATTAATGTTTTTAAGGGTTGAGAGTCTGTGGTCATCGTGGTTGTTTCTGTGGGGAACCCTGAAAAGTGTCAAACTCTCTGTGCCGTATAGGTATGGGGCATGCCGCCCCGCCAAGGCATTACTTGGCGGAATGGCATACCTGCCATCCCAATCCCATAAAAAGGATGATGCTCTCCAGGATAACATGCCACACCTTATGGATGGTTTTGTGTCATTGACTGACAAGTCTGGCTTTCAAAAAATACTGAAGTTAAAATACTGAGAGACACCAGTGCTGCACAGTTTATTTTGGAGGGTGTTTTTCCTTTGTCCAAGAAATCCTCCTTAGGTACCAGTATCCTGGTGCAGAGATTTTAAATGGGCTGTATTAACCTGCCACTGCACACTATTCTCCTCAAGTCTACCCTTGTGACGGGTCGCGTCATGGTAGGTGTGCGATCCAGTCTTCCTCTGAAGAGTTGTGGTTCAACCACAAATGAAAGCGCTATTTGACCTTTTCAATATTTTTACTATGAGAAATGTAATCTGTAGAACTGAAACTTATTGAATCCATTTTATTAAAGTAAGATGACTATTGGTGTTCTCACATTTGTCTTTGTACAATGAGCCTGCTTAAATTATAGCAGGAAACAAATTAAACTGGGGCAAGTTCAATGTCAAGCTATTGTAGAATTGCATGCCTTGCATGTTAGCACCATCTTCCTCTTGTACAGGGCCATCTGGGAGATATGCCAGGCCCTTGCAACGTCGGTAGCACAAGGCTGTTATCATGATGCACTACTTACACACGCAACATTTTTGCAGGCACAACACAGTGTAACATATGCTCTACTCATGTGCTCTCCACTGTTGTTGCGACATCGCATTCCCAATACTGCACTGCTGATAGATAGTAGACAATAATAGAGCACTAATAGTTACTAGTATTTAGATTAGCTTACAACCATGTTTATTAGGATTTAGGGTTTATAAAGTAGTCACACCCAGATCCATTTTTGGCGAGCAGGCAAGGGAGGCAGCGCCACCTCAAAAAAAATCATCCATAAAAACTTTAATAAAATTCCTTCAAAAGCACATTTTTACATCTCACTAGAGGCAAATTACGTTTTTCCATTTTTAATTGTTCAGTCCTCCAGTGAAATTGCACTGTGATACTTTGCACCCTCTCTCATCAATGATGCATAATTACATTCTGTCATTACACTGTGCAAGGGAGGCAACTGTCTAGCTGCCTCCATTTCTTCAGGACTCTCATCATTTTGGTGACATACTGTAGCTTGGTGTTGATATGAGAGCAGAGCACAAAAATATCAAAATTTCACATGATAGGAGGCTAAATATCTTCTTTACAATCAGTGTCCAGTTTTAAACAAGAACAATTTGTGCCACTATAATATGACTGAACATCAACATTTGATTTACCCCTCCTACTCAGTTAAGTCAGATTCAATGTACTGTCATTTTTTCAAACCTGCGATGGAGATTGGTTAGCAAGCAAGATTAGTAAGACACAGACCAGAAAGTCTGGAGAGAATCCTGCTGGCACCACTGTTGGTAGGTCATTGCATATTGCAGCAGTAGCAAAACATAAATAGCAGTAAGCTAACATTAGGTAACTTGTGGCTGTTTGATTAATGTGAGTCAAACACGATGAAGAATGCTAGCTAGTTAGCAATATAATTAAAAACAATGCTATCAATCAATCAATCAATCAATCAAATTTTATTTATATAGCGTATTTTACAACAGTTGTCACAATACGCTTTACAGACAACCCTAGCCTAAACCCCCACAGGAGCAAGCCTAAGGCAACAGTGGCAAGGAAAAACTCCCTGTGGCAGATGGGGAGAAACCTTGGAAGGAACCAGGCTCAAGGGGGAAACCCATCCTCCTATGGTCGGCTCAGGCTGACTGGTGACCAGCATGTCAGCCAGTTTATGCAGAAGATATGATATGTGATGTGGCTCAGATGATGGGTGGGGCCGGGTGGCGGTGATGGGGAACAACAGGTGGCGGCAGATGTGGGCAGGGTGGAGGCAATGACGAAGGAGGGGCTGGACCGCAGAGGTGAGGGAGACCAGACGACTCTCAAAACACTCTCGAGGGTTGGGGCAAGAGCCCCGCCGGCAGCGTGGGGAAGAGGGTGGAAACAGCAATTAGGGAATTTGCAATATAGCAGACAGTGAGTAAGTGCCAGTGGTATGTATTGGGGGACCCCGCCAGGAGTAGAATATGGCTGCATATCTACTAGGACAGGGATGGAGAGCCCATGCAGTCATGAGGGGTAGACAACCATACCCGCTTATCAAGAGCCAGCCCATGTAAAGTCGGGTCACAGCTGATTGACAGGTGACAGTAAGGAAAGGATTGCCACCTACAAAGCTCTATGACTACAGGCTTCTCGCACCCTGTCTCCAGACTACAACTGATTGTAAGCCTGAGCATAGAGGTGCGTTTTTAATCTAGATTTAAATATTGAGACGGTGTCTGACTCCTTTATAAATTTTGGAAGCTGGTTCCACAGTAGTGGGGCCCTGTAGGAGAAAGCCCTACCACCTTTTAGATTCTTGGAAATTCTTGGGACTACCAAGTAGCCTGCGTCTTGAGATCGGGTGACCTTGTGGGCTTATAAGGTAGGAGCAGGTTCGATATGCACACAGGTGCACGTCCATGCAGAGCTTTAAAAGTCAGGAGCAAAACCTTGAAGTCTATCCTATGCTTAATGGGTAGCCAGTGAAGTGACGCTAGTACTGGTGTAACGTGCTCATACTTCTTAGTTCTGCTCAAGATACGAGCAGCTGCATTCTGCACAAGCTGGAGACTCTTTAACGAGTTATTAGGGCAGCCAGAAAGCAGGGCGTTACAGTAGTCTAACCTAGACGTAACAAACGCATGGATCAATTTTTCAGCATCCTCGACTGACAGGAAATGTCTAATTTTAGCTATGTTGCGCAGCTGAAAGAAGGCAATTCTGGATATGTTTTTTATATGGGTGTCAAAAGATAGATCAAGATCAATGGTGACACCAAGGTCTTTAACAACCATATTAGGTTCAGCCAAACAACCATCACAGTTTAAGGTGAGAGTAGACAATTTCTCCCTTAATATTTTGGGACCTAAAACCAACATTTCAGTCTTGTCTGAATTTAGGAGCAGAAAATTTGAAAGCATCCAAACCTTTATCTACAATACACAGGCCTCTAACCGTGAAAGCAGCAGTGCTTCGCCAGGTTTCATTGAAATATAAATCTGGGTATCGTCCGCATAACAGTGGAACTCTACGCCATGTGCCCGGATAATTTTGCCAAGTGGTAGCATATATAGCAAGAAGAGTACTGGTCCTAGTACTGATCCTTGTGGAATACCGTATTTCATTATCGAGGAGCTGGACTCATCTTCTTTTAATTTGACAAACTGTTTCCTGTCACATAGGTATGGTACACAATTTCAGCTTGGCTATATATGTAGGTGTTTTAGCAAGTTAACAAAGTTAATTGCATGTTATTTAGTTTGTTAGCTAAAAAGCAGTAAGGTAAGCTAGCTCTCTTTCCCTTCTCTGTCACACAACTAGGAGCCTATTGATTACCTCAGTCTTTAATTTGATCATTTAAAACATCCACCCATCCATTATCTATACCCGCTTATCTTGGGCAGGGTTGCCGGTGTTGCTGGAGCCATTGTGTGCAAGATAATATTTTTTCTAGAATGCTAAAATCATGTTGACATACAAATTTACCAGAAGAGTTAGCTCTTCAGTTGACAACATTGTGCTGATATCTTCCCTGAATAAAATCTGTATTGTCTTCAACAACATACAAAAATATACATAAAACTAGCTATATCTTATCTAGTTTTGTCTGTGCAGAAATTTGCTATTACCTACTTTGCAGCCAGGTTTCTGGTAATGTGCATGTATGCTCAAGACATTATGGCAAAGCAGGTTAAAGCATATTAGTTATTAGAGTTGGTGCTGAATACAAACACCATATTTGGCAACACTTGAATAATGCGTTGTCTTGAATGTTTTTTTTTTCCTCTCGAATTTGGCAAATATTATTTGGATTCAGGTCTTTTCTTCCCAACTTTTGCACTCTGATGCAATTCACTCAGAAGTCAGTACCAAATCTCTCAAATAGACACACACACACACCTGCAGAGAGACAGTGAGAGAAAGATTCCCTTAACACTAAATTGGCCAGAACTACACCATGGGGCTTTGGGACTGATTTATATTATTTGGGAATAAAAACTACCCCAATGCCGTAAATGCTATATCCTCCTCCTTCCTAGACTTCCCTAAATATTTGTTTTTAAAATACCTGCATTTTTTAAATAAAAAAAATGTAGTAAAGAAATAACATAACATAATGATGAGAACAGGCCATTCAGCCCAACAATGCTTGCCATTTTCCTGACTAAATTAGTGCTCTGATTACCTACAGACTAGATACTATATAACACTGTATCAAGCCTAGTCTTGAAAATCCCCATAGTTTCTGCCTCTACTACGTGACTATTCTGCACATTCACTACTCTCTGAATGAATGCATAAAATCTTCCTAATGTCTGTACGGAATTTATCTTTTGCTAATTACCATTTATATATTAAGTTTGTGCCATTTTCTTTCTTACTGTCAGTTTGTGCCATTTTCTTCATAAAACCCCCTGCCAGACAATAAACAACAGGTGCTTTTACTCATGTGTGAACGTGTTGCTGTCCACTCTGGCACGCTATTCAGGAACTGAATGACCGGCACTTTGATACAAATGTCCCAATCAAAAACTATCGAAACTAATTTTGTACATATAATCACATGAAATTCACCACAATTGTGATATGAAGTTGATAAAGCCTTTAGGTTGGGGATAAATAATTGTGGACATTGTAGTTATATAAATGATAGGTTTAGAACTTTGTGCAGATAACAGTTTTCACTGAAACTGAGACTTTGAATAAACTGAATAGAGTTGCTACATGACAACTGTGTGAAATATAACTGACTTGTGTGCATGCGGTCCCAGAAAACCACCAAAGCAGTGCATTCTCTGAAGAATTGATACAAGGAAAGTGACGGTGCATAGGCTATGTATGTTTACATAGTTGAAATGTGCTGAATTTGTCATTACTTTAAAAATGTTGCACTTTGTATTTCTTGAGCTACTTCTTTCCATTTTGTGTTTTGTCATGCAAGTTTTGTGCTTTACTCAGTATTCCTTTAATATGCCTAGATACATTTTCCCTTATATCCTATGTAACAAAAGCGCCAAAATTTAGAAATACAAACAGTGAAATTGATTCAGTTGTGTCCCTTATTTCAGGAAAATATATGGTTTCGTAATCTTTATGAAAGTCCGTTGATGCTGGTGCAGAAATCAATGCTGTAATGCTAGAAATGCTGGATGCCAGCGTAGCAATAGTAGGTAGGAAAAAAGGTGGTATTTTTAGAGTTAAAACATTGCAGACACAGGTTGTTGGCTTATGACACACCGAGCACTGACTCATGTGGCTCTACAATATCTGGCCTGCCCCCTAACAAGTGTTTCCTCCAAGCAACTAGTGTTACGTGCCAGGTTTGTTTTTTTTCTGTCGGTCTCATTATTCCGTGAGGTCTGCTACGGGTCACTCCGCAATTGGTGAAGAAGAAGGAAGAGTGCGCCGTTTCCCCCCCAATCCTCTTCTGCGGACCTGCCTGGCGGCCAATGAGGAACAGACCCACACCTATAAATAGCTAACATTGTCAGTTACACCCCGGTGACTTGGATTTTAATGTTAGTTCACTTCTGTAATACTCTTGTGACTTAGTGCTATTTTGACTTGTGTAATCGATCGTATTTCTGAAAAGACTTTGAGTTTGGATTTGCGTCTCTGGTTTGGTTGCTGGTTTTGTGTATATATATTGGGAGTGGGATTTAAGTAGGTGTTTGTTTTCTTCACTGTCACTGTTAGTTCACTTGTGTATATATATATAGATACGGGCGTGTACCACCCTTGTATGTTTTTTTGTTCAGTTTAGAATAGTCAGTGTAGTTAGTTAGGTTCGGAAGATTTTCGGGTTTCAGTTAGTTAGTTTCTTTCATTTCTAGAATTGTTAATAGCTTATATATTTCTGTTTTGGTTATCTTCTTTTGTTTGGTACCGCCCAGTGTTTCCCCTCCTGTTTGTTCACTGTATAGATAATTAATTGTGTAAATAAACTTTAATCTTTAATAATCAGTCATTTTGTTACTCCCCTGTACCCCTAGACCAACGGGGACGTAACACTAGTATAGCAGGGATGTTATGTCTCTCCATCACTCTAGACTGCTCCAAACTCATGTGCAGGAGTTTGTCTTCACAAAATACAGCTTGGGGAAGTTTGAGTAGGAGCATAATAGCTAAAGATGTATTCCACCCAGTGAAGTGTTTTTTTTTTCTTTGATTTATCCAAATATATGCAAATCAAACATACAGGTAAAGTGGGACTTCAACAAAGAGAGGAGAAAAAGTATTAACAAGCAAAAAACAACAAAACATGTTAGCCTTACATTCTGTAGTTTTTTTATTTCATTAGGAGTTCATAGCATATAGTAGTTCATTAATGAAGTTGAGGAACTATTTTTTCAATTATAAAAGCATTTTTTCTGTTATAATTGACTTGCAATATGTATCCCTCAGGTAGGGATAGTGGTAGGGTTCATGCAGTTTGCACTATGCAGTTTAGAGTAAGGATGAATAACTATGTTTTGCTTTATAAAAACATTTTGCCTATGTTTAAAACTTGATTTGATTGTTTGTTTACCTCAGTGTTATAAAAGCCTGTTATGGCTATATAACATATAAGTCATTGTTTGTTAAATACAGCTTTTGAAAATCAAATGATCTGTTGTTAAACTGAATTATTATTGATGTCATAGTAAAACCATGACTTTAGTGCTTTACTATCTCAACAATAGCAGTGCCAGTGATTATAATGGTAAAAATCAGGTACTGGGATTTTATGTAGCTTCTGTGTTAAACTCCACCCACTTCCAGTTTCTATTCGAATACAAATACAAATGATTTTGTTAGTTGAACAAATACCGATACAAATACAAATGGTGGCATCTCCCTCGCCCCCTATTAGCTATACTACACATGAGCTAAAGAAACTGATCCTGGGATTAGTTTACTAACTTTATCTGTTGCTATCGTCCTGCAACAGCAACAAGTTAAACACGTGTAGTCTACGTACCTTCCTGCGACAGCAAGCCAGCACAGCTTCCAGCTCCAGAAATGACTGTCCAAAAGGATGGAAGAATCACAGGGTTTTTCTACAGACAGCACTATGGAGATCTAGATATGGTGCCCAAGTCAGAGTTCATCCATCCATCCATCCATTATCTATACCTGCTTATCTTGGGCAGGATCGCAGAGTGTGTTGGAGCCTATCCCAGCATGCATTGGGCGAGAGACAGGATTTCACCCTGGACAGGCCGCCAATCTATCGCAGGGCACACACACCATTCACTCACACAGTCATACCTGCGGGCAATTTAGAGTCACCAATTAGCCTGACCTGCATGAAACCAGAATACCTGGAGAAAACCCATGTGGGCATGGGGAGAACTCCACAAAGAAAGGCCCAAGCCAAGATTCGAACCCACCTTCTTGCTGTGTGGCGACAGTGCTACAAACCAGCACCAAACAGATGCTGTGCTCCCACAGTAAGACTGACACACATCCAGGCATTAATTTGCTTAGGCAACTTCTGTTTGTTCTTTGTTTTCTAAAAAGTATGTTACTGGTTGTAGGTAGTGTTGTGTTTAGATTATATCACATTGCTTATTAGTTGGCTACAGCCGTCCAGCCCACAGACCTAATATTAGCTTACAATCCCCCTTCCTTTTAACCAAGATCTGTGCATGCATCTCTCCTGCACTAATATCTACTCACTCAATATATGGTCACATATAATCAGAAAGCCAAGGAGATTAGCAAGACCTAGCCAATTTCAGTAACCCTTTGTACACGCCATTCCCCTGATTCCATGCTAAAAGCTGATTCATAATTCGCTCCAACAGAGG
Source organism: Anguilla rostrata (assembly GCF_018555375.3). NCBI lineage: Eukaryota > Metazoa > Chordata > Actinopteri > Anguilliformes > Anguillidae > Anguilla > Anguilla rostrata. The sequence continues at coordinate 35,161,893 of NC_057933.1, read as the reverse complement.
AGCTTTTGTTCTCTCAGCCACACACATGACTAGAGCCACACACACACAACACACTAGACTCCTTTTCATATTGTTTTATTCCTTTTTAGTATTTTAGTTTAGATGGTTGTTTGTTTGTTTCATAAATTCTATTTTATTGAACCTCACCCTTATTAGGATAAATTATTGAGTGTACCACCTCAAAGAACTTACACATGTTGTTACATCAGTGGTCAGTATTGTAATTTTTAATATTGGAGTTCGTATTCATGATTTAATAATGAATTTTATGACACTGATTAATTATGAAATTGATTGTAGTATATTTTGCACCATTTGATCACTGCATGAGGTAATCAAGTTCAACGTTATTGTCATGTGTATTAAAAATACAATGAAATACTTGTGCTCTGGCTGTCTCTGCCTTAACACAAGGGACACACGATAACAGTACATACAACAGCAAAGTGCAATGTGTGGTGCATATGGGAGCGTCAGCTGTTCAGCAACCTGACTGCCTGTGGAAAGAAACTGTTACTGAGACGGGAAATCAAATATAATCAAATCAGATAGAGTTACCCAGACCAAGGAGTTTCAACACCAGTTTGGATGGGACAATTGTATTAAAAGCAGAGCTATAATCAATAAACAACATTCTGACATAGGTATTTTTCTTTTCCAGGTGTACTAAACCAGTATGCAGAGCAAGTGAGATAGATCTGTAGACGATGCTATTTGAACAGTAGGCAAACTGTAATGGGTCGAGGGTAGCAGGAATGTTACATTTTATATATTTATATCTCCTGCATTCCTTTGTGCCTACTTTTGAAGATTGTTAAAATGGATATGTTTTAATTGTCTGTCCTCCATAATTGTCAGATTACAACACACAATTTGTAGAGGTTATTTGCCCGACACATGGCTCCTTAATGGACTGCACTGCATTATTGTCAGATTTCAAAACTGTCTAAAAAATCCATGCTTATTGCATGTGATAATTTTTGATAATCTTTCTGAATCAGATGTGTCCTGTATTGAGCCCCATTTCCTTAAGAAATTAATCATTTCAGTGGTAAAATAATGTAGATGAAGTTTATGTACATTTATTTGTTATTAACACAATGTAATATGTATTTATATATGTGTGACCCAGACTTACACTGTGTTGCTATTTCTCTGGCAGTGGAAGCAGTGATTTTGGTTAGATATTGCATTACTAATTGAGGTAATTACATTATTAATTAAGAGGTTTTTACCTTCCTTATAAATAATGTAATATAAAACATTAACTGGAAAGGTTATTTGGTTATCCATTCAAGTTAATTCATTACCCAACAGGTTATTACATTGCCTCGTCTTATAACATTATCTGTTACAAAAAAAACAAAACTCACAACTCAGCATTAGACAATATAAATATTACTTCCTTTCTCATACTGAAGGAGCTTCCTGCAAAGACCAGACCTCTACAGAATGGAATGACCTTTTGGTTGTGCATGGCAAAAGAACCGGCATTTTGTCCATTACACTTTCATTATCACATAAGAGGAAGAGAGACGTCCAAAATTTCACAATCAGGCAGTAAAAGCTGGAGAGGCACCTGGTGGAGGGGGAGTACAGGAGCAGGGAGCATGCCTTAAGATTACGGCTCTTGCCTTCAAAGGACACACAGTGCCGTGTGGCAAAGAAAGTGCGCAGCAGGAGCAATCTTAGACAAGAACAAAAAGGTCTGCTCTCCTATGGAGCCAATTCAGTTCTCCTTATGAGACTGTTTAAGTTGGAGGGTTTTCTTCTGGGAGGCTCGCAGCCAGAAGAGCCTGGTTTCTGTATTAATTTCATCCCTTTACCTTTCCCAACCCGGGGACCTCTGACCTGCCTTACCTGTATAAATAGAAAGAACTAATTTACCAGCGAGAAAGAGCTGAGGGGCAAACATGTCCTGGGTAATGAAGTGTTCAGCTTGTGCATGATTAACCAGCTGGTGGGGGTGGGGCAGGAACCACAGGCCATGAAATAAGGGGGAAAATTGATTAGCAATTTTCATTTATACAGCTAAACAAAAGCCTTTTTGCATATCAGACTGGTAAGTTAGTGGCAATCTCGTGTCAACTTCAGTCAAGGGTTCCACAAAGGAGCAATGTACTACAAATGTATATGAAAGGGTCAATATTCCACGTCAAAGGCCCAGTTCAGAAAATTAACCTGAAAATATTTCGAAAGATGCATCTGAAAATGATGCTTACATATATAAAATAAACATTTCATGTAGCTTTAAGCATGGTTTGAATGTAATAATGCAATTACCCTTGGCCTAGCATGTGGGGGGAGGTCAAAGCTTTTTCAGAGTGTAATTTTGAAACCAAATGTGATGCTTCATACTTGATTTTTGCATTTTAAAGTCTCTATGTAATCAATGTTTCATATCATTCATTGCTTAGAATAGACAGCACAGTCTTCAGCTATCACTTGAACTGTGAACTTGTTATGGAAAATCAACCAGCAGTACTCTCTTTCAAAGAACAAAATTGTGGTATCATACATGAGTCGTATCACATAAATATCTAGTCTAGACACCAAACATAAGTGTTGAAATAATTGGATCACTTCAAATGAAATGTCATATTCAGACAAAAGCTTTTCGACTCATGGCCATTGCTTAAATAATGGTTCTTCCTTTGAAATTTAGTTGTGTATGCAAGTCCAGTCATGTTCCTTTAACAGGAGTTGCATTATTTTTCATAATAAAGTGTACACGAAAATACCTAGTATGTATTAGTCTTATTTTAACTTGTTAGATCTGATGACTTGTCCAACATAGAAACCTTCAGTCATTTACCTGCCATTTAAACACCCCAAATAATGGCAGCATAAGGTTATTTTCTTATTTTGTCTGCTGTTTTGGTTAGCTTTGATAAACATGCCAGAAGGTGACAATTACTTTGTGCCACACAATGGAAACAAACTGTATTTTCATCTGTGGAGGTTTCTTGCACTTCATGCATAAGAACTTGAGTATAAAGACGATAAACTAGTCTGTGAAGTTATATAAATATACTCTGGAAACTGTCATGAGATTTCTCCCATAAATTCAATTCATGACTTCTCAGTGAAGTGAAGTAGCTGCTTATTTGTAACTGCAGAATTTTGGGGGATTTTGTACTTGTCCTTGAAGCCAAGGTTGTGTTTGCAGAATGAGAAAGGCAAAGATACGACTATCAAAGGCAATCAGATTGTTACAAGACATGATAAAACAAACTCAAATGCCACAAAAATAAAACATTTTGAACACTCACTAACTTGGTTTTCTGATCTCCCCAGTCACATTTTAGATCTAGTTTTGCTCATAATTTCAAAACTGGCATCTGACAACTGCTTAATACTGAGTTGATACTGTATACAGATTCTGCAGTTCTCACTCATTTGTTAATCAAATAATAATTTCCATTGTCTTTCAGATGTAGGCACTTTTTACGGACCTGATATAAAACCTGGAGCATTTTACTGATCTGTAAAAAAAGTAGGAAAATAAAATGGTGTGCTCTTTTATATATCACCACATGCCTTAGAAAGATGGGCTATATTTTTATTAAATTTGCTACTAGGTCATCATAAAGGGAAAGTAGCAAGGTTATAATATTAGAATTGGCAGCATATTATGAACTTCCAAGATGAACTTGCATTTTTAATACAGAGAAATAATAATAAAAAATTTTAAAAAATTAACTGAGGCACTCTAAATGTTAGCACAACTCAGTAAGAGAGAATGAACAAATTAATACGTCCCACTAAGGAGCACACCATAAAGTGACAGGATGACACTGAAAAAACTTAGGGTTTTTACATCCCTCAAGGGACTGAAGTTACGGTCAATCTCTCTTGAAAGAAATATCCTCTATTAGGAGATAGCCACAAGATAGGAATCCCTTCTGGCAAAAGGCCAGAATCTTTGGGGACCAATAGAAGACCAAGAATGCTTGACTGGTTTTAGGCTTCCTGGTGTACCAACAATCTGTTTCAATGTTATATCCACAGACAGCGCTATGGATAAAAATTTAAAATGATAAAATTTTGCCAACACAGCTATGTGGGATTCACTCATGCATCTAAATGCAACACAGAGGGCTCTATTTTCCAGAATCAATGTTTCACAGTGCGTGGGTACAGTGAATGGCACAGTGCACAGGCGCGCAGGACATGGCCATTGAATGTTGGTGTATTGTCGCGGCCAGAGTCAAGCAGTGCGCTGCTCAAAGCATGCGGCGCAGATAGAAAATGGGCAAGATTATGCTGAATATATTATCAGAGGGTGTGTTGCAGCTGGATTCATGCATAGCCAATCAAATGACCTCTTTTAATTCCCTTTAGAAGTTGTGCACTTTGTGCAGTGTGCACTGCTAATTCACAAAGACACTGCAATGGAAGACATGGATGAGGATATACAGTTGAAGTCGGAAGTTTACATACACTTAGGTCTTAAGTCTTTAAAACTCATTTTTAACCACTCCACAGATTTCATGTTAGCAAACTATAGTGTTGGCAAGTCAGTTAGAACATCTACTTTGTGCATGACACAGGTAATTTTTCCAACAATTGTTCACAGACAGATTATTTCACTTTTAATTCACTATATAACAATTCCAGTGGGTCAGAAGTTTACATACACTAAGTTGACTGTGCCTTTAAACAGCTTGGAAAATTACAGAAAATGATGTCATGGTTTTAGAAACTTTTGATAGGCTAATTGACATTATTTGAGTCGATTGGAGGAGTACCTGTGGATGTATTTTAAGGCCTACCTTCAAACTCTGTGCCTGTTTACTTGACATCATAAATAAATCAAAATAAAATCAGCCTAGACCTCAGAAAGAAAATTGTGGACCTCCACAAGTCTGGTTCATCCTTGGGAGCAATTTCCAACGCCTGAAGGTACCACGTTTGTCTGTACAAACAATACGCAAGTATAAACACCATGGGACCACGCAGCCGTCATACTGCTCAAGAAGGAGACGTGTTCTGTCTCCTAGAGATTAATGTGCTTTGGTGCGAAAAGTGCAAATAAGTCCCAGAACAACAGCAAAGGACCTTGTGAAGATGCTGGAGCAAACAGGTACAAAAGTATCTATCTATCTATATCCACAGTAAAACGAGTCCTATATCGACATAACCTGAAAGCTGGTCAGCAAGGAAGAAGCCACTACTCCAAAACCGCCATGAAAAAGCCAAAAGTAAGATCTTTGCACATGGGGACAAAGATCTTACTTTTTGGAGAAATGTCCTCTGGTCTGATGAAACAAAAATTGAACTGTTTGGCCATAAAGACCATCGTTATGTTTGGAGGAAAAAGGGTGAGGCTTACAAGCCGAAGAACACCATCCCAACCGTGAAGCACGGGGGTCGCAGCATCATGTTGTGGGGGTGCTTTGCTGCAGGAGGGACTGGTGCACTTCATAAAATAGATGGCATCATGAGGAAGGAAAATGATGTGGATATATTCAAGCAACATCTCAAGACATCAGCCAGGAAGTTAAAGCTTGGTCACAAATGGCTCTTCCAAATGGACAATGACACAAAGCATATTTCCAAAGTTGTGGCAAAATGGCTTCAAGAAAACAAAGTCAAGGTATTGGAGTGGCCATCACAAAGTCCTGACCAGTCGAAAATTTGTGGGCAGAACTGAAAAAGCAACCTAGGAGGCCTACAAACCTGACTCAGTTACACCAGTTCTGTCAGGAGGAATTCCAGAAACTTATTGTGAGAAGCTTGTGGAAGGCTACCCGAAACGTTTGACCCAAGTTAAACAATTTAAAGGCAATGCTACCAAATACTAACAGAGTGAATGTAAACTTCTGACCCACTGGGAATGTGATGAAAGAAATAAAAGCTGAAATAAATAATTCTCTCTATTATTATTCTGACATTTCACATTCTTAAAATAAAGTTGTGATCCTAACTGACCTAAGACAGGGAATTAAACATCAGGAATTGTGAAAAACTGTGAGTTTAAATGGACTTGGCTAAGGTGTATGTAAACGTTCAACTTCAACTGTACTATGCAGGTTTTTCTCCCAAGGTACAGAGTTGGTTTTAACTTTTTCAAAAATCGAGTCTAAAAGAATTTCATAAATATGAGAAATTTACTTCAATTTGTTAAAATTTTAGATTAATTAACTGTGAAGTTCTTCCATAGCCTACCAAGCCCTTTGTGGTAATGGAGCTCACCAGTGCTCTCTTTCTTCAAAATGATATTTCAAATGGTTGATTTTGGTAATCCTAAGGTTTGGCCTCTGACTGTTTGTTTTTCATATTTTTCACCCTCATAATGTCTTTCCTCACTTTCATTGGCACAACTCTGGTCCTTATGCTGACAAATGCCAATAACAGTCTCCAAAGGCAATCAAAAAAGAATCAAGACTAGATACTGAAAGCTTCTGTGTACTTTCAGTAAAGAAGCAATTGAACACACCTGATTAATCAGAAACACCCGTTAAGCCATTTGTCCTATTATGATGCCCTGACACCGAGCAGCTATGCATAAAAAGTGATGTTATTTCTACATGTTGACACCAAAACGTGTTAAATACTATTTAATAAAAGCTGAGAGCACTTTAATCACATATGAATTGTTTGATTACAAATTCAACGTTATGCAGAGCAGAGCTAAATCAAGAAAAAAAATATGGCTTTGTCCCAAACATTATGGCACTCACTGTATTATGCCAAAATGGCATAATTTTTGCAAAATATTACATGAATTGTCAAAATCTGTTTATAAATGAAGTCCATAATTTGTTCTAGTACTGTAGCTATCATATTTACTTAAGTGGTCTTTTAAAATTAAAAGACCACTTAAGTTGCATTTATTGCCATTCTTCTCATAACAGACTGGTGTAAGATGCAGAACAAAATACAGCAGCTCAGGCACCACAGTGCAGTATAAGAACAGTCACAAACAACTAAAAACAAGGAATAAACTTAGGAATTAAAATTATAAAAAATACAACAATAAATGTAACCCATTCTTTTTTTTTTCCTGCTTGTGGAATTTATATCAAATTGGTCAGCATATGATCCAGGGAAACCATTGATTGGCTTTTGAATAGGCTATGATCACAAAATTACCAGATGGTCCAGGTGAATCAAAATCCATGATGAACATACCACAAATACCAACACTCCATGCGCCAGCCAGAAAATAGAGCCCACAGTAATGGTAAACCAAATTCCAAGAAATTGTTAAAAAAATGTGCTAACCAGCAGCAAAGACGGCTGCCGTTTTGCAAGCCTTGCCTCCATACATCTGATTTTGGGAAGCCCCCATCTGTTTCTACAAAGTCTGACATAATTCAATCGCTGACCAGCATCAAAAAAGCTAAACGTAAAATAGGAAATTGCTGTCAGTGAACCCCCCCACCCCTGCTCCCCAAATCCTACTGGCCTCTGCTATATGAAGATCTTTTTTTCCCTCCCATGCCTCCATGTACTAAACTCACTCCAAATTAGTGCATATGACCTTGGCCATAATACTTGCCTAAATAGACATACATTCCAATGAGTGAAAACCAAAAAGGTGAGCTACAGGAAGCTTGCACCTCTAGAGAGCACTGCAGAGCAAACATCTAAGCATGTACACAACTTCAAATTAAATTTTCTGCACGATTACACTCAGTAATTACTAGCTTTACTAAACCCACAACTAATGCCTTCCAATTAGTTAATCTGTAAGTATTGATCTGTCAACAATTTGAGAGAAAATGTAACATTTGGAGTGCTTTGAAATGTATATGAATAAGTTGCATTAAAGCACATAACAGGAAATATAACATTATGCTCCTACAATCTTACTACATCTTGACAATGTAGCAGCTGTGTGGAACCACGACACCTCATAAGACCCACAATTCATTTTTGTTGTCTGTATGGGACATGAGTCTCCGGTCTTAATCTCAAGAAAAATGGCGGCGATAGGGGGTGCAGGCAGGGCCGTCGTTTAGGGGTGAAAGGTGATGACAATTCTAGGGGCCCACAGCCCTTGGGGGGCCCACAAAAACCTCAGTAGCCTATTATGTAGGCCCCCCTTTCTATGGCTAAATTATTATGCATAGGCCTAACTAATACTTATTTACGGTGGCAGTGTTATTAACAAACATGTCTTAGCAGGCGCTGCATCAACATCTTCTAACTCGGTCCAGGATGTTTTAGCATTTTTGGCATTGAAAAAATCTGAGATGCGTTTTTGCGCCATGTTGTAGGCTACTTCATCCACTTAGCCAACTCGTGCATCGTGACTGAAGTGTTTGCAATTGTAACAAAATTCCGTACTGACCCCGTCGTGAACCCTGTAGTAAGATCGCCATGCCTGTGATCACTAAAAACTAACAAACACATGTTTTTCAACATCTATTTTCTTCCCCAAAGCAAAATTATTTATTATATTGTTTTAATATATATTATATTACATTACAGGCATTTAGCAGACGCTCTTATCCAGAACGACTTACACAACTTTTACATAGCATTTTTACATTGTATCCATTTATACAGCTGGATATATACTGAAGCAATTTTGGTTAAGTACTTTGCTCAAGGGTACAACGGCAGTGTCCTACCCGGGAATCGAACCTGCGACCTTTCGGTTACAAGCCCAGTTCCTTACCCACTGTGCTACACTCCGTCCGATATATATATATATATATATACTTAAAAAAACACTTTTTCAGCACCCCCCTTCCTGCGTCCCTGGTAGCAGCAGGACACATTTTTCCATTTTTAAAAATGGAAAGTGTACTAAACTGCTATGTTAGCCTGTTGACATGACTCTTGTTAACGTTAAGCAGGGGCTAATCTTACAGCTTGCCCTCCTCATACAATAATAAAGTGAAGCTGATTGCCTAGAGCAATGGCATTGATAAGCCAATTTAGATTTTTTAAAATGTTAATGCCAAGACTAGGTAGGTTAGTTCTTCATCGGTTGTTCCATAAAACTGTCAAGAACACAGAGGAACAGAAACATAAAGAAAAAATGATAATACATAGTCTAAGAAAAAAAGTTGTGTAAAATTGATCTTTGGCAATGAAAAGTCAGGGGGCGGGGCCCACACCAATATTCTTTCAGGGGGCCCAAATTTCCTAGCAATGGCCCTGGGTGCAGGGTCGGGTGTTTTCCACCCTAGCCTCCATTTTTTTCACAACTACACACATTTCATGTTACCATACATTTCTTGTGTTAAGTTAATTAGGGTATCTACTTTATTTCCGTAAGAGGTCATTTTTAAATAATAGCTAAGAGACAGATTTATTTCAGCTTTTATGAAATATATCAGATTTTCAGTGGGTCAATTTTACACACACTTTGTTAGCATTTGGTGGCATTGCCTTTTAATTGCTTAACTTGAATCAAACGCTTGGGGTAGCCTTCCACAAACTTCTCACAATACCTTGCTGGAATTTTGGCCCATTCCTCCTGACAGAACTGGTGTAACTCAATCAGGTTTGTGGGCCTCCTTGCTCGGATACGCTTTTTCAGTTCAGTCCTCAAATTTTCTATGGGATTCAGGTCAGGGCTTTGTGATGACCACTCCAATACTTTCACTTTGTTGTCTTTAAGCCATTTTGTTACAACTTTGGAGTTATGGTTAGGATCATTGTCCTACTGGAAGACTCAGTTGCGACCAGGTTTTAACTTTCTATCTGATGTCTAGGGTCTTCAGTGTTTCTAGATAATCCTCCTTCCTCATGATTCCATCTATTTTCTGAAGTGCTCCAGTCCCTTTTCCAACAAAACACCCCCACAACATGATGATTTTTTTTTTGTTCCGGTATTGGAATTGTGACTTCCTTGCTCGACAGCCTTTCAGGCCATGGTGATGTAGGATTCTCTTAATGGTGGATGTAGATATTTTGGTCCCTGATAGCTCCAACTCCTTCACCAGGTCCTTTGTTGTTGTCTTGGGGTTCAGTTGAACCTGTCGGACCATATTTCGTTCAGCCCTGGTAGTTAATTTGCTCCTCTGCCTGAACGATGCAGTGTCTGTGTGGTCCCAAGATTTTTATATTTGCATACAATTGTTTGTACAGATACCTTCAGTTGTTTAGAAATTGCTCCTAAGGAGGAATCGGACTTGTGGAGGTCCACTATTTTTTTTAATTTTATTTTCTGAGGTCTTGGCTGAGTTCCTTGGGTTTTACCATGATATCAAGGACAAAAAGGCAGTGGCTCAAAAGGCAGGCCCTTAAATACAACCACAGGTGCCAACTGACTCCCAGTTAATTCCTAAATATAACAATTAGCCAATCAGAAGCTTCTAAAAAGTCATTACATCAATTTCTTGAATCTTCCAGACTGTTTAAAGAGACAGTCAGCTTGGTGTATGTGAACCTTCTACCCACTGGAATTCTGATATAGTGAATTTAAGCTGAAATAAATGTGTCTCTAATCGATTGTTTTAAAATTACCTGTGATGTGAACAAAGTAGATGCCCTAATTGACTTGCCAAAAGAGATGTATGGTAACATGAAATGGTAACAGTTGTGAAAATCTGAGTTTGAATATCTTTAGTCTAGGTGTATGTAAATTTTTGGCCTCATCTGTACTATTGTTTGCATTCAGGTGGTCACCGGCAACTTGTAAATTTACCACCGATAAATTTATTTATGTCCACTTAAAGGGTACCATTTGCAAAAAGTTGCACACTCTGCAACCCTGCTGAATTTAAATATAAATGTAAATTTTAAATATAAACATGAAATGTGAAAGTACATGTTAAATGTAGAAGCTAAATGTTTGGAATATAAGCCAGGCCACCTATGTGTAAAGTCAGATTTTTTGCATGTAGTTTCAACCAAACCCATCCAAACACAATTGATGTGGCTGCCTCAAAATGACTACCCCAGGCAAATTTGCTGAAGCCATTGAGAAGTATTTGCAGTTGGGGTAAGAGCTAGACCAAGTTATAAAATGAAACAAACTTTAACATTACATCTGTCCCTGGTATCATTTTTCATTTTAGTTTGGCAAAAAGCTTCACATAATTTCCTGTAACCTCTATGACAGTGTCTATTGGCAGTTGAGCGATAGCCCAGTGATAGGCCTATATCAGTGGTCTCCAACCCTGGTCCTGGAGAGCTACAGGGTCTGCTGGTTGTTGTTTTCACCTTAAAATCAGCACCCAGTTGAGACCCAAGACACTAGGTGAGTTGAGTTAACTGTGTAATCAACTGCTCTAATTGATTCATGAAGTGCAGAGTCACTATGAAAACCAGCAGACCCTGTAGCTCTCCAGGACCAGGGTTGGAGACCACTGGCCTATATGGATTGTTTGATTATGTTAAGATGATCATCATGTGAGAAATGTTACACAATCACTCAAAATTTCAATGTTATGCCAACCCGGCTATAATGCTGTAATGTCATGAAAATGTGTTTTTGTATATTATCAACAGTTTAACTTGCATTCTAGCTGTAGTGTTCACTAGCGAGTGAAAGCTGTTAGCTACCATTTTAACCTTTTGTTTCATACGCTGTACTTCTATGATACTTGGGAATAGGTACATACAGTCAGGTGACAAATTAAAGGAAAAACCTGAATAAATGAGTGAAGAAACATAATGAATGCAGATGCTTCCATAGAGGTGCAATGCATGATACAATTCAGAAATTAACATCCTATCATGCTCTGTGGCATGTATAAAAATGCTGAGTAGGCCCAATTGACCTCAATTTTGCATCAAGATGGCAAGAGGAAAAGATCTAAGTGACTTTGAATTAGGGCATGGTTGTCAGGAGCTTCAGTCACAACAACTGCTCAGCTGGCTAATATTTCAACAAGAACATTGACTAAAGTGACATCTGCATTTACATCAATGGGAAAGACATCAGTAAATATGGTCAGAAATTGTGGTCAAAAGCACACATTCAATAACTGTGATACTTGTGCATTAGTGCGATATCTAAGGAAAAACAGAAGAGCAACTCTTCCTCAGGTGACTGAGAATGTCAATGCAGGAGATGTCTGTCAACAACTGCATAGAGAGGGATATTATAGTACAATTGCAATGCATAAACCCCTCATTACAAAAATAAATGCACATTTGAGAGTTCAGTGGTGCAAAAACCATAGGCAGTGGTCTACCGAGATGTGGAAAAAAAGTGATATGGTCCAATGACTCATCCTTTACTATATTCTCAAAAAGTAGGCGAGTGTATGTGTGCCGTACCCAAAGAGAATGGTACAGGCCTGAATGCTTGACCCCTACAGTGAGGGGGACCGGTGAATCTGTTATGCTGTGGGGGGCATTTTCCTGGCATGGATGCACTTATTCCCTTAGAGGGAAGGGTCACTGAAATCAATATAAAGTTGTTATAAGTGATCACCTTCATCCTATGATGAAACGTTTATATCCTGGTGGTCTCTTCCAGGATGACAGTGTGCCGATCCACAGGGCACGAGGGGTCACTGAATGGTTTGATGAGTATGAAACCAATGTGAATCATATGCTATGGCCTTCACAATCACCAGATCTCAACCCAATTGAACACTGATGGGAGATTTTGGACTGCTGTAATAGACAGCATTATCCACCACTGTAGGGCAGTTCACAGAAGTCTGCCTCTTATCACACTCTCAAAGTAAAACAGACTGTTTACTGTGCTGACAGGGAGTCAGAAATTGTGATGAAGAGACAGTGCTCAGTTGCAAAACATCTGATTAGATCAGCAGTATGTGATCTGTAGGTTCTCCATAATACAATGTAATAATGTTTTATTTGTCGGAAAACGGGATGTTATGAGGAACAAGTTGGTGTATTTGGTGGTGGAGTGCTGACTAAAGATCTTGATACCTATGGGTCAGCACCCCACCAGATACAAAGGTTAACCTAGTGTGATATGCGTACAGAGGTAGTGCAAGCAGGTTCATTGATCTATACTGTTCTGCTATGATTGCGTCTTTATTTGATGACTTGGAGTTTTGCTTTGATCATTTTGTATATAAGGGAAAACATGCAGTGGTGCAGGGAGACTAGTCAACACAGTCTCCAACACATCACGTGTATAACTATTTCACCACTCACAATATGCACCATTGTATATTGTCATTATTACTGAACACACTGAGCAATAAACTGCATTCATTTTAACCTGACATTCCTCTTTGACTCTTAGCATTGCGCACCTAGCAGTTTTACGGTCCTAACATACACATAGAACTCAGGATATCTGCACCCCGTAGTAATTCGCCTATACACTAGTGTCATAGCAGGATATACAATTGTATACATGCAGGCTACACAAGCCAGTGACATGTCTACATCTATCAAGCAAGATAGCGATTAATATAAAGCCACACTACTGGCGAACAACAGTCTCCTCCATCTGTGCATAACTGTTAACACAGAGGAAAGGTAATAGAGATAACATTAAATTAATCCCGTTCCAGTAGCACCGGGTAAGATTACATGCATTCTTATGCCACTCAGATACTTCCACTGTTTGGTTTACATAGGGGTTTCTTACAGTTGGTGAACTCGACATGATAAGTTTTGTTTTCTTGTTGTTGGTGACCTCGACACACCATTTGGTGTATCTGGTGTACCATCACCAAAACACCAAATGACGGAATATCTTTTGGAATAACAGTGTTCCATCCCTCCAGTACAGTTCCAAAGACAGTAGAGTCAATGCCAAGGTGCATTGAAGCTGTTCTGGCAGCTTGTTGTGGCCCATCACCTTACTTACGGGGCGACATAGCTCAGGAGGTAAGGCCGATTGTCTGGCAGTCGGAGGGTTGCCGGTTCAAACCCCGCCCTGGGCGTGTCGAAGTGTCCTTGAGCAAGACACCTAACCCCTAACTGCTCTGGCGAATGAGAGGCATCAATTGTAAAGCGCTTTGGATAAAAGCGCTATATAAATGCAGTCCATTTACCATTTACCATTACTAAGGCACGTCATGTTTTTATTTTTCACCCGTCCATACATATATTTGTATGTATAGATGGACAATGGCTATATATATCATATTAGTTTCAGCCTGGCAAAAGCTAGCTAAGTTACAGGTCGGGCTGCCTTTAAATTTGCCAAGCTGAAAAAAATACAAAATATAAAACCACCGTTTGTCTATAAATACAAAAATACTGTGTACAAACCATTATCTAAAAGAAACACAAGCATAAGAATCACTGTGCCGTGCAGATCATCAGGTGAAAAGCAGAGAGGGTGGTTTTGCTTAACAAACATGTGGCACAATTTTTTTAAGGAAAAGTGATGCTTCCCTAATTTTTCCCACCCCTGTATGTTCTTGTATTAAAGGGTCAGACCACAGGCATTGCTTTTATTATTTTATACTAAATAATTTTTTTAATGATGTTGTAAAACTATTCATAAAAGTACTATTTCAAGATTACTACTTCAGTATTCCATTTTTCAGCACTGGGCAGTACAGTGCCTGCCCAGGAGAAAGTGATATAGAAAATGAATGGACAGACAGACAAACAGACAGGTAGACAGATGGATGACTGGAATTTTTTCCATGCTTCGTTTATTTTTACCTCCCCCAAACACTTTTACTTACTTTTATGTTGGCCCAGTGTAAAATTCTTAGTTACATGAACTTCTGGTTTTGTCTGTGAATGGAGTAATAAAATGTTGTTGACAAAACTACAAATATTTTTGAACAGAACCTTGAACCTTGAAAGCTGAGTAAATTCAAAAGTGCAATTGCGATCAGTTTCTTAAGAATTTTTAACTGGGATGAGCCATTTATCATAATAAAAAAATAATATAATAAAAAAATTATTATTATTATTAGTATTATATATATATATATATAATAAATAATTTTATTATTTATATATTTTGTTTTTTTACAGTGTACTGATTGGGACCATTTTAATGTCACTGTTGTGTAGATTGCAGGACCAGAATCCACGCTCCTGAGACATATGGCTGTATTTACTGAGGCCAAAAACAAAATTAAAGATTCAGCTAAAAGCATCCAGTTAGAAAACACTTTTGATGAAATGAGGCTTTAACTTTTCTTTTTTGTCTTCAGAGGCATATGTATAAAAAGAATGGATAATTAAATCTCTCAGTGTTGTATTATCATGCTTGTCCATTAAGAATTATCCTTTGTAAAGAAGTTTAAAAACAGTTTACACTTTACGTAAATTACATAATTATGTAATTAAAGATGAGGAACTGAAATGACTTTGCTGGCTCATGTATTACTGGGTAAAAGGATTTTGTTTCGGGTGCTAATATAACGGACTTGTAATAATATGCACACAACACACTGAAATCAGATTTATAGTTTACATCTACAACATTGTTTACTTGTTAATTATTCAAAGAGAGATGGATCCTTCAGAAAGCAGTCTCGCCTAATAAAACATTTAAGATTAATTTGCTCCATGGAGCAATATTTCAATCTTTCCTCTTGCATTTTTGAAAGTTACAAACAGGTGTGGAATATAAACTACAATGCATTAGATGCAATATATTCTAATTTGACAATGCGGTTGAAGAGTGACAGAGCTTTGCCAAACAGTTATGTTTTAAAGCAATAAACCTTGAGTGAATAACAATTCTGAATATAATATAGAGTATTAGCAAGCAGAGGTAAATCATACTATTTTCCCAAATGTTCCTCAAACCACTGAATCTATATCTCTCAGGTTATTAAAGGCCATACACTTAACCACTTCTTTAATTACTTGGCTGAAGAACATAAGGTCATTGCATTACTGAAAAAAATAAAACTCACAGGAAATTAGGTATAATCCATAGGATTATATTTCTAAATACTTCTTTTTATGCCAATTAATTAATTCTTATCTGACAGAATCTATCCAAGTAATTTATATCACCATCTTCATGGGAAAGAAAAAGATTTAGATCCTATATTAATGCACTTTCCACAAAGGGATGAACTCCTGCTGAAAAAAAATATACGCACACTGTAACATGCCTAAGATTATGTTGAAAGCGGTAAAAAAATCCTAAAGTTGATGGATACATTATGACAGTGGAATACTAATCACAAGATCAACTTTGCTCTAAGTCTACAGGATTGCGGAAGCCTTTCGCTCAGAAAAGCAAACCGTGGATTAGAAGTAAATAGAGGCTTAAAGGGAACAGAGAGGAACACTATACAAACAAGACTTGAAATAATCATAAAAATTCAAAATCGTCCTTTCCTTAATGCCCAACAAAGATTTCTTTGTTTCCAAACTAGGCATGCTTAGTTTGCATGTGATCAGCAATTCCCATTGAAATAATTTCATGTTTGACTGCTCTGCTACGACTGCTCATTTGCATTGTTTAAATTGAGCCAATGCACTCAGCAGTTAAAGGCCACTGGATCTGTGGTAACTAATTTTAACATATACTGGGACTGTAAACCAAAAATAAAAAATTTGTATTGCTTATTTTTAACAATATCTCCAAAAGCTTTTAGTGCACCAGTCAAAAACTATGAGATGCCTGACCACATACATACGTTTGGGAAGTAAAATGTGATCACAGACCGGCCCACTGCCTTACTCCTGCCTTGAGTATTGCCCTACTGACTTGGTATATCTGTTTGTTTGTCTCAAATGAGGTAAAATAAGAATATTTTAGTTCAATTATTTATGGTTATATGAAAGGGGAAAAGGTTTGGAGTCTCCGACTGTACATGTTGCGAAGATGGTTGACAGGATTAGTGTGTTACTAGTTTTAAGTTACTTTTAGCCTTCAGTGCAATAATATTACAACTGTCACAGATGACCACTGAATATTTTAATAACCGAATGAGTGACCTCAATTGCTAGGCAAATTTAGCACCGGACTGCTCTGGAGATTTTTTTGATGTTACAATAAGTCAGACTGAAACATTGCAGTTACATTGTAACACTAAAATATACCTTTTGGTGAAGTATTAGTTTGAAACATATCCTTACATGTGGTATATACCTGACAAGATGTAGAAATATGTATTTTTATTATGGAAAAACAATTTGCCCAATGGGAATCTGAAGCAGCCTCCCCCATATGCATATGACAGAGGATCCCCACTGGCCTCCAGAATGCAAAGGTGCAGCATACTAATCAACTTGTTAGAAGTCAGCATTACAGTTTCATTTCCGTTTATCACCATTTTGACACAGTATCAACATCCAGCACAGTTAATCTTTCCAGAATTACAGCATTCCATGATACTCCAAGGAAGACAACAATTAACTTTTCTAATTCAGCACAAAATTAATATGATCACCTTAAATAGACTACTAGTATACAAATTATGATATAATGAAGTATACTGTCATTGGTGTGCATAATAAAATTAGCTAAAATAAGAATACTAGCAGTTTGGGTGTGATGGAAACATATGACAAAAAATGGTTTTTCATCCCATCTTAATGCATATGGCATTTTGATTCTGGGTCACAATCCCCGTTAAAATCACTGGACATAAAATTATTGTGCAATATTTAAGTTCATAATTGTCAATGCTTTTATTTACCTGGCAGGTCTGTGTATGACATCAGATTCTACGCTACCTCCTTGTCGCACCTCTAAGCACATTTTACTTACACTCGTCCCTGGCTTCTTCCAAATTTTGGTGCTGTTTCTAGTACAAACATACGCTGATCGGCTTTCCTTTTGTCAGTGCAGCAGCACAACAAACACGCTGCTTTCCCTCTGCTCCTCTGATTATGGACTGAATATTTCTCACAGATTCATTAAGCAGGACCGACCCTAGCTGTATGAATTTTAAAAGAGGAATTTGGAGGGGGGGGTTGGGCAGATATAGTAGTCTGACAGACCAGCTTGTTCCCTGCTTGCTTCCCTGTGTACTAGTGAGGTCCTACTGCAGCCCTGCAAAAATGAAAGCTTTACGGAAAAACAAAAGCATCACATTTCAATCAAGTCAGAGCCAGAACCATGGACTTACTTAGACAACTGCAGACTCTCAACTCTGCATTCACGGTCCTAAAGCACTGAAGTGAAATATTCCTTTATTTAATTCTAAAATAAAACACTGTACATACATCTATTTAAATGGGTTTACATTTCCTGCTTGTGCAGTGCAGTCCTTTCTATTTAATTTCAATATCAGCACCTCGTGTGTGGCAGTAAAATATTCCTAACAACAATTATACTGTTTAACACTAAAATAAAGCAGAGCTGTGCATGAATACTGAAGCATGATGGCTTTTCATATTTGATAACTGATGCAGCCTCCAGACTCCATTTAATGATCTAGGCTAGATAGTTATTAGCAGAATGCAGCCAGATGACTAGAGATAGACAGTTATCAAACCGATAATTACAGTGCACGTACAGTGTTACAACAGTGTAACAACAGTACATAACTACAATTAGTTATCATTAAAAAAATAGAACAATACTATATAGCCACACTCTATATGATGAAATAAATACTAAATGTCTAGCACCAAATGGAGTATTGTCTTCACTTGCAATAACAGAAGGCCACAACTTAACATTGTCCTAAAATAACGAGATATCAAATGTCAGAAGCAAGAGATATCTCTTGTAGCAGTAAATTACTTCAGCTGCTCGCTATTTTCTGCCTGATATTGCCAAGCATACCTATATCATCACATTGTCATTTATTCTAATGTCTATTCTAGCGTTTTTGATAAACTAACTTTATTGCATTTCGGACAAGGATACCTCAGAAATATTTTCTCTACGGTTTTTGCACGGTATAGAATTGTTAGCATAAGGCACTTAGTAGCGGAATGTGTACACAACAGAAAGAGCGGTCTTGGCTATTCAGCACGTTTCTCACGTTTCCAACCGCGCTCCCGTTACAAGAGGATGTTCCACAAAGCACACTCGCGACCACCGCTCTGATGTGGCAGAACTCCATGCTTTTCGATAAGGAAGATCGAAGACTATCACAGAGGTGTTCTCAGCCGAGCGATAGGAAAATATCACATGCTCTCTCGACAAGTTAATACACACGCGTCAGTGCAGCCAAACAGAGCCAAATTACAGCTCAGAAAATAATGCGCATGTAGTGCTTAAATTAACGGCACAATTGGTGACGAGGAGCGTTCAAAAATAGACATTTTAGCCACATATCAATAGTGTGTGAAGGACACCAATATGCTCATTTTCCATGAGTTTTTACAGTGAATGTTTGCAGCGCTGAAGCGCTGAATGTGTACTTGTGTGACTTCATTTTTCAAATGAACATTCTGTTCTGATAAGTGATGATGATTTCGATTGGTGAATTGACCCTATACAATAAGATGTATGAGTAGGCTACTAGAGATGTAAAAAAAAAAAGAAAAAAGGTTACCTTGTAAGACAGATATGTGGCTGATGTCCAGGTAAAAACGGTATTTAAAGTAATTGAACCTGTTTTTTTTCTTTCTTTCTGTTGTTACTAAAAGTCTGAACGCGCAAGAGCTTTGCAATGTAACGCTTAAACGGGCGCTTTCATTTCCTAAATGTGGTGCAGTGAAAATCTGCGCATATCAAACAAACCTCTTCCATCAGAACATAACATTTCACTTCACCGCTACATATACTATAAATAGACCTAAGTTTCATATGACGTGAAACGAATTACTTGCGGATAAAAGCTGCGAAGCAGTCTGCATAAATACATTTCCTCGATGTACTCTGGTCAATCAAGCAGTGCAACTGTCCTTACTCTTACACTTCTCCGCTTAGAAAAAGCACGTCTACCGGTAGGTTTCAAGTAACTGCATTAAAGTGTATTTGTCTCAGTCACTTTTGTGTACAACGTGTTAAGGTTCAACGAAACGCCAGCGTTTTAGACATACTGACAAAAATGCCAACAAACGTGTATTCAGAGTGCGCACTGCATTTGAAATATTGTCGTTATCGTCTTCAGTTGACATTCAATTGTATGTTTTTTTTTTTTTTTTTGTGAAATGTTAAATAGTATTAGAGGATATATAAATAATATGCAGTACTTTATATCCCGTCTTGTGTTTTCCAAGGCATAGGTCATGAACTGCCGCATATATTCTGTCATGTTTTTTGGAACAGAACGGTTTTATTGTTAAGACTTTGGCATTATTGCAGCAATGGTGCCTAGACCAAAGCTATTGGGAACTAATAGTGTCCAGTCAACTACCAGTGGTCCATTTCTTTGGATTCCTTCAAAATGGTTGATCCAAAGGTAATCCATCCAAGCACATTAGCACACATTCTCCAAGCTGAGAGATCACAGTACCAACAGCATATGGGACAAGTCAGGCCCTCTAGCTTTTTTTTATCCTGATCTATAAAAGTGTTGGTGCACCACGTCAGGCAATAAATCGTATTATCTCATTTACTGTATAATAATTTTATGTTTTACCTTTATTTTAATCGCATTGGCCAACTGAGAACTCTGTACTAATTTCCAATGATGACCTGTAAAATAAAAGTTGTTAGTGAATGCAAGAGGTTGTGTTGCCAATCGGAAAGTAATTTTATGGAAATATTAGCTTTAGATTTTGAGAAGACAAGGATTAAGATGATATATCCTTACTCAACTAGGCAGCAATGTAAATGAGGGGTGAGGGAAGGTCTGCAGTTCACAACAATGATTTTGTTCCATTGAATGTAACTAACAGGAAATGTGTCAGGTATGAAATTAAATCAATAAGTTGACCTTAAATATTTAACTCCTAAACTAATATGTAAATCAAACTAACAGATGTTATGGGTAGGTGCATATAGATCTGCAATTCCAATCTACTAGAAGAACTAGTGAAGGAAAGCACCCTTCAGGCTCGTCAACTCTTATCATTGAGGTGAGCATGGCATTATTGTGATACAGAATCATCACTAATGTTGAGCTATGAAGCTGATGACTTCTTCCATGTCCCAGCCTTTACCCAAACAAAACATTTCACCTGATACTGGTACCACTACATTTATTATTGCACCTTTGGTAACTAATCCAATCAAATAAATGACTGTAAATTATTTATCGTTCTCCACCTTATGATAAAATGCAGAGAAAGGTATAGCATGGTATAAACAACATATAAGCTCAATTGCTAAAGCCAATACAAAGCTAGAATTCTTGAATTATTAGACTCCACTAATTAAAGCAAATAGATCAAATTGATTCTGTACAGTCAGCTTTAACATAACAAAGGAGAAAACCATAGATGTGTGATAATTAAAAATACTGTTTTACCACATATACAAGACATTGTTCCTCTCAGAAATATTTTTAAATTCACCACAAATGCATTAGTTGACAGTATACTGATTTCAGGAACCTGATCAGTTATAGTAGATCACACATCTTATACCATCTGTACAAGTGAATTATTTGATATCAGACATTCTGAATCATTTTACACGACCTGTCTTGTCTTTTAAATGATAAACAAGTTTTCCTTTATTCAAAACCACAACCCATTTCAAAACATGCCATGTTGGAAAAGAAAACTTTTATCAGTCAAAGTTCTGCAGCTAGCTGATTTATGGTCTTTGCTCAGTTTGGCCTGATTTTGCGAAACAGAACAATATATTTTAAAACAGGAGGAAAACAAGAATTCAAAATGTTTTACTCTGAAATTTGAAAGGCTATTAAGCATGATTTTTCTCTAATTCCTCAGAAGGCCTATTGAAATATAGGTATTATACTGTAGAGTTATACAGATTCAGTAAGACACTTGCTAAGAGTACAGGCTTATCATAGATAAATCTGACCCGCTCTTGAACTTTAATTTTGTAGGACTAAGGCTGCATTTACACCAGATCAGGCAATGCGGCACCTTGCCGCAGGGCTGTGCGGCGGTGTGGGCGTGTCACTACATGGGACATTTGTGTGACGTCTTGTTGTGAACTTTAACCCCCCCTCCATTTCCTGTGCTAACTTAAAAAAATAAATAAAATGGACACAAACGCAAACCGAAGGAAGCTTCTTGCTATCATTATTTTGCAGCATAGACTGCCAGCCAGATGCAGACATCGAAGCTGGGTACACAAAATAAACCAAGCGAGGACACAACTGGGAGAGTATCATTGTTTGGTCCATGAACTGCATAGTGCTAGGTAAAATAAACTAACATGCAAGAACTGCTAAGTAGCGAATCTTTTATACAGCTTAATTCCGTCGTTCGGAATTAATATTTAGCTAGTAATTATTGTTTTGGTACTTGCCCCATTACCCGGTACTGTCAAATCACGATGACAATAATAAAATCAAATTTTAGGAAATGAATTGCGTCAGTAATTCATCTGACAGTTGTTCGGTAAACAGCAGAATGCTACATTGTAATTTAAACAACTTACATGATTGGCCACTGCAGCGTGACGTCGGGTTGCGTTCTGGAAAAAGTTGATTCTGGTTCTACTTTCTTGCCACAGGCCGCTGCGTTTTTTTTCGGCACCCCATGCGGTCCCCACTGCCGCAGCTTAAACACACTACCCCCATTCAAATGAATGGGAAGACTGCCGTTTTTGCCGCATTGCCTGATCTGGAGTGAATCCAGCCTAAGATGTGAATTTAGCCATATTTAATTACAATGTTATTGTTATATTGTTTGTCAAAATGAGCACGGTCAGTTACCATAGTTTTTGTTGTTGCCGATGCTGTTGTTGTTTTCTCAAAAGTAGAACTTTGAGATATATATATATCTACATATATACACTGCCTGGCCAAAAAAAAAGGTCGCCGTTTGGGTTTTTTTTGGACAGTGCCCACTGTGCAAGCCTCTGGAGGCAGTGTTATCTGAGGTTGCTTCAATTGGTCAGGTCTAGGCTCAGCAACGTTATGCGGCAATAAAATGAAGTCAGCTGAGTACCTGAATGTACTAAATGACCAGGTTATCCCATCAATGGATTTTTTCTTCCCTGACAGCACGGGCATATTCCAGGATGACAATGCCAAGATTAACTGGACTCAAATTGTGAAAGAGTGGTTCTGGGAGCATGAGGAATCATTTTCACACATGAATTGGCCACCACAGAGTCCTGACCTTAAACCCATTGAAAATCTTTGTGATGTGCTGGAGAAGACTTTATGGAGTGGTTCGACTCTCCTGTCGTCAATACAAGATAATGCAATTCTGGATGGAAATAAATGTTGTGACGTTGCATAAGGTTGTTGAAACAATGCCACGACGAATTTGTGTGTGAAACAGAAGAAAAACAGGAAATTTATTTTATTGAGATAAATCAACCAGTCCTATTTTACTGAGATTAATCAATAAACATCTGACTCAAATGGAGGACTACTATGCAACAAAATCCAATGGAACAAAGGAGAGAAGGGCTCCTCATACTGTCACATCCTGTTCCGTGACCTCCACAAGGTGCACTTTGACAAAGTCATTCTGAGGTTATGTTTGGGTTTACATTTGCATGTGGAAAATATGAGGGGGGGTGGACATTGGGGTTCCAAAATAGCATACTAACACCATGGATAGATGAGTATAGCTTTGCTGGGTACTTCAGAGTCTGAATAACTTAGGTAAGAAAAGGCCAAATATTCATGTGGAAGTTTGTCCATTCCTCAAGTGCCCTCTCAAGGCCCAACATTTCTTACATGGTGTAAATGCAGAGTTACCCAAACATACCATAGCCCTGAAAATTCCTGCCCTAGATCAGACTATGCTGATGTGTAATCTCACTGTCATGATAAAAAACACCCTGAATTTACACCTACATCACAAAAATTTAGTTTTACATTTCTATGGGATAAGTAAAGTTAAGTATTTATTCTTAATATTGTTTGCAGCTATAGTGGCTAGGTGATCATATATTGTTGTTTTAAATGTTGCAGACTCTATTCATCATACCATTCCACCTCATTGCTATATAGTCACATACCTCTTTCTTGTTCAAGTGGTAATAATCTCACTTACAATATCTGAACAACAATATATTTTTACCCGGGAGCCTGTAATGTAGTTGTAGGAAATATATTTCCATGACATAAATTGTTAATCTTGATCCAGTCAATGTCTGTTGATAGAATATCTGGTTGATTTAGGTTTAAATTTGAATGGAATTGTAACATGAAGACATCAGTTAATATGAGTGCTTTAGTATGAATTAAATTATCCTATGATAAAAACATATTAATACACCAAACAAAGTCCTGGGAACATTATCAATGGGATGAATTTCCTCTTAGTGCTAAAAACTTATATTGATGTAAAAATGTTTACACTGAGGTTTGTAGAAGAGTGCAAGTTATTTTGTTTGGTGGTAGTGAAGTTATGGTTAATGACATGAATATGCTGCTGAGCTATTTCAGGAAGGCCTTGTGTTAGTTGCTCTCCAGATCTGGCAATTGATCAACAACATTTATGTATCAAAGTATAACATATATGAATGCATCTGGATGTATAAAAATAAAACCAAAACAGCATATCACCCGAAAACACATTGTTATTTGGATAATACCCACTTCCATGAATTTCATGGAACATGTACACATATCTAACTGTCATAAACTGCTATGCCAAGGCAAGGCATTAAAAACTCACAATAGCACCCTTGCATAATAGCACTCTCACGATCGGCAACAATTGTGCATTCAGTACATACACAATATATTGCCAATGTTCATAGAGGACGTTTTCTTAATTATTCAGACTATTGAATCGCTTTACTGACTTGGTGCAATCAGCAACACGTATTTGAATAAATAACAACAACTATATACGAGCAAAGCGAATGTTTTTAGATTGTTTTTAAACGTTCAGAACCATGGACAGTTCTAAGTGTTACACACTTTGTAAACCTACATTTTCACGTACACACTGAAACTTCTTTTTACATTGGACTTTATTTACTTTGGAAGCTATGTATTGATTCATGAAATTCAATGTATCGGTAGTTCGCCGCTAGTGGTTTTGTGATATTGTGTGATTGGTGTTACGGTTATAGATACCGATACATGCATACGAAAATGTATAAACCTAGTTTTACAAATATACCGATTTTTAAAACTGTATTTTTGCTTTTACATTCAGTCTAATTATTCTAAGTGTAAAAGTACCTATTTTTAATAAATACAATATACACGCTGTATGTTTATACAATTGCATTTGTACTCGCGCACTTTCCACAATAAATAGGCTACATTTGAAAAAGAGTTTGCATTTTCACTCGTGGAAATATGAGAAAATAAATGAAATAGCTGCAAAGAAACAGGCACGACTTGTAGTAATATTCAATCAAATTAGGAAGTACAGTTTGTGTACAGTTGTGTAGGCTATTGAGGACATTTACGTCATTACGTGGTTATTTTTTTTTTAAATTCTAGTAAAACTTTTTGTTTATTCCTCTGTGTTATAAGATGTAGGTCTTATCGCTAAAATATAGACTGCACAACAAAGGGCCATGTTCTATACAGTAGTGTCAGTTCGAACATCAACATTGTATAATCATGTGGCGACATAAAGTCTCTCTTTGCTGCCACCTAATGCAGATCTGGGCTATTCAAAACCCTTCAGAATGTTTCATTCGACATGTTATGAGTTCATACTAGGCCCGGGCGTCTACCCCAACCACGGCAGGCGATTGGGATTTTCGGCAAACGAGGCATTTGTGATATGCTAATTTAATCATTTCTGTCTACCCTTCCACCTATCAATCTAATCACTTAATCAGTATTCGCAGGGAACGAAATCGCGTGCACAAATACTACGGCAGCTTTTCATCCGAGGGCTGTCCCTCACCTTTTAATTTTAGTGATGGTTCACTTTAATTATTATGAAAATTAAATCAAATGTAATCACCAGATTAAAGCAACCTCCGAGATAATTCAACAGCGGCCACATAAATCTTTTAAATCTGTAAAAGCACGTGGCATTCTCGGGTCTTGCACCAGCGATTTAATGCCATTTAGCATTCAACAATCTATTGCAGCCACTGATTGATATTACCCAGAGGAATATATGCTTTAAACAAAGCAGAACCTTTAAAAAAAGTTGAAATAATACTATCTTATGTTTTATTGTTGGCATATTTACGCTATAGACAGTCGCCACTGCGAGGGAAAGGGGAGAAAGGTACTTATCCTCGTGTAGCCTATGTGTGTCCCTGTGTGCGAACGCGCGTGTCAGCTGGTACGCCTTTTCCTGTAAAAGGGGCGGGGGGTATGGGGCGATGGGGGGAGGGAATTCTTTTTATTTTATAAGACTTATTCACTTACTTTTGAAATGCGTAGATACCCATTTACCCTACTTTGAATAATATTATTTGTATTTGCATGGAAATGTAGGCTATGTTTATAATTATGCATAGAACACTCCTCAAAATAGTTTTTGATTGCAAAAGCACGTCGAACCGATTAGTTAATTTAAGTAATATTGTTATAGAAAAATACTTTTGTGTTTTAACAATCTAAATAAAATACCACTTCTCTTGAACTTTTATGTCACTTTCATCTACAAGTTCACTTAGTTGTGAAACTGAACGTATAATATATGTTTACACCAAGTCTTTGCAAGTTTACACTGTGCCTTAAACAACACGTTACAGACAGTCAAATAAAAGTTCTGTCTTGCTGCCACGTGCTGAAAATTTATCACGGATGATACGCTACAGATAGACGGTGTGAAGAAAGAAAATGGCATTTTATCCATTGCGGGCGAGAATTGTGGTTTAATTACTTGGCCACTCTTATGCAAATACGTTCAGGACGCTTGAAGTAACAGATTAGCCGATGAAGGCTAAGTAACACTGTACGTTGCATCGCCATTCATAAATGTAATCACCTCGGTACTCACATGGTCAGTGGATGTCAGTTCTGATATTAATAGGTTGGTGAGCGCGATTTCTTTCTTCTGTTCGAAGGATGGAGGGGATCGCTTCAGGACTTGACCACTTTGCGGCTTCAAACGGCACTGGAGGGTTTGGATGCCTCAGGTTATTGTGCAGACCAGCGTATAAATAGGTAACTTTTTGATGGAAACAGCGAACAAATGAGAGAAGAAGGCGTAATTTTGCGCAGAAGCCCCCCTCTCCCTACAGGAACTGCCAATCTAATCCTTGGGATCTAAAGTTCAGAGATTTTCGAAGAAATTGCAAATGCTTGCAATATACAGGGTACAATGGAAGAGGGGTACAGGGACATAAGTAGGGATATAAGCAAAGGAGGTGGTAAGAAAAAGTGTCTCTACTCACATCGGTTCTGGGTCTTCACTTTTTGGTCAGAGGTGATCCGTATTATAACTGTGTTTTACACCTAAGTAACAATGCCTCTCTAATAAGAAAATGTCGAATTTTATAGGTCATTTCATGCAACTATAGAATATAGTTTACTCTGTAATGGACCTGTAACATAAAGTACGAAATTCCACAAGTTTTTAAGGTCCTACACTTAATATATTTGTGCACACAATGAACAGCTACATCGGGCGAAGTCAGGGAAAGAAGAGGAGAACACAGACCCTCATTCTACGGCCAATTCGAATACAGTGACTGCGGTCGTGCACTCTTGCTGTTCAGTCACCTGATACATCAGCTGCAGGACAGATAGGTGTCATCGAAAGCCTAACAATAAATCTAGCCGCAATATTATTCAGCCTTACAGCCTGTGAATTTGTGCGTTCGTTACGAAGGTTTCAAAGACATGTAGTGTCCTTCATACAGAAAAACGAATATGCACACAGTTAAATAATAAATCAATCGCGACCCTTATATAACCGATTTAAGATATTTTTTTTAAAGTGAGCTTCTTCTTTAATTCACAAAACTAGTAGATTAATTAATTATCAATACACATAGCAGCAATATTCACTAGCAGCAACAAAGATTAATTCCTACAATTACTAGGATCAATATATACAGCAATATTTAATTATTTATATATTGACGCTTCCTTTAACATATTGGAACTGCTAAGTCTTTCAAGGTAACACAACACTTTATTTTAACAGGCACAAATTAAGCAAAAATTGAAACGACTAACAATGTGAACCTGTAACTACTGAGTTTACATGGGTGCTGTTATTATAACTTAACCACAAAATATCCTAGGAAGAAATAACTTTAGGCAGTCGTTTGTTGCTGAACTAAATATGATGGCAGTTACGGCAGATGCAATTTGTATCGGTCACAAAGGTAGTGCTGTACCCCTACTGCCTGCACGTGTCATTCGAATGTACGCATTAGAGATGAGGTATCTTTTAACTTTCAGAGACCTGTGATATGCAAATCCTACTTTGAAGCATGCGAGTGTGCAGTTCAACGGTGTGGTTAAAAAGTGGTGAGTCTGGATGTGCAATGAAGTTCAAATGTAATATAAGTATATATCCTGAGGTCTGTTAGCCTAGATGGAACAAAGACGTGAACCTTTCATAGGAGTTGCAATTCTGGGTCGTTTTTTTGCAGAGATTAGTGTACTATTTCTGTGAGCCGTGTTGTTTAATTTGAAAAGCTGTAACAATCAACACGTTATACAGTAGTTTTTTTTTTCAATATAATTGCACATATTATATTTTATATGCCGTCATGCAACAATAACACAGCGTAGCCTATATTTCGTACCTGCTTTATGAAATAACCATTTATATACGAATGAAAGACTTGGATTGTCGTTGACTCTTGGCAATATGAAAAATGTCACTTAAGACACATGATGTTCTTGTGGGTCTAAAAATAAATAAATAAATAAATAAATAAATAAATAAATAAATAAATAATGTCCGTTACAAAACCAACTAAAAACACCACTCAACGAAAGGCTACAAAGCACTTAGCAAGCATGCTCTTTTTATCAGTTATTATAAGTATGTTATCGATAGCCCTGTCGTCAATAGTGAGCTTGAAAAGTAAATGGAAATTGTAACCAACACTCATGCAAAGTAAAACTTGAATTTTCAAGGCACCTCGTCGGCATAAACGTATTGCTCTACATGATATGTTATGATCTTCCTTTTGGAATAATTTCGGGGTTTTTGATTTTCTCCCAAGTAACATTTTGATTAATGTGCACCACGCTGTTTCTCTGTTTCATATTCATATCTAATCTCATGCCCCATAAAGTAATGACAAAAGGCAGGCACGAACTATCTCATCTGCCGGAATACGACAAAAAGCTGCTGTTTGTGGCATGTGCTTGATTTATGAATGTTGGAAAGTTTTTATCTACGAGTTCTGATTGAAATGTTTTATTTCCTCAACAAATTACTTTCTCTCTCTATCCTTTTTGTTCTTAAAGGACAGGAGAGTGTCCGAATATTTTAATTTACGTAGAGCCTTATGGATGTTACTGCATAGTCATTTGAAATAAAACTAGCACTTATTTATTTATTTATTTATTTATTTATTTATGAATCAATTAACAATTCATCGTTTTAGCATGAAAGGTGGTGGTAAAGCAAATCGAACTATCGGCTATCATTAATATTTCCTTCTTGAAACATTTTGAGAAATCTTTTTTGTTAACTTTTAGAGCAATTTTATCTAAATTGTATTATCCTACTATGAAGCATAATGCATAATATGGATCATAATATACGTGCGCAAGTTCAAGAATTGAAGAAAAAACACTAGGTATTTTAGGAAAAGGTATACTTAGGTATACAATTCCGCTCTGCTTTAACAAGAAACATTTTCTTGTGTTTTACACGCTTCCTCTCCCACGTGGCTATGTTTATTGTCAGCTAGTCTCAAGCATGGCGCTAATAGCCAGTGCATGGGGTCATTGGCCATTAGTATGAAGAATAACTGTGCGGAGATTGCCCTTGAAAGCAGGCGCTTGGATGACAATAACACTGCAGACGCCTAGAATTTAATAGGGAAGAACAAGTGCTGGCTAACCTCTATGAAATTGGAAAAAAAAAATGGTGATGGAAATTGCACTGCATTTCTACTGTACACTCACTCTTACCATAAAAATAACGAAAATATTACTGTGTCTTTTGGAAATATATAATGACGAGCTAATCCTAACAATGAAAACGTTTAGCCACATATTGTAGACATTATTCTAATAGCCGAATAATGCTTCTGTTGGCTATAATAGGCCGGGCGTAACCCTACTTGAGCCATTTCCCTTAATGACAGAAAGTACGCCTGTAGGATAGCTCTTACAATGCATCCTTACAAACGTGCGAAATTTCAACAAGTGTTTCTCCAAAACACTGAGTAGAATAAAGCGTTTTTGAGTTAAGGGAAAGTTAAGTACGTCTTTGTGGGAACTGCAGGCTATGTTGAAAAGTTTGACTAGTCAACAAAATGATATTTAAATGAAGCTTTTGCGTTCAGTATAGTAGAGTTGCACTGGCGTATAAAATAAAGAAGCACATTTATTTGGTCGTTTGGTTATCTGGTCGTTTGGTTAACTTGCATTAGCACTTATGTTTCTCCAATGCTGACAGTTGCTGTGGATAATATAAACTACAGAATGAATGTAATTCAATGTAATTTCTTAATAATACTTTTAAATGTTTATGGCGTGATCTTATCAAAATTGGGAGCATTGATTCTCGCTGCAGCCAATGACGTTTTAAACCAGTCTACAAGTGTAGTCATTATAGCATCAAATGTCATCCAGTTGTCTCTTGCCTAATCCAATTTATTTATTTATTTATTTATTTATTTTATTGTGTTTATTGTAGTCTACTTAACACTTGTATTGAAATAGTGCACGAGCGGTAATGCAGTGAATTTTTAATGAATTGGTTTTGTGTTTTGCTCACAGTTTTTCGTGTAAAAGCAACTGAGAAGAACTGAAACCGCATTTATTGGCCAACAGTTGCTCGGAATATTCGTTAGTCCTGGTATTCCTGGTTTTTGGATTGCAGCCATAGAAAGGTTTTTCCTTTTAAGGCAATTTAAGAAGGCAGTATACAAGAGGGTCAATTATGTTATTGCTATGAGGGTTTTGGGGAACAGGGCCTGATCCGTGCTGCTTTCTTCAAAACGGGGATGGATTACAATACGCCAAAAACTGTAAATTGCCCTCATAGGTAGCCTAACCAACTTATTTGGACTTTTCCGCTGGTTCCCAACAAATTATAATGTTGTAACGTCATCGGATATTACGCACATTACGATAATTACTCTACATAAATGTTTATCTCTTATTTCGTAGTGTTATTTTGTATGTTTAATATTGTTTCATACGCACTGAATGCAGTATTATTTTAACAGAAAGGTTGTTGAAATGAAAGCGCTTGTACCCAAAGCTCTTCCCTGCCTCTGTGTGTGCTGCAGCAGCAACACACGAATCACTTTATCAACTGTCCTTGACCTTCATCTGTCATCTGAGGTTCATTTGCCACGTGTGACTAAAACACAGAAATGGTTTATGATGCATTTAAATATAGTTTAATTTAACAAAGATAAGATCGGTTCTACCGTTCATGAAGAAAATGCATAGATGTACCAGTAGAGATGAAAAATTTGTATTTAACCAAAGGCAGACACACCAACAAATAAATAAACAATCAAATACATAGAAAAATAAATATTCACTTGATTGGAAATGATTGGAAACATTAGCCCACATTCATCTATACCACATGATACGTTCAGCTTTTTCCTAACAGCTTAGTGTGTCCGTAAATTTAACATGAAGTTTATCTTTATTAAGTATAATGTTACGTTAACTTTCCAACAGTAACTGTCAGGACTAGGGCATCATAGGGTCAAGGAGTGCACTCCCAATTTGTGAGAAATCCACTTCTGGTGTTATAAACAGCCAACAGAGCGGGATACTGAGCACACGCTACTGTGGTCGAAATAGGCTACTGTCGACAGTCCAGCCCATCCATCTAGATATTCAGCATGCATAGGATTTTCTGGTGTTGAATGTCTAGCCTGTGATTTTGTAACTTGATCGACTGCTATAGACCACAAGTTGAAAATATATCAAATTGCTCTGCATTTGAAAATGAATTGATGCATGCCCTCAGTGTGTAGAAACCTAACACCCTTCTCCTTCTCAGTGGTTAAGTTACCATTTCTAATGATATCCTTCAGTTTAACCTTAATTGAGACAGTCATGTCAGTTAAATGACAAAGTGTATCACTGCTGTCTGTGCATAAATGGTGTTTGTCAGTATGATGTTTCATTAGGGAACACATTATATTACTTTAAATCATAATAGTTTGAGCTGAACTACAATCTTACAATCCAAATGTAAAATTGTCAGGGCTGCATTTCCCAGAGCCTCCTTAGTGCTATGTGCGTCGTAAGGTCTACCTTAAGGTCTTCCTTTAGTTGTCGAGCTGTTTCCCAGAGCCTCCTTAGCTAAGGTATACCTTCTGAAAGGTATGTCTTTAGAAGGGTGGTCTGAGGCACTCGTAGCTGTCCCTTAGTGATGCGCTCCGCTCTGGCACAGTTTTAGCCTTATTAGGCCAACATTTTGCTTTTCACATCGACAGTTGTACTACAGTGCACATCTAGTAGCCTACATCTGTATGCACAAATGGCATAGATAGTTTAATATTAACTTTATAAAAATGAATTATCCAAACAACGTTTCTGTGCATAGCACATCATGAGAATGTTGTCGTTTCACTTGCCTATTCCCATCATGATGGTAATAAAGTATAGGGCCTATTCATAATACTAATCCAATTTGTGAAAAAAATAAGCTTATATTATGTTTATGTAGTGGAGCTAACTGAAGATACGGCTTTTTTGACTGCATACCCTGTAGAAATTAGTTTGTTTGTGTGTGAGTCAATGATCACACGGACTTGGAAGAAACCACAGGTTTATTAAGAATATAAAACTTGTGTGAGCAAAGCCGACATTGAGTGAGTCTACTTGCATGAACTAGACGGAACTAGAGCACGTTGATTTGCCTAGCCATAAACATACATACAGGTACGGTGGCTCATAATGAACAAACAGGACAATCATTTAGCCAAATGATCTACATCCCTTTCCTTTAGCTCACGCCTCCTATATAAAACAAAATAGCACTGGGTAAATAGCAACATTACAGAACATTTCTTTCTTACCATGTTGTTTTACTATGTAAACAACCCAATAATGATATTCTTGGTTAACTTTAGACTAACCAATAGCAAATCAAGGTGGATGAACATATCACTTTAACAGGTAGGCCTATACATAAGGCATACCCGGTATAGAATTAATCATGATCAATTTCCATAGATGCACTTTTGCCTTTCATCTACGATCATTTTTGCACTGCAGAGAAAAGTCAGCAGGAATAAGTGGATATGCTGCTACAGTTGCCTACATATTGTGTGACAAAAACAAAGTAACATTAGACCTTTGTTTCAATAAGAACAAAATAATTCACCCATATGTAGCCTATATCCTTTTTCCAGGACTTCCAAGAAGTCCCAGACAATGGCTTATATGTCCCAATTGATGCTCTTTATTTTATCTTTTGTAGCCTGTATGTATTTATTGAAACTATCACAAGGTCTCGTCTTGACTCTTAAAGAGATTACCAGATGATCTTTAGTAGGCATAGCTTCCTCTTCTGCAATATTAGATTTATGTAAAATGATTATGACAACACTTGTTATATTAAAACGTCATTCATAAGGCTTTACAAGTGAGACAATCGATTCGCATGGCATCGATTGATACACTTTTCAGCACCACAGTGAAGGACAGCGTCAACTTACGACGCACCTTTGAAACTGTCCCTTAGGCAACTGCTAAGGTATAGTCTGGGAAACACTTGCAGAGAAGCGAGCTCCTTTTGAAAGGTATACCTTAGAAACCTTCTTAGAACCTTAAGGTACATCGAAACTGGGAAACGCAGCCCAGAACTTTTCACCAATCATTCCCATTACACACCAAGAAATGTATTCCATCAGTAGAATACCAGCATTTACCAGTCATCAATACACAGAATAATGTAGAAATATAACAGCTATTAGCCACATACACAGTAACTCGGGGGGGCATACTCAAGATCCATCCCTGTTTGTTGGTGCAAAGCAACTCCATAACATCAACAGAAGCATCCTTCTTCTGATGCCAAACCTACCACTGGTGTGCCTGATCAAAAAGCTCAATTTCGGTCAGATGATAGTACCAAACTCCAATTGTCTGGAACCCAATGTGGAATCCAATGCAGGACTTAATTTTGTAGTTATTTATTTATTTATTTATTTATTCTGGGGGGATACTTGTTTGAAAACTATGTTCTCTGAGGAACTGCATAGTATGAAAAAATATATTCTTCTGATTTTTATCATAAAATATAGCTCATTACATGTGTTGCTTTTATTTATACAGCCTTTTATGCTCATTTTTCTCCAAGGGGACAATACTCTTGGAGGCCATTGTATGTAAAGAGTATGTATGTAAAATGATGAAAAAAAATCTTGATAAACTTGTGCTTATAGGTAGATAAAAACATACATTTTACAAAAAAATTAAACAACCAGATGTGTATTTCTCAAAAGCATCGTTATCTATGTTCGCAAGTTCCGTTTGTTACCGTTGTTAGACAATTTAGTGTTCTTGAACACCGCAGTTCAGGTGAACATTCGCAAACACTATCATAAAGTGTAATGGCCGGACCTACAGCTTTCGACCTGTAGTTAGAAGCACAGGGCGCATCCCATTACTTTTCACTTCTCAACTCCTTATCTCCACTCCCCCACTACCACTTGTCTTCCATGGAGATGTATGTGGAGGAAAGGAGGGGAGGAGGGGAGTGGAGGAAAGGAGAGAACAAGGAGACGTGAAGAAAATTGGGATAACTTAGCCCTATCATGTTTGTTATATTTTGCCCACAAATAGTTCCATAGCCAATCACAGATCTTACACGTGGTCAGCGCATTTAAAGCTGCAACTAAAAGTCATTGCTACAGTACCCTACAAACATGAATGTGACATTGCGGTTCGCATCAAGACACTAATTAATATGTAATCGGCAACATTAGATCAAAGTAAACATCTCATAGTATACAAACATAACAATTTAATGGAATTCCAGAATACTGCTGTGCCCAATGTCTGAACATCCAGAGCACTAATTCACTCAGACTTATTCAGAAACATTTCCACAGATTAGTGAAACAACTCCATATTACATGTTACTGTTTCCCAATTTTTAGTGTTCACATTGAAAAACAATTATTTTAAATCAAATTTGTTGGTAATAAAAAAGGCCACGTCATTTGGAAACGGTTGGTTGAATAAATTAATTCATGCATATTCACACACTGAAGTAATGTTAGCTGCCATGCTTATTTATGTTTATAGTCATGCTCGTTTTTTTAACATTCATGTAGAGGCAAATAAATAAACCTGCCTCCCCATATTAAATCACCAAATTTGGCAGTAGGATATAAAGCACAAAAACAAACTGACATTTTGTCATTTGTTATAGGCAATAAAGCTTTCGGGTAGGACACTGTCAGGATTCGGCTCTGTTTCTGTTTTTCCTTTTTGGGCCACCAGATAGCGGCACTGCAGTTTGTGTTTCTGTTTGCTCCCTCTTTAGTTTCCCCTGTGTTAATTGTATCATTGTTTTCAATTATTCAATCATTTTTTTCTGTTTGCGTCTCGTTATCCCTTCCTTATCTGGTGTGATTGTGTATTGTGCTCACCTGTGTCTTATTCGTTGCCTGTCTATTTAGGTTCTTTGTTTCCCTGACTCGGGTGCTGGTTCCTTGTGTTTCTGCTTGTGTGTTTCCGCCCGTGTGCGTCTCCGCTCGTGTGTACTGCTTGTGAATCTGCTTTCGTGTTTTTGCCTGCCTGTTTCTGCCTTGCCTGAGTTCTGTTTCTGTGTTTTCTTTGGATCTTTGGAAGTTCTATTTTTTCCTTTTCTGTGGAATTTTTGTATTTTTTGAGAGTAGCCCTTGTTTTTGGTTTCCTGCCTTTTGTTAAAGTAAAGTTTCTGTCCAAATTCACCGCTTGGAGTTTTTGAGCTTTTTTCACTCTGCGTCTGGGTCCTATTCCCCGTTACCTGACAGGACACTATGTGTGATAACCTACTAAACCATAGACAAATTTGGCTAAATATCTTGCATAATTGGGGAAAGTGGGTGCCATTTCTTTGCAATCTCTGCTTTCTATAGTTTGGATTGTGTCAGGTTCTGTGGGATGGTCTTTCAGTCCCTGTGGGCGTGAGTACGATGATGCTACCTTGAAATGTGAAGACACATACATATATCGATGTATCGTTCGCCAGAGGAGGCATGTAGCCGAGTTTGAAGCCACTTCACTCATTTACTCCAATTTTGGGACACTTTAGGGAGGGAGGACACAAAGATTGGTTTCCAGGTGGAAGAGGAGAGGAGGTTGCAGGGGAAGATTGGAATCCACCATATGGCTCCTTGTTAATTATTCCTGATTATGTTATATATTCCGGTCATTTGATTTCATAGAGGAAAGGATAAAGCAGGGTTTGTCATCTCTGTGCATAAAGGTGCCTTATTTTTTTTTCCTGTGGAACTATTAATTAGAAGAAAATCTTGTTTATAGGTGTCACATTTATGGAAGTGGTAGACTTATTCTTATTTAGCAAAAATGTTCTGGGTAATTCAACTCTTACATATGCATATGCATATGCATATGGTCCCTATTGGACTTGTGCTCCCTTAGAGTTGAATTAAGACTGGACATTTCACTGGGCAGGCATACTAGTTAGTGTATTTTTGTGGCAATAACTATGGCTTAACCAATTTGTATGAAGTCATATAAATCAATAACGTAGGGGATGCCGAGTTGCTAAATAAGGATTCTTAAAAAATTTCAACAGCAAACATAATGATTTGGATTATTCAAGATTCAGATGCTTACATAAAGTTCCTCAAAAAGGACGTATGTAGGCTACCTAATGCTTGAACATCCAAACTTTGCACAGGTGAGGGTAATTAGGCTCCCCCCCTTTCTTTAGTCATTTTCGAATCTCCCTGATATAGATTGGAAATACAATTTAAGTTAGTAAGTTATTTACCAATTATCCATAATAAATTAATCACTGATCTTGGGTGAATCAACCTTACTTTCCTACAAATAAGAGTATAAACTGGATGGATGGATAGATAGATAGATACAGTTAAGCCCAAAATTATTCAATTATTCATACCCATGCCAAAATTTGAGTTATAGTGAATTTTATTTGACAAATAGGTTTCTTCTGGCTGGAAATGACATAAGAAGGTGACAAAAGACGGTAAGACATTGTGTTAGAGATATTAATGAAAAATGTTACCTATTTCTATGTTTTTTTTTAACATTTTTACAAAAAACGCCATGTCCAAAATTATTCATACCCCTTGAAATTGTTGCAAATTTTTTGAGGAAATGCAAGCTTCTTTACCATTCCAAATCATCCTGGTAATTTCTACCGTGTTCTAGAGCATTCTAAACAACTATAATTTGAGAACAACTGATGCAGTTGTTCTATAGTCAGTTTCTAGTCAACTGCAAGTTATGGCTAAAACCAAAGAGCTTAGTGAGGACCTCTGGTTGCACATTGTGGCTGCTGACAAGAAGGGGGAAGGCTACAAAGCCATATCCAAGTGTTTTTGAGTGCCAGTGGCTACAGTGCAAAGCATCATCAAAAAGTACAAGGAGTTCAACACTGTGAAAAATCTCAAAGCGTGTGGTAGGAAGCCAAAAGTGACCCCTGCGCTGGCAAGAATGGTAGTGCGAGAGGCCAAGAAGAATCCAAGGATCACCACCAAGGCCATCCTGAAGAATCTGAGCAATTCTGGTACCAACATCTCAAGGCAAACACTCCAGCGGACACTCAACAAGGCTGGCCTCCATGGACACCGAACAAGGAGGACTCCACTTCTCCAAGACAGGCACACAAAAGCTTGCCTAGCCTTCGCAAAAGCTCACCTGGACAAAGAAGAATGCTTTTGGTCATCAATTCTGTGGTCGGACGAGACGAAAATTGAGTTGTTTGGACACAGGGACGTGGCTTTTGTTTGGCAAAAGAAAAGAGAAGCATTCAACCCCAAGAACACCATCCCCACGGTCAAGCATGGTGGTGGGAATGTAATGCTTTGGGTGTGTTTTTTAGCCAATGGGCCAGGCAACCTTGTAAAAGTAAAAGGCATCACGAGGAAAGAGGACTAAGTTTCTGGAGGAAAAAATCAGGCAGTCTGCAGAAAAACCTGGCCTTGGGCAGCACTGGACCTTCCGACAAGACAATGATCCGAAACATACAGCCAAAGTGGTCAAGAACTGGTTAATAGAAAACAATATCAACGTTTTGGAGTGGCCCAGCCAGAGTCCAGACCTGAATCCCATCGAGAATCTGTGGAGGGAACTAAAGACCATAGTGATGGCAAGGAAGCCTTCCAACCTCAAGGACCTGGAGATCTTCGCAAAAGAGGAGTGGTCCAAAATCCCAGTGGAGACGTGCAAGAAGCTTGTTGGCATTTATAAGAACCGTTTGACTGCTGTGATGGCGAATAAAGGCTTTGCTATTGATTACTGAGAAAGGGTATGAATAATTTTGGACTTAGAATGTTTTGTCAAAATGTAAAAAAAAAAAAACATATAAATAAGTAATATCTTTAACACAATGTCTTACCATCTTTTGTCGGTAATTTTGTGCTTAACTATAGATAGATAGATGGATAGATAGATAGAATTCATAAATAGATCATAATTGAACATACAGAATTTTCTTAGGATATAACACATTTCACACATTCCATTATAATTTTTTGTCTTCATTCATGAGGTTTAGGAACACTCTGTCTGCACAAGTTACTCTTTCAAGCGATTTTAACAATCTGTATGCTGCATAGTGCCGTTAATGACACAGCCACAGCTTTCCCTAGTTTTTTGGGGGCCCTTGGCAAAAAATAATTTGGGGGCCCCTCCAAAACATTGACACCTTCTGCTGCAGTGAGAAGGTTGGATGTTGGGCGAGAAGGCAGTGCCCTAAGCAGACTACCTGATTTGGTGCCTACAGTGGTGCCTTCTTGCAATCTAGTCACTATGGTTTTGGGGAACAGTTGTGACTACACTCAAAAAAATGAAAACTGATGTTTGTATATTTAAAGCAAATAAATCAAGTTGAAATAACTTGAATTCGTGAATTGCCATGTTTCACTTGAAATGTTATAGTCAAAAGAGCATAAACAAGACTATAGTTCAACTAACTAAAACCAATCACGTAAAATGAACAATAATGAACTGTGTTTATCCAAGTCTCACGCGGATGTCCCTACCATCGCGAGATTGCAGCTGCAGCTACGGCGCGAAAAACCCTGGATCGATGGAAAGAAGCAGTAAGAGCTCGTTTCAGTAATGTGCAGCTTACAGTTGATGCAGCTGAGATTTGGTTATCAATCCTTACTGCATACCTATAACGCTCAGGTTTGTTGTTGTTTTTCAGGTAGTTTGAAAAGGATGAGGAAAATTTTCACTTGCTGAAATGTTCAAACTGTTAGGCATTAGCAGGCTAGCTAGCTAGTTATTTGCATGTGATGCCGAGGCTAGGTGAAAGAGAAGCACTTGTCGCCTGCTTTCTCCTGTATTACAGGTTTATGAAGTGTTAAGTGTTTTTAATAGGTTAATTCCAAGTGAGATCGATTTGGTAAGGGTAAAAGTACTTTTATGTAGTTTTGTGACCGAGTACAGAAAATACGGTTTTCCTGTGCCTTGATGAGCAAGATGGTGGCGCTGCGGTAAGCTGTTGTTGAACGAAAAGGTTCATTTTTGCCTCCAGGACATTTCATTTTGGTTTTGAAAAACTCGTCTTGGTAAAAAGTCGTATTCTTACTGAATCTAATATTGTTAGTAAAGGTTGATGTGTATGTTATTGAGTATTGTATGCACTGTGAAAAGCTGAACGATTTTATAAGCCTTCAGCTCATGCAATCCTATGCTAGTAAAGATAGCAATGTGCTAGTTTTTTTTTTATTTGGCGATAATTTAAAGGAGTACCATGGTGGTTGAACGTGACACTTCCCAGTTGTGTTCAGGCAACAACAAAACAAATGTGCATAATTTTTTTATTCTTCAGTCATTTCAATGTACTTTAAAACGTATTTTTCTAAGCCTAAATTTCCCACTATAAAAATTCACCCGAACCGTCTGGGCGTGGTAATGAGAACTGTCAGTTAGCTATGATTGACAGACCGTTCCCCGTTACCATAGCTGCCCCCATGATACGCGCTCTCTTTGGGAGACTGAATTTTCACAAGCTAGCTAGCTTAGTAGTATATCAAGTATCGATAGATAGCTAAGGTAAGGACGTTGACTTGTATCCAGTTACAATTTTTGCTATCTAGCTAGCCAAGTTAAGATAAAAGCACAACTATAACGTCCTCATAAAAGCGAACTAGCAAGCTAACGTTATCGATAACATTGCCTTATGAAAGCAAACCTCCTAGCTAGCTAACGTTAGCTAGCTAGCTAAATGAATATAACCAGAAATAATCTAAAGGAACTCTAATTTAAGTGAACCTAACGTTATTCAAATATTTGC